>NC_064639.1:503953171-504293528 GCF_023864345.2 Schistocerca serialis cubense
CAAAATTTTACCAAGCGGCTCCCTCTTTCATTCCTTACCCCCGTTCCGTATTCACCCACTACTTTTCCTTCTCTTTCTTTTCCTACAATCGAATTCCAGTCCTCCATGACTATTGAATTTTCGTCTCCCTTAACTATCTGCATAATTTCTTTTATCGCATCATATATTTCCTTTATCTCTCCATTATCTGCGGAGCTAGTTGGCATATAAACTTGTACTACTGTGGTAGGCGTGGGCTTCGTGTCTATCATGGCTACAATAATGCATTCACTATGCTGTTCGTACTAGATTATCCGCGTTCCTATTTTTTTATTCATTATTAAACCTACTCCTCCTCCATTACCTATATTTAATTTTGTATTCATAGCCCTGTATTCACCTGAGCAGAAGTCTTGTTCCTCCTGCCACCGAACTTCATTAATTACCACTATATCTAACTTCAACCTATCCATTTCCCTTTTTAAATTTTCTAACCTACCTGCCCGATTAAGGGATCCGACATTCCACGCCCCGATCCGTAGAACGCCAGTCTTCTTTCTTCTGATATTGACGTCCTTGTGAGTAGTCCCCGCCCAGAAATCGGAATGGAGGACTATTTTACCTCCGAAATATTTTACCCGAGACGACGCCATCATCATTTAACCATACAGTAAAACTGCATGCCCCCTTGCTTTCAGCCGTTCGCAGTGCCAGCACAGCAAGGACGTTTTGTTGATGTTACAAGGCCAGATCAGTCAATCATCCAGACTGTTGCCCTTGCAACTACTGAAATGGCAGCTGCCCCTCTTCAGGAACCACACGTTTGTCTGGCCTCTCGACAGTTACTTCTCCGTTGTGGTTGCACCTACGGGATGACTGTGTGTATCACTGAGGAAAGTATGCGTCTCCACCAACTTTAATGTCCATGGTTCATTGGACTGTATTTTATTTTCCGATATGCGTATCACGGCGGATTTGCCGACGGATTTGACCTGTGTTTTACGTAACGTTCAGAAGAATGTGATTCGAGTTTTAAAGTTTTGTGAACTGTCCAGTATTTTTCACAAAATTTTATGGGGATGGTTCTAATGTGTTGTCTGCAGGTCGTGATCTCGCGGTAGCGTTCTCGCTTCCCGTTCACGGGGTCCCGGGTTCGATTCCCGGCGGGGTCAGGGATTTTTCCTGCCTCGAGATTACTGGGTGTTGTTGTGTCGTCCTCATCATCATTATCATTCATCCCCATTACGGTCGGAGGAAGGCAATGGCAAACCACCTCCACTGGGACCTTGCCTAGTAAGGCGGAGCGGGTCTCCCGCGTCGCTCCCCTACGCTCTGTAAAGAAGTATGGGACTCGTCATCATCATCACCATCATCACCATCTAATGTGTTAACAGGGTGACTGGTTCACCCACGTTTTTTGTATGTGGTCAGTCAATGACATTTTCCTGTGCCTTTCTTTTAGCCTCTTTGTTGTTTTACTTTGGTTTTAGTCTTATGTGTAGCTACTTACACCCTTTTTCTGTTGTTTTAGTGCATGTACATAAATTTCAGAGGTTTTCTTCGCATTCGTATGTTTTGATGAATGTAAGGCCGCTGATAATTCGCTGTTGAGGGCCCACAAGCTACACACACACACACACACACACACACACACACTCTTTTGGATCATGGAAGACGTACAGCTCTAGTAATGATCGTTGGCGAGGTAGTCAACCTCAAATGTACTCTGCATGTCCAGTCGCAATGTTCGCTGGTAAGCTGATTTAGATGGACCTGCTTTCACTGACAGTAACATTTATTTTCGGATTTGAAACTCATTGTCATTGCCAAGGCGTGACACTCATCTCTGGTCCCTGTCTGCTATAATCTTTCTAGGACCACCGTTCTTACACCGTGTTACATGACTGCACATGGTAAACCATTCCTTGTAGACGCATTGGAGAGTCCATGCATTAACGCACCAACAAATCAGGTAATTTCTTTCAAGGTGTGGTGATGGGCACGTCTGAGACCATAGCTCACTTCCGCCGTTCTGTTACATCTTTAACTATAATACATGGCTTGGCAGTTGCTAAGGAACAACTGAAACCTGCTAAGGAGCAACTGCCAATTGCTACGGAACAACTGACTATTGCTATGGAACATCCGATCAAATATACTGAAACGAAATGTGAAGGCTGGAGCTTGTTAACTGCAGCAAAGCCTGTGCCGAGACGCTCTTATGCAATCGATAGTTCAGGCAGTACGGTGTTTGACGAAGGTTATTGTGGTACAGAATAGTGCGACATTACGTGTGGTGCGGGAACATGTCTTCAAGACATCATTTAAACGCTAAAAATCGTGGACGAGAAGTTGCACTGCTCGAAGCCTGTCTATCACTATTGTGGTCGCAGTAATGGGTGTGTTCAAAACGTCATTTCGCGATTAATAAAGGCCAATGAATGTAGAAATACTAAGCGAAAGCATGCTGGTCCAATCCAAAGCCCACAACCATCTCTGACTGCTTAAATCCTCTCTGGCCAGACATGGGGGTTGAACTCCTCCTCCACACCTACAAATCCTTAGACCATCCCATCCTCTGTTATGTCAGTCCCACCTGGATTCCCCCCCCCCCCCCCCGGTCCCCCAAATTCTGTAAGTCCCTCCAGATCCTCGAGCGCCATGCACTCTGCCTCGCCTTCCATATAAGCCTCCCACCCCCCATGCGGATCCTCTACGACCTGATTCGTTTCCCCCGTCTGCTTCTTTTCCTCAAACATATCTACGTCCTCTACACCTCCCGCTGACTTGATCCCCCTCACGCCCTCGTTGCTCCTCTCCTCTCCAACCTCTGCCCTCTGCTGCGCCTTCACTGTTGTGTCCCCCCTACCTTCAACCTCTACACTCTTCATCTCCTTTCCCAAGGTGGCTTACATCGACTCCCCCTTCCAGATGATGCACTCTCTCCCTCCATTTATCCCTCCTATCAACTCTGTTCCCCACCTCCCCCTCCCTCCCTCTGTCCTTTTCCTGGGCTCCCTCTTCCCCCTTCCATCCCGTTTTTTCCCCACCTACCCTCTCTCTGACTCCCTTCTCTCCCCCGAGTCCTTTTGCCATCCACTCCACTGTCTTCCCCACTCCTTCTTGCGTGTGCCCTGCCCCTCTCCCCTTTTCTATGTCCTCTCCCTCCATTGACTCCTCCATTTTTTCTTTTCTTCTCATCCCCCCTTCCCCCCTTTTCGCCCTCATTGGTCCGGGTCCCCCCATCTGTCGCCGTGTCGCCTCTATAGTGCAGTTTAAAGTGAAAGTTCTGTGTTGTGCATCCCATGTCAGTGTTGTGAACAGCCACCATGCTGTGGCTAGTTCTGTTTTTTATCCCATGTGAACAGAAACCAGACTGTTGCTGTGTTTTTATATTTTAAATTCGACAACTTTCATCCATTTTATAGCTTTTTACAATGTCACTGTTTTATCGCCTGTTTTTCTTGTTTGTTTGTCTTCTCATTATGTTTTTTTTAATTTTTCTGTAGGCTGTAGAGCAGCATATTACGCTGCTCCCAGCCCGCGCCCCACCCTCGGGGGGGGGGGGGGGGGGGCAATCGAAATGCAATAAAGAAAAAAAAGATACCAGTGGTCGTAGGCGGACCACTACACCGGAAGAGGATCAGTACGTAGTACTACTGGCGAAAAGGAACAGACGACTCACTCCTAGGCTGATCGCTGCATAGCTTACAGCCGCTAACGGAAAACATGTCTCTGACAGAATTATTTCGCGCCAGTTAAATCAGGTTGGTTTGCATTCTCATAAGCCTGTTAAATGCATCTCACTTCAGTCATGCTGTCGTTGAGAAAGAGTTCTTAGGTGTAGGTAACATGTTGGTTGGGGCCAGTAGCAGTGGTCCCCAGTGACGTTCCGCGATAAGTCCCGCTTGATTGTGGCACGTGATTCTGGCCACAAGTTTTGTGAAGAGAGAGGGGAACACGTTACACGCCACAGAATGTTTACGAACGTTATCGGCATGGCCTAGGCGTTATGATGTGGACAAGCATTATGCACAATGGGCGAACACCGCTGCATGTCTTTGCGTGAGGTACCGTTACAGAAACATTGGTACTGCAGGGAGATTATTCTTTATCATGTGCGTCTATTTGCGGATGCGGTACGTCTCGACTTTCCATTCATGGACACAACGTTTATCGGCAACTATGCCCGCCAACACGGGACCACTGAGATGTTGGACATACTGGAAATTGAAGATAGTGAACATATGGAATGACCTGTTTACTCTCAGGACCTAAACCCTATAGAGCATGCCTGGGATGTTTCTCAACGCACACCCCACTCTTGAACGGTGCAACAAATGAAAACCTCATTTAGAGATGAGTGGAACAACATGCCCCAAGAACTCCTCAACAGTTAGATAGCCAGTATGAATAGCAGGTGCAAAATGTGTATTATTGCCCGAGGAAAGTATATTCCGGATCCGATACCGACCTTTATGTTGGCCGTCTGCTCTGTGTCAGAGATGAACGCCATGTCTGTTATCCTCCTTTTCGCGAAATCTATCTTTTTTCGTTATAAATACACCACGCCGTTTCTATTACGCATACAGTGCGTTTCATGTTGGTCATCATTACCTGTGATAAATCCTGTCCTAGAATATCTCTGTTCATTATCAATTGTCAGGCAGTGTATACACACCACTTCACTGTCATGACATACTTCAACGGCTGAGGGTCACATTACTGCCTGATACCAGCTATACCTTGACTACAGAACTCCAAAACGAGCAGCGTGTTCCTTTAAGGGAATGACTAATATCTACGTCTATATCTACACTCCTCAAGCCATTTTACGGTGCACGAGAAAAGTGAATGTGTGTAAATGACGTTTTCGTTAGCATAAAACTAAAGGTATTGTAAAAACAAAATAAAGACTGTAAGAAACAGTCTAAAAACGGCGAAGTTTGAGATAAGCAGTGCACTGACAAAGGAGAAATGCTTTTTGGTAGTACATTCGAGTGTGTAATTTACACTGTCAGCACCTACTTCTCTTTTGAAACAGAGCACAGTTCGTCTGCACCGGGAAATACTGCCCGCAATGTTAGCAGTAGTGTTGAACAGCTATTAACTTGTTGACGAATGTGTCAGAGGTAGCACTTGTGTCTCTACAGACATAAGCGTCGGTAGAGTCGTATGACGTTGGTGATTCGTGAGTGATCGATTGCGAGCTGCTCGAAAGCTGGTGAGCCATTCGCGTGTCTCCGGGCTGCTGTGTACGTAAACACGGGCACACGCTACTTGTGTTTGCTCTGCCGGCCCGCAAGTCAGTCAATACGCGAAGGCCAGCTAGTGCGCCATATACAATACGCACCCCGTATTAGACGACGCTTGTGGAACTTCGCTATTTTTGTTGTGGAATAGCCAACGGTTCCTGTGAAGAAAGGAAAGAAATTCTAGTCGGCGAACTCACGGAAGGATCACGAATACGTCAAATGACGATACGACAAGAATCCCAGTATACAACATCGTCTCCAGGCTCAGTATGTAGGATCACTCCTCACTGAGAGGCGAGGAACTCACTCGCAAGTGTTGTTTTTTTCCATAATAATAAACGAATCTCATCTATTAAGGATATTACAAAAAATATGAAATACTGTATGAAAATGTCTCATGGTTATGATGCTTCTAACAGAAATAAAGAAGCACTGAAAAATAAGAAGTTACTTCGAGGATGAAACATTATCGTGTCGTCGATGACGAGATCACCAGAGACTGTGCACGAGGAGGAATAATGGGAAAGTAAATTGGACATATTGCAGCGGCGTATTTTACGATTTGGTGCTTTGTGTCTCAGATTGAGTTTCGCTACTTGGTTCCAAGCATCTCACCTAATTGACCGCCGAAGAATAAAATACATACATTAATACTGGACATTTTCGCTCCAGCGGTGGAATTCGTATCTTTATTGCAGAAGTCTATTCAGATTAATCACGTAACATGCGGAGATTAATAAGCGCAGTTGATTCTGTTACCAGGGCAACCAAACACATTTAAAAAAAATGTTCAAATGTCAGTGAAATCTTATGGGACTTAACTGCTAAGGTCATCAGTCCCTGAGATTACACACTACTTAACCTAAATTATCCTAAGAACAACAGTAACAGTCAATCCACTTCACCGTATAGTTATCCCTCATGAAGTTTTTTGTAAATAATCCATTGCATTTCAACAGGAGCTATAATGCACATAATTACAATACTCAAAGAAAAAAAATTACATTCTTTACGCCACGTTAAGGTTGTCTGTAACACGAAAGGGTGTTCACAATGCTACAATCAAAAGTTTCGATTGCTTAACCAACCAAAAGTTTTAACCAGTGATATCAAATGACTGACAGACAGAAGAGTAAAATTTGAAACTAAACTGAAAACCTTTAATTAAAACTTCCGGGCTGAATTGCCGTGGTCCATATATAAAACTTCTTCTCCTTCCTGACGTTTCGTTGCCGGGTGCGGGCAACATCTTCTGACGTGAGTCGGCGACTGGCTGCTAGGCGCTGGTGGTCCCACTTATATAGAGCGCTTAGATGGTGCCACCACTCGTCACGTGCTTTCGACTTTAAAACTATCTCTGGCTAGTGCCATCTCTCTCGATTACAGGTAATCGATTGTCACTTCGTTGGTACAAAGTCGAACGCCATATCTTGTCTAATTTTAATCCTTCTTCTTTTCTATTAAAATTATTTCCGTGCTTGTAGATCTCTATAGCTTCTCTATACATGCGAGTATAATAATGTGAGGTCCTAGCTATCACGTTTGTCTCACTAAATTTTATTTCGTAATCACCGTCTTTGAAAACGTGTTCCGCTACAGCTGATTTCTCAATCTGTCCCAATCTACAGTTCCTTTTGTGTCCCGTTAGGCGGGTATTAACACTCCTTTTGGTTGTTCCAATATAAACCATGCCACAGCTACACGGAATTTTATACACACCTGGGGTAGCTAAAGGGTGTCGTGCGTCTTTCACCGATCTTAAAGTTTCACTAATTTTCTTGGTGGGTCGAAAGATTGTCTCCACTTGAAACTTGGCCAAAACTTCACCAATACGGTCCGTGATGTTGTGAATAAATGGAAGAAAAACTTTTCCAACCGACGGTTGTTGTTGTCGTGTATTTTCGGACACTTTTCTTCTAGGATGGAGTGCTCGATCTATTTCCTTGTCAGTGTACCCATTTCTCTTGAAAGCTGTTCGCAAATGGCTTAATTCATCTTGCAAGTAAATTGACTCGCAGATGTTATTAGCTCTGTCCACTAAAGTTTTTATGACTCCTCTCTTCTGCCTAGGATGATGATTCGAATTCTTATGTAGGTAACGATCGGTGTGTGTGTCTTTCCTATATACCTTGTGCCCTAAAGTCCCATCTGCCCGTTTAATAACCAATACATACAACAAATTTAGTTGTCCATTACTCTCTTTCTGCATGGTGAATTGTATCCTTGGATTGAAACTGTTTATGTGCACCAAAAACTCACTTAGTTCCTCTTCAGCATGATTCCATATCACAAAGGTGTCATCCACGTATCGATACCATTTCAAAGGGCTTTTTTTGGTCGACTGCGGCACCTGTTGTTCGAAAAATTCCGTAAATAGATTAGCAATAGCAGGGCTTAGAGGGCTACCCATGGCCACCCCATCAATTTGTTCATAAAACTCGTTGTTATATTGAAAATAAGTCGAGGATAGACAATGTCGAAACAAAGCTATTATATCAGTAGGAAACATATCAGCTATGTAAGAAAGAGCTTCGTCAACAGGGACCATGGTGAACAGGGATACTACATCGAAACTGACAAGGATGTCACTTGGACTAATTGTGATCGCCCTCAGTTTTTCGATAAACTGCATGGAATTTTTAATATGAGTGTCAGTTTTACCTATATACGGTTGCAACAAAGAAGCAAGATATCTAGCCAGCTCTTGAGTAGGAGCCCCAATGGCACTTACTATCGGTCTCAATGGGACATTGGGCTTGTGTATCTTAGGTAACCCATACAGTCTAGGAGGGTAAGCTTCTGTTTTGCAAAGGTATCTTTTATCTTCTGTAAGAATGGAAGAGCTTTTTATTTTGGTTGTTCCAATTTGATACATGTACCTTTGTGAACTTATCATTTCTGAGAACGCATGCTGTTACAGCGCGATTACCTGTAAATACCACATTAATGCAATAAATGCTCAAAATGATGTCCGTCAACCTCAATGCATTTGGCAATACGTGTAACGACATTCCTCCCAACAGCGAGTAGTTCGCCTTCCGTAATGTTCGCACATGCATTGACAATGCTCTGACGCATGTTGTCAGGCGTTGTCGGTGGATCAGGATAGCAAATATCCTTCAACGTTCCCCACAGAAAGAAATCCAGGGACGTCAGATCCGGTGAACGTGCGGGCCATGGTATGGTGCTTCGACGACCAATCCATCTATCATGAAATATGCTTGCTATTCAATACCGCTTCAACCGCACGCGAGCTATGTGCCGGACATCCATCGTGTTGGAAGTACATCGCCATTCTGTTGTACAGTGAAACATCTTATACTAACATCGGTAGAACATTACGTAGGAAATCAGCATACACTGCACCATTTAGATTGCCATCGATAAAATAGGGCCAATTATCCATAATGCCGCACCATACATTAAACCGCCCAGGTCGCCGTTGTTCTACTTGTCGCAGCCATCGTGGATTTTTCCTTGCCCAATAGTGCATATTATGCCGGTTTACGTTACCGCTGTTGGTGAATGAGGCTTCGTCGCTAAATAGGACGCGTGCAAAAAATCTGTCAAAATCCAGTAATTTCTCTTGTGTCCAGTGGCAGAATTGTACACGACGTTCAAAGTCGTCACCATGCAATTCCTGGTGCATAGAAATATGGTACGGGTGCAATCGATGTTCATGTAGCATTCTCAACACCGAAGTTTTTGAATTTCCCGATTCTCGCGCAATTTGTCTGCTACTGATGTGCGGATTTGCCGCGACAGCAGCTAAAATACCTACTTGGGCATCATCATTTGTTGCAGGTCGTAGCTGACGTTTCACATGTGGCTGAACACTTCCTGTTTCCATAAATAACGTGACTACCCGTCGAACGGTCCGGACACTTGGATGATGTCGTCCAGGATACCGAGCAGCATACATAGCACACGCCCGTTGGACATTTTGATCACAATAGCCATACATCAACATGATATCGACCTTTTCCGCAATTGGTTAACGGTCCATTTTAACATGGGTAATGTGTCACGAAGTAAATACCGTCCACACTGGCGGAATGTTACGTGATATCACGTACTTATACGTTTGTGACTACTACAGCGCCATCTGTCACAAAATGAAAAAAGTAGTCCAACTAAAACATTCACATTTCTTTACGTACTACACGAATATGTAATAAAAATGGGGGTTCCTGTTTAAAAAAACGCAGTTGATATCCGTTTGACCTATGGCAGCGCCATCTAGCGGGCCAACCATAGCGCCATTTGGTTTCCCCCTTCAAGTTAGACGAGTTTCATTCTTTCTAGTTTTTTCGTTTGATGCTTATTTCGTGAGATATTTGGCCCGGTCACTATCAATGGGCCACACTGTATGTTACACAGGCTAGGCTATCGTAGCTAAAAAAAGAGACTTGCATACATGTTACAGCAAAATATCCATTTTACGGGCTCTACGCGTTCGAGACCATTCTCTTAACCACATTTCTAATATTGCACAATGGTGGAACATTCCTAAAAATTACATTTTTTATCCTGTAAACTGCTATTATTGGTCACACATTGAATGATGCATCATAGGTAAGATATAAAAGTGTGAAGATGTGTAAACTACATTGAAACTAATGCACTTATAATGTTATGCATCAAGAACTCTAATTTGCATGTAGGTACACCTCTAGGTTGTTCTGATTCTTTGACATTTTAACAATCGTTCACATTGTTGATATGCACAAGATACGATAGGGTGCCTTATGTCTTCCTTCATTGCGAGCGTTTATGGGCTACCAAAGAACACATAGGTAAGTTTTTTGCAAACGTGAACATTAAAAATATTGTGCATACGAGTTGAAAGCTAAAAACATAACGAACAAGAATCAGTACCGTTAAGTAAACAAGCATCGGTTCCGGAGTTCCATCTTGCTATCGATACAAGTGTTATTCCAAACATCTCAACAAAAAAAAGTTACACTAACGAGGCCAACTGTATCGTGTTACTAGAAGAAATACGCATTAAAGAACAGAAAAACGTTCGAAATTGCCTTCCTGACACTACGTTACTCAAGTAAGAACTGTAATTTTTTGTGTTTGTGCGAGCACACGACAGAAATAATGAGCGGGAAACAATCGTTAACATTAGGCAGCTTGTGTTTTGGGCTATTTAAGATGGCGGCGGGTCCCATCCACTCTCGCTTCAAAGTAACGTATAGCTTTAAGTCAAGGCGCCATCTACGTCCTTTTTTTTCCTTTGTGGTAATATTTCTCTGTCCTTGCATTATCAGCACTGGCGTAAAATGAAATTACGGTAGCAAGTTTGTCGTATCAAAACAAATTTGTATCCTCCTAGTCCCACTGAAGACGCCTTAGAGTAAAAACGAGCGAAACGCGTCTGGGAGAAATAAAGGAAAGGCGCTTTTATTTACAAAACAAATATTGACGTTACGACGCTAAGCGCTGCATTCCAAGTGAGGTCTTTCTAATCGTTAAATGTGATCACTCTTCACTGACGAGTAAAGTGTAGTCTTATCCCATCATAAACTGCAGATTTTCAGTTAATAAACTCCACTCGTTGTAGCTATAAAAATCAGAGATAATGCTTATCTGCGGAGTATTCGTTAGCATACTTACTCGTGAAGATGATAATTCAATCTAGAAAAATGGGCAGTCTTATACTTACTCGTGAAGATGATAATTCAATCTAGAAAAATGGGCAGTCTTGACTTTAAACCCATGCATAGTATAATCACTTTAGAGAAAATGCTCTTGGATCACTCTCCACTATCAGATTCTGTCTTGGAGCTGTCCTTTATAACTACAAGAACTCAGTTTCAATTTCGCGCAGTCCTTATTATGGGTAGCCAGAGATGGTAGTCTACCAATTCTTGAGAATCATCGTTTATTATTTTGACTTCGTAGACCACACAATACAAAAATGTCTTGGTATATGATTCTCCAAGTGTTTTCAACATTAGCTTGATATAAAATATCGTCATGAAAACTTTTGTATTGTTTTTGAAATACTTCTCATATTTCTTTTATTTCTGACAACATTAGGCCTATGCGTTCTTTGCCACGTAAGAAACGGAATTAGTTATATCGCTTGTGTATCTCGTGCATTTCTTGCTCGATACTAAGCTGAATCAATACTGAAAATACATCTTTACATTAAGATCTTTTTTGTAAGTTTACTTTATTAAAAACAGTTGACATAGCAAATAAGTGTAGACACTGAGATCTTCTTCTTCCTCGTGGACGACGGAAGACTAAAGCCGGTGATCTTCGGCTGCCACTTAGTCGCTGCGCCCCGTCATGAAATAGAAAACAAAAAAATCATACTTTTCTGCTTTTAAAGGAAAATGAACATTACTTAAAGAAAAATTTCACATACTATCTAATACTTAAATTACTAAGTACTACACGTATCGTATGTCGTCGTTGCGATCAGACCCTTAACGTTACAGCAACGTCACATGTATCATTACACTTTTCAGAGAAAGCATCCTGGCATTTTCCTTAAGTGATTTTCGAAAATCACGGAAAATTAAACTCAGGTGGGCCAGATGGGAATCTAAACCGCTCCCTACCGAATGCGAGTCCAGTGTTTTAACCACTGCGCCTTTTCGCACGGACAAAGGGAGCTCAGATCATAACTTAACGTTATTTATGAATCTAAAATTTACAACTTACAGCTCTCAGTAACAACGAACGTGAAGATATCCCAAAATCGCTTGAGGAAAAATTCCCACGTGGTTCCTTTGGAAACGACACTGTCGAATTACTTTCCCATCCTTGTTCTACCCAAAGTTGGGCTCCGTCTCCAGTAACCTTGCCACAGGTGGGACTTAAAACTAAAATCATCCCCTTTGCCTAAGTATATCAAAATGATACTCGTTTCCTTAAAGAATTTATAAGAGGGAAATGACAAAGGTAGTGTTGTCATCTGGATTGCACCTAGCCTCGTTACAAATTATTAAAATGTAATTAAGGACTCCACCGCCGCTTCTATGTAGTCATCTTTCGCAACACATGATTCAGCTGTTCCTACCGATGTCGATTTATGCAGTCCACAATGTCATATCCGGCTTTCAAAAATCAGACGTGAGATTTTCATATTCTCCCGTTCGCTGCGCGCTAACTATTAGTCCTACACAAAAAACGAACAGTCTTTCTGTAGGAAATTTAATTTGATTAAATTTTTTACTGGGGATACGTTTTCGCTAAAGGCCGTAGCTTTCGAGTTATTCAAGGCAAACGTAAAAAAAAGTGACTTTCAAATGCACCCTCACTCCCACGCTCAGCTCCCAGCGGTTAGGATTTCTGGTTTGTTATTCATGGCACTCCTTCATATCACTAAACAAAAATTTGCGACTGCACGAATTTTTCCGAAGTTCCACATTTTTTTGGTCTTTATTGGCTGGCCTTATTACGCCACCGGCTTTGTCGAGCACTTAAAAATTGTAAATCTGACGTTTGTGTAAATTTTACCGAACAGTTTAGTGAATTTTAACACCAGAAGATAAGCAATTACATATGTCACACCTTTTGACTACGAAGCTACGGTGTTTGTAAGAGTTACGTTTCGATCAAATTGTTAACGTAATTAGCTCTAGCGTAACGTTTATAAAAGTCGTTTTTATTTCTTTATCCACACTGGGTCGTTTAAATTAATAATGTTAAAGAAATAGCTGACTATGCTGGTGACGTGTTAGTGCAATCAATAAAGACTAAAAAACGCCGAATATAGGGAACAGTACACGTTGTCGGAAATTAGAGCGCTGTAGGTGGCGTATAAACGGTATCAAGCGGTCACGTGACGTTCTTCCCCTGACGGATCAAGGCAGTATTTAAGTGGCATCTGTGTGTCAGCCGGATGTATGGAATCGACACAATAAACTAAGTTGACTCCTAGACGGGACAGAATGACAGAAAGAAGCTATCATATTTGGACGTGCCCATGAACACATTGTGAATGAAGTGCCCGCGGACTGGCCAGTATGTTTACAAGGAGTTGTGTATCACTGGCAGTTATGTAACACTGCGTAAGAACGGTGAGTATAAAAGGATCGTAATTGACAGGGGACTGGAAACGAGTGTCACGCATCGCCAACGACAATCTGGCGGGAATCCCTCCTGTCAGCGAGTGCTTGTACATCTAAACCAGTTGCCGAGCGAACGTAGCGAAGAGAATCGCACGCAATGGACATGTGGGGTCGGGTACCTTGCTAACAGCCATTGATCACAATGAAATGCACTGTTGAGTTGATTCAATAGTCCAGTATCATCAATGCACTAGGATGAGGAAAGCAAGAACTTCATATTTTATAAAGCCTTAAAAGGACCTCTGCAAATCATTAATCCGCGTAATCCACGGAACTTAATGAAAATAAACACCCAGGACCAGTTCGGGGCCGGCCGATGTGGCCGAGCGGTTCTAGGCGCTTCAGTCCGGAACTACGCGGCTGCTACAGTCGCAGGTTCGAATCCTGCCTCGGGCATGAATGTGTGTGATGTCCTTAGGTTAGTTAGGTTTAAGTAGTTCTACGTCTAGGGGACTGATGACCTCAGATGTAAAGTCCCATAGTGCTCAGAGCCACTTGAACCATTTTGAACCAGTTCGGGGAGCTTCAGGGTGCTGGCACCACCATCACATTCATGCGGACACCAAATGAGTCAGGCGTACCAGGAAATGAGTTTACTGATTTAAAAAAAATGGGAAGCAGATACCACAAGGGAACCTAAACGACAGAACAGCTGGCATCGATATGCGATGTCATCCGAGGTACCTGATCTCAAAAGCTTGGACTGTGGTGTGGCAAGCATGCTAATCGTTAAAAGCGATCAAATCGAGCAGTGCTGCATCGAAGATTTTTAGAGACTCTCGGAAGGCATCTATGACGCTATGAGAACTACGAATCGGTCACACCAGGCTCATGTAAGGTTTAATCTTACGACTGAAGACCTCACTCGTGACAGTGGCCCATGATCTCTGATATCAGTTTACGTGTGTTCGGAGGGTGAGTCATACACATTATTCGCTCTTCTTAAAACAGTTGTTATGACCGATGATCCTTGATCAGCACTTGAAAGGGTATAGTGAACAGTTAAGACATTGAATAGTAAAGTTTTCTCGCTTCTTGAAGGCGCGAATATTCGCTTTCTTTCAAAAGGAGACTAAAATTCTTCACATGTGATCTTGGGTTCGACTTACAGTAACGCATCTCGTCCCAGAATACTAAACAGCATGCTCTCAATTTTGCACTGCTCACCTGGGCGCTCTGTACTTGGTTGCCAGATTGGTCGACGTGGCTCCCCATTTCCTTGACAGCGATGTGCGACAATGCTGTCATGTTTTGGTTTATTCTTGTGGACCTACATCAAAATCAAGAATCCCAGAAAGGTACCGTCTAATATCTCTGCTTCAGGTGTTTAAGTACGAGACCACATAGCAACGTTTACAAATTTGTGGGCATGTTCTCATGTCCATTCAGCTGCTGTGAAATTAGTGTGCCACACTGCTTTGAACCCTACCTTCATTTTATTTTTCCAGACCGTTATACGCAGCCTTCCGAACACCCTTGCTCCAGTAAGAATCGTATACGTTGATCCTTCTTTCATTTTTCATAATCATATTAACCATTCAAATTACTTAATTGATTCTGAGATCTGACAAATGATTAAACTTCGGGTTTTTCAGTTTTGGCATTTGAATGATACATCACTTTGTATTCACTGCCATTTGCATCCGAAATATGTGTCGCTGTGAGACGATACCAGGTTACGCCTTTAGTGTTAGACACTATGGAGCTTCAAAACACCCAAAATGCGTCAGTACTGGTCGGGTACCCATCAGAACTTCTCTTACTGTACTCCGTACGGCGAAAAAAGATCCCAGACAGGTAGCAGCGGTTTCGCCAGCTTTCAACCGCGAAGAGAAAACTGCTGCTGGAACATTGATTAAAAGCCGTAACTGTCTAACATTGCAGAAACAATGAGATGTTATTATAGAAGGGCAAAAAAATGTAGTTAACATGTTTTGTCGTGGCATAAGCGCGAAGCAACCTCGTCAAGCCTATTTACACTGACACCAATCTTCTCTTGAAGTTTGGAGTATGCACTGATCAGCCAGAACATTATAACCACCTACCTGACAGCCTGTATGTCCACTTTTGGTACGGGTAACAGCGGCAACGCGTCGTGACGTGGAAACAGTGAGGGCTTGGTAAGTTGACACCACATCTGCATACGCTAGTCACCTAATTGCCATAAATTCTGAGGACGGGGTCGATGAGACCAGAATGAGATTATCACTCTGCAGCGGAGTGTGCGCTGATACGAAACTTCCTGGCAGATTAAAACTGTATGCTGGACAAAGAACCGAACTCGGAACCTTTGCCTTTCGCGGGCAAGTGCTCTACCATCTGAGCTACCCAAGCACGACTCACGCCCCGTCCTCACAGCTTTACTTCTATCAATACCTCGTCTCCTACGTTCCAAACTTCATAGAAACTCTCCTGCGAACCTTGCAGAACTTCTGGAAGAAAGGATATTCCGGGGGCATGGCTTAGCGACAGCCTGGGGGATGTTTCCAGAATGATAGAGCATTTGACCGCGATAGGAAAAGGTCCCGAGTTCGAGTCTCGGTCCAGCACACAGTTTTAATCAGGGTCGATGAGCTTTGCCGCCGCGTTCAATCACATTCCCGATGTGTTCGATCGAGGTCAGATCTGCCAAGTTGGTTGGGGCAGCGCATCAATTCGAAATCGCCACTGTGTTCCTCGAACCACACCATCACATTCCTGGCCTTGTGAAATGGCGCATTATCTTGTTGAAATATGCCTCTGCCGTCGACAAACAAGATCGTCATGAAGCGGCGTACGTGCTCTGCAACCAGCGTACGACACTCACTGGCAGCCATGATGCCTTGTACGAGCGCCACTGGAGCCATGAATGCCCACGTGAATGTTCCAGAGAGCATAATGAAGCCGCCGCCAACTTGACTCCGTCCTGTAGTACAGGTGTCAAGGAGCTGTTCACCTGGAAGGTGACGGATTCGCGCCCTCCCATCAGCATGATAAAAGAGGTATCGGGCTTCTTCAGACCATGCAGTGCTCTGCCACTGCGCCAATGTCCAGGGCCGATGGTCAGGTGCCCATTTCAGTCGTAGTTGCCGATGTCGTAGTGTTCACATCGTCACATGGATGTGTTGTCGGCAGCGGAGACCCATCGTTAGGAGTCTTCGGTGCACTGTGTGTTCAGACACACTTGAATTCTGCCCAGCATTAAAGTGTGATATGTTAGGCCGCCACAGTTCGCCGCCTGTCCTGTTTTACCAGTCTGCCCAGCCTACGACGTCCGAAAACTGTCATGAGGGGTGGCCGCCCAACCACACGACTTCAGGACGTGGTTTCACATTGGTTTCGCCACTTAATGGAGACACTCACCACACCACTCCTCGAACACCCGACAAGTCATGCCGGTTCCAAAATGCTCTTGCCGAGCCTCCCGGACATCACAAGCCGCCCTCGGTCAAACTCAGATAGATCGCACGCCCTGTCCATTCTACACACGGACAGCGCTATCGCTGATACTACATGCACCGTGCGAGTGTCTGACTAGCAGTCTTTCCTCACCAGGTGACGATGCTCTCCCCAGGAAGGTTTATATCGGTGGTAGGTCGGAGGTCAGAATGTTCAGACTGGTCAGCGTAGTTTGTTAAAAACATAATTATTAGGATTTGAATTTAGACTTTTCATGTTAATTGGCAGTAAAATTAATGACTGGGTTTGGCATTTTGTATAGATTGTATCGTAGTCGGGAACAATCACAATCTATCGGTACTGAAAATAAAGAAATTAGTTACGTATGTTACCGATAAACTGCATATATTCCTATCTTGTTTTGTTTTATTATGTATCGAGCCTTCAGTAGAGACTCGGTCTCAGCTCTGGCGTGCAAATGCCGCAACCTTTGCACGGCTACCTGTCGGCGCGCACTAGTTGCTTCGACATTTGGGAGGACGACCACCGCTGTGCTGCCGCACTGCGCGAAAATAACTCACGCGACGCACTTCTGTTGCCGCTCGCAGTCGGTGGGGCTTTTTTCTCCCTTGATGCCTCAGTGGGTAAATGCAACACCATAAATCCTTTGTTCAGGGTTTTGTTCCACAGTCGGAGCCTAGGATTTTTATTCTGCATATATCACTTATCGCGACAATACTTTGTCAATGTGCGAACAGCTAAGCTGCGCTATGTTTCGAAGTCCATGTTAATCTTTAAGTCCTCGTACAACTACCTGGCTAAGTCATTTCAAAGGCCAGAGGAAGGCAACGACGTATCACCTGCACGTACCTAGTAAAGCACTCTGGTATTCAAACCCACATTTTAGTTGATAAAATCGTTACTTTTAATCTTTCATTGTCTGCTTATTTATAACAGGCATGTTTTATGATATCAAGTATTACGTTATTCTCTCCTTAAGATTATAGGAAAAGGCCTAAATGTTATATACAACTGAACACGTTTTCATGTATCACGACAATATTTCGAAAGAATCATAGCTGTGAAATTAGAACTCGCACGTTGGATTCGCAACATTATTCTGCACACAGGCTACACTGTGTGTGGTTTCCACGTAACAAAACGACGAAATGGTTTCCCAGAATGTCAGCTCGCGAAACGTAAAATGCGAAAACATGCGAAGACTTCACACAATTCGCATAAAAATATATATAATCTTGGACTGAAGGATTTCCTATTAGAACAATTTTTATAAACCTCTTTGAATTTTAAGCTCTTGTCTACCATAATTTTTATCTACCCTGAACAAATTGCCATAACGTAATACGCTATACAAACCTGCGTAGTAAGTGTATAGTACTGTTTTAATGTTACAGCAGTCTCTGAAGGTGCTTAAGATATAACAGTATTTACTCAACACTTCGGAAGGTTGTTTCACATTTTTTGTCATCTTAAATGATCATCTAACCATACCAATAGAAATTTTATGTATGATGTTTATTTAGGACCACAGCTGCCGGATGGTTATATTGCTTCTGTTTCTTTTCTATGTCTCTGGACCTCATCCAAACAATTTTCTTCTCATTTAAAACCATGCAGTTGTCTCTAAAACATTTTTCTGCCCCTTCGACTAATACAGAGCCCTTCTGCTTGAAAAGATTTTGTTCAAACTATCAGAACAGTGAATAGGGTCGTTGTTTATTGGCGGCTATCTTCAGTGATGTGTGTGCCACTACAGACACAGAAATGGATACTGACGCGTAAGATAAGGTGATAAAATATTTTTTTATTAAAAATGTGCGCTACACCCACATACAAACAGAAGTGAAAGAAGCTCACGAGGACTCTGCGCCAGTACTACAGACCGTTTATCTCTGGGCAAATGAATTAAAATGTGATCGTACCTGCAATGCATGTTTCGCATGCTCGATGCGTGAGATTATAGTTTCTTTTGAAGAAATGGTTGACATAATACATGGCGCGGTGATACAAGATCGTTTCTTTAAGATTTGTTCGTTTTCGAGATAATAAGCACCTCATATCGGAAGGTACTTCATATCTTCAATGGACATCCGCATTTGAAGAAACTGAGCGTAAGATGCGTGGCGCATTTGTTAACTACACCAAAAACATTTTAAAAAAGACGGTTGATAAATGCGTCGAAGTATAATCCGACAGACTTCTGCCGTCCCTGTACATATTCTCTGTTACAATCTAGAGAAACAAGTGTGGTACAACCAGTAGTCTGCCAAAGATGAAAGTGCATCCAAAAACGTAGTGGCGACTTTTTCTCGCGCACATTGAAAGTCATCGTGATAGACGATTCGATTACTCGCAACGATTATTCAAGCCTGAAAATAATTTTACGATAGCTATTTTGAATTTAAATGCCCGCTGGCCTTTTCTTATCACACGATTTTCCAATAGCATATCTACACCTACATCTACAAATGTACCTCGAAAGCCACATTACCGTCCATGGCTAGGGTACCAATAAATCTGTCCCCCGTCTCTATGTGCGCCCTAATCTCTCTCATCTTATTCTCACGATGCCAGGAGATTGTAGTGGCAGTAAAATGATGGCACGCTCTTCTTTGAATATAGGTTGTCTAAATTTGCCAAACAATATTTCGAAAGAAAAATGACACATTCCTATAACGATCCGATTTGAGGTCATAAACCGACAGATTGAGATGATAGCAGTACATTACTTAAATAATCCGTAGTCTGCTGACTTACATACTTGATGTGGACTACAAACTCTGAAACTGGTCACACCAATGTCTTGTATGCCATTTCATTTATAGTGTATAGCACTTTTCCGGGATCATTCCAACAAATCTGAGTCTTCCACCCGCCTTCCTTACGTATTCGTCATATTTCGTATCGTAATCCCAAATATTTAAATGATGTGTCGGTATCTGAATTTTAGCAGTGTTTCTTATAATTGTATTCTACTGGTATCGATAATTAAGCTATTTGTTGTTAACTTCTTTCAAAGAAAATGTCACTAACATTATAATATAAAATTTGTCGCTGAGATTCATTAATTTTGTGCTTTCTGGTGTTCAGCCGATTTTTTGAATCCATTTTTATACACTAAAAGACATTAATAACTTCACTCAACTCCCTAAATCACACCATTAATTATTACAATTACTATTATTATTCGTTGTATTGCTGGCTCATTTCCGTTCTTCACTGACTGCAGTTTCACCGACTGCACACCCTCGTTCGACACTCCGGTAATATGGATAGAAATGTGTGGGGGCTAATGCACAGTAGAGCTGCGGCCTCCTACTAAACATCAGTCGGCAACTACTAGTGACGATTCTCTGTGAGCCCTCTGCGTGACAGGTGAACAGTTCCTACTCTTTCACGCTTGAAGACGCGAGTTCTATGTTCAAAGCGACACCTTCCAACTACTATCTTAGTTCCATTTAGGACAGAAGAGTATATCTGTCATGGGGAAATTTATTTGCACGTATTAGCTACAATCAACTCATGCCCTGTTAACTGTTCACGTGTCACGAATGTAGTGTGTTATGACAACCAATTAATGGGGAACAGACAGGCTTTCAAACTTAATAATGGGGCTTATAGTGTTATTATTTCTCAAGTGCTCGGTTAAGAAAACAAGCCAGTAGCTGCTGCAAATCGATTATTGATACTTTTGCAGTCGTTGGCTCTATTTTTAATGCAACGCCCAAGTATGAATCGATTGCGGCGACGAAGTTTAAACAAGTTACTCTTTTTCCTAAAGACCCAGCATAAGCTGCCAAAGATGAAAGTGCATACAAAAACGTAGTGGCGACTTTTTCCCGCGCACATTGAAAGTCATCGTGACAGACGATCCGATTACTCGGAACGATTATTCAAGCCTGAAAATAATTTTACGCTAGCTATTTTGAATTTAAATGCCCGCTGGCCTTTTCTTATCACACGATTTTCCAATAGCATGTCTTGTCGATATTATTTCAATAAAACACCAAAGGTCGAATTGTCACAATCACCTCCGACAGTTTGCACCTCTTTCAAGCAATGAACCCAGTATATTCATGCTGACTTACATTCTGTCTCTTTTTTTCTAAATCACTCCAGGCGAACGTTGCTATGGTTACATCAACAAGCGGACAGCAGATTTATTACTCATTCTCATCCAACTGAGCTGGTGATAATAACTGCCACAGAGTGCGCATCGGTAAGCATAAGACAATATGTTTGAAAGTAAAATTGAAAATTCTACACAATAGCTGAAATGTTATGACTGTGTGAAAAAACACTTATTTTAAAGAACTAATAGCGGCGTTGTGAATTAGAGATATTTTACGGGTTGTTCCTGACGAATTAGTCTCGCTTTTGTCAAAAGATAAACTACGGAACTGGCATCTACACTCCTGGAAATTGAAATAAGAACACCGTGAATTCATTGTCCCAGGAAGGGGAAACTTTATTGACACATTCCTGGGGTCAGATACATCACATGATCACACTGACAGAACCACAGGCACATAGACACAGGCAACAGAGCATGCAAAATGTCGGCACTAGTACAGTGTATATCCACCTTTCGCAGCAATGCACGCTGCTATTCTCCCATGGAGACGATCGTAGAGATGCTGGATGTAGTCCTGTGGAACGGCTTGCCATGCCATTTCCACCTGGCGCCTCAGTTGGACCAGCGTTCGTGCTGGACGTGCAGACCGCGTGAGACGACGCTTCATCCAGTCCCAAACATGCTCAATGGGGAACAGATCCGGAGATCTTGCTGGCCAGGGTAGTTGACTTACACCTTCTAGAGCACGTTGGGTGGCAAGGGATACATGCGGACGTGCATTGTCCTGTTGGAACAGCAAGTTCCCTTGCCGGTCTAGGAATGGTAGAACGATGGGTTCGATGACGGTTTGGATGTACCGTGCACTATTCACTGTCCCCTCGACGATCACCAGTGGTGTACGGCCAGTGTAGGAGATCGCTCCCCACACCATGATGCCGGGTGTTGGCCCTGTGTGCCTCGGTCGTATGCAGTCCTGATTGTGGCGCTCACCTGCACGGCGCCAAACACGCATACGACCATCATTGGCACCAAGGCAGAAGCGACTCTCATCGCTGAAGACGACACGTCTCCATTCGTCCCTCCATTCACGCCTGTCGCGACACCACTGGAGGCGGGCTGCACGATGTTGGGGCGTGAGCGGAAGACGGCCTAACGGTGTGCGGGACCGTAGCCCAGCTTCATGGAGACGGCTGCGAATGGTCCTCGCCGATACCCCAGGAGCAACAGTGTCCCTAATTTGCTGGGAAGTGGCGGTGCGGTCCCCTACGGCACTGCGTAGGATCCTACGGTCTTGGCGTGCATCCGTGCGTCGCTGCGGTCCGGTCCCTGGTCGACGGGCACGTGCACCTTCCGCCGACCACTGGCGACAACATCGATGTACTGTGGAGACCTCACGCCCCACGTGTTGAGCAATTCGGCGGTACGTCCACCCGGCCTCCCGCATGCCCACTATACGCCCTCGCTCAAAGTCCGTCAACTGCACATACGGTTCACGTCCACGCTGTCGCGGTATGCTACCAGTGTTAAAGACTGCGATGGAGCTCCGTATGCCACGGCAAACTGGCTGACACTGACGGCGGCGGTGCACAAATGCCGCGCAGCTAGCGCCATTCGACGGCCAACACCGCGGTTCCTGGTGTGTCCGCTGTGCCGTGCGTGTGATCATTGCTTGTACAGCCCTTTCGCAGTGTCCGGAGCAAGTATGGTGGGTCTGACACACCGGTGTCAATGTGTTCTTTTTTCCATTTCCAGGAGTGTATTTAGTAACTACTAACATTGCATTTATGCTGAAATGTCTGTTTAAAGGTGCTGATTTGTTATCACAGTTCATCTCCTTTTGATGGTAGTGGTGGAGTATTCATCAAATTTCTACTTACATGCTGTTGATTCCCAACTGGTGCAATTTAGTGACCATCCGGGCTAAGAGTTCATTAAAAGCAATCTGCTTGCCGAGTGCTGTAGTGTACATGGACTGATGTAAGATACGCAGTTATTTGATTACATTTCCATAAATCTTTACATGTTTCCCGTGGAATTGATGAGTAAACCATTTGAAACGCACATTGTTCTTACCCTCACCACACTCCACATCATGATTTTCCTCATTAATCTGGGAGTGCAAAGGCATCTTGTACCGTTTTTCACGATGTTAGCACTGGAAACAATAAGTCTACGATGATGTGTAGTGTGGTGTTCGAATGCTACTGACGCTCTAAAATGGTGAGAACTCTCATCGATAGTCAGATAAGATTCCAAAGTAGTTTGTTTTGGGATCTCAAAAAATGTTCAAATGTGTGTGAAACCTTATGGGACTTAACTGCTAAGGTCATCAGTCCCTAAGCTTGCACACTACTTTACCTAAATTATCCTAAGAACAAACACACACACCCATGCCCGAGGGAGGACTTGAACATCCGTCGGGACCAGACGCACAGTCCATGACTGCAGCGCTGGGGATCTCAAGCGGGCTTAATGTGCACAGCGTAGATGTAGGCGTCAACACTTGACGAGAAGGGTGAACTTGTTTGATAAGTCTGGTGAATTTCCATCAAAGAGTGAAATATTTTTGTTGTCCCTTCATGGTTGGTAAGCTTGATTATTCCAAGGACTGTATAAAGAATTTCAGCAACTTACACCGTACAGTTTATTGTTGACAGCCAATTGATCAGTGTGTCGACTGCTATTGAAAATGAGGAAAACCGAGCTTCGTACTGTTATCAGACATTTTCATTTGAAAGGTTGGACTGTCGCACAAATCAAAACTGGACTGGAGGAAGTTCACGTGGATTCCGCATCACCACGTAAGACCCTTTACTTCTGGATTAAAGCATTTAAACGTTGTTGAAGAAGCATCAAAGACGAAGTGCGCTCTGGTCACCACAAAGGAAACTATTGACAAAATACATGATGTGGTAAGACTGTAGGCATCTCATCTGATCAAGAGTGCAATATCCTGCACGGAGAATTGAATATGGAGAATCTTTGTGCGAGGTGGGTACTGCGATTGCTCACTGTCGACCAAATGCGCATCCGAAACAACATTTCATCACAATGTCTGACGATGTTTAATTGAAATCTGCAGGACTTTTCGCACCGATTTGTGACTGTTGGTGAAACCTGGACCCATTATTACACACCAGCATCAAAACGGCAGTCAGAACAATGGACAGAGGCTGGTGAAAGTGCACCGAAGAAATCTAATAACACCAATTTGTCAGTTGGTAATGTGATGGCCACTTTTTTTGGGATTCCAAAGGAATAGTCCTCATACACTGGTATCCAAAAGTAAACCAAAAAACCGCTATTTCCCCGTTCTGTGTCTAATTCACGATATAATCGTGCAAACAGTAAATAGATGCCCGTACGATCGCATTCTGCATGGGAGTTGGCATTCGGTCAACGGACAACCACACCAACGATGACGTCAGGCCACCTATCAAACAGAGTAGCGTTTGCCGTGTAGTGCCACATCCGCAGTCGCTGTGTACACAGTCACAGACGGTGCAGTATGGCACAGAGGAGGCGCCTAAGAGGCTCTCTGCGGCTGATTGAAATTGGAAGAGTGGAAGCAGGACAATCGCAAACTCATGTGGCCCGATAATTTAATGTGAATCGTTCTGTTGTTCCTCGGATGTGGTGACATTTTATTCCGAAGACCACGTATGACATCAGAAAGACAGGACCGTTATTTTTCTGTACAGACACGACGATATCGCCTTAGTACTGCACGGCAGATGGCGTCTGACCTTATAGCATCCAGTGGACGTTTTGTATCGAGCTAAACGCTGCACAGAATGGCCTTTATTGTCGGAGACGCGCTGTATGTATACCTCTGAGGCATCTTCACAGAAGGGAACGTCTAGAGTTGAGTCGTTCACCTGCCACCTGGACGGTCGAACAGTGGGGCAGTGTTCCCTTGACAGATGAGTCCCGATTTGGTCTGGAGAGTGATTGTCGACGGAGTTGCATCTGTAGGGAACGTGGAACACGATTTCTGAACCAAGACATTGTGTAAAGAGAGCGATATCGAGGAATATCGGTAATAGTGTGAGCAGGGATTATGTTGACCACTCGAATGATCGTTATGAAATTGTACGGCCAAATCGGCTAGGTTTAAATGTTGTCAGATGTCGTGACGAGATCTTGGGACCTCGTGTGCGATTACTGCGAGGTGCTGTGGGCCCAGGCTTCGTACCAATTGACGATCATGCTCGACCTCATAAGCACGGGTGGTTGAAGTTTTCCTGGAAACGAAAGATGTTGCACGCAAGACGTGGCCTGCTCGCTTTCCCAATACGAATCCCATAGAGAACATCTGGGGTGTACTTGGGAGACGGGTTGCACCACGTCACCATCCACGAACCACTCTCCAAGACTTGCGAGCAGCTGTGCGTTAAGAATGAGTGTTATTGCCTCAACATGAGATTAATGATATCATTCACAGCGTACCCTATCCTTGTCAAGCCTACATTCCTACCAGAAATGGTCAAACACTACACAGAGCACATTAACCAGCTGTGTGCAAATCCGTGTCTTGTATTACACACGTTGCAGTTGTTTACTTTCGGTATACTTCATATTATTTTTAGTTTACTGTCACCTGTTTATACTGTTTTGTGGCAAAATAACCGCAACCTTCAAAAAATTTCGTTTGTTGCTTTAACTTATCAGCGATAACAATGGCGAAAGTCCATGAATTTGGCTTTGAAGTGGTTCCACATTCTCCCTATTCACCAGACATAGCCCCACGTGACTTCTTCCTGTTTCCTATCTTGAAACTTTGGCTTACTAGGAAGAAATTTTAGTCAAATGAGGAAATGATAGCTGCAATCAACAAGTATTTTGCAGGGCTTGACAGGACCTACTTTTACTATTGGATGAAAAAGCTGGATGATTGCTGGGCCAAATACACATCCCTCAAAGGAGATTATGTCGAGAAGTACAGCGACTTGTTTACGAAACATTTTTTCTTGCTTTTTACCAGTCTTATCAAACCATCCTAGTATGTAAGAAATCCTGTTTAGACTGTGGATACTGCACTGTGTGTTAGTAACACGCCGTCATAAACTCAGTCCACATTTCACAAAATGTTACCTGAGTGAAATTTTTCAATGACAGATGCAAAGTACGTCGATATTGACATTAAGCGAATTTAGTAGTGGTAGTACACATTGGACGTCGCGGTATTACGATTTAAGAACAAGAAACGTCATTTTTTGCACATTTATGTCACAAGGATGGGACAGGCATCAGCCATGGCCTTACTGTGCCAACCATCCCAGTATTTGTCTGAAATAATTTAGGAAAACCACGGAAAACTTAAATCAGGATGACCGGGTGTCATCATCCCACCGCATACAAGACCAGTCTACTAAAAACAGTGCAACCTCATTAGATATATCCCTATTGCACTCGGTTTATATATTCTTGCAAAGAAATTATTTCCTTTTGTGAAAATTCTGGTAATGTTAATTCATTTCTTAGCATTAATCACTGTACAGATTAGACTACACTGTCAGCAAGCATCAGAACTACGATGATGATGCTTAGTTTCCAATTTGGGTACAGGCAGCCTGAGAAATTGCCCTGGTTTCCCTTCACTGCTAGTGAGATGTTCAGCTCAAATGAGGATAAGACGTTAGAATTATCTCTTGCAGAGCTTTCGCATAAGGTTTTCCAGAAGAAAACAGTATAGCGCCAAAGTGTACTGCGAAATAGTGTTGTTTTATTATTACTTACTTCTATTACACTTTTTACCAAACCTCAGCAGTTTTATTATATGGAATATATTGCTTGCAAATACTGTTTCATTTCCTTTTTTAAATTTTATTTTAGTGAAATTTTTAATTCTCTTTGGCAAGTTAGTGTAATTAATTCCTTGATGATAAAAACCCAGTGCTGAGTTTGCTATTTTTCTTTTTATTTAATTGTAATTGCAGTTTGGATATTATTCTACGGTCATCGATAGAGAAGTCTGCACAATAGCTGTGAATGTTTTTTGAGTACTCAACTTAGAGCAGTTACAAACCTAAATGTTTTAAACTGTTATTTACAGTCGGCCAGATAGTTATTTATGTTTATTATTCTCATGACGATTATCTTCAGTTTGAAAACTGTATTCAGATTTTGATCATTTATTCCCCAAAAAATAGTTAACAACTGAGTATACGTGTGTCCATGACTGAAAAACTGCATCAACAATATGACTGCTGTTTTCCTCGTGATCGTTTTACGACTGAGACAGTGCTTAAATGGCAGCATAGTCCACAAACCGCCTACATTATTTGTTGGCCCACTATCGGCCAATCTCAGAATTACGCCATATTCAGGTAGAGACTGCAATACACATACGAGAAACGTAATAGGCGTTTAATTGAACAAACTACGTTTGCCACAGGCATAAATATATATTAAACAGAGCGCATCTGAGTAATAACGTAATGAACGTCATGCAACTACATTTCATATTGTGATGTTACCATTACACATTTAACGTTATCCAATTTATTCCTACAGGGCATAATGTACTTCCGAGCTATTAGAGGTTCAAAAATGGCTCTGAGCACTATGGGACTTAACTACTGTGGTTATCAGTCCCCTAGAACTTAGAACTACTTAAACCTAACTAATCTAAGGACATCACACACATCCATGCCCGAGGCAGGATTCGAACCTGCGACCGTAGCGGTCACGCGGTTCCAGACTGTAGCGCCTATAACCGCACGGCCACTCCGGCCGGCCAGCTATTAGAGGTCTATTATGTAGTTCTTACGTATGTTGTATTGAACACCTGTGCTGTATCCAAAGCACACAGGGAAGTCCCACAGTACAGTCATGCCTGCAGGGCTGCCTGCTCGGCATACGTATGCAGTGTAACAACAACACACGTAGTTTCGGCAGGATCACGGATGGCGCCACCGCCGTCGTACACTGCCAAGGTGGCTGCCCTACTTTACAGTCACGTGCACTGGATTAGAACGTAACACTATCCTTCCACTCAGTCGGTATCTAGGGGGGCACAGATTTCTAAATCAGTGAGTGGCCGCCGAGAAATCTACAGTGCTCTACGTGTGTCTACTTCCTGGACAGCACCCTACAAACTAGCGCCCACGCAATCGACGTAGATTCTGAGACGAGTAAAATACTTTGTTAAAAACTTTGCGATTAAGCTATTATTAGTGGTCTTGTGTGCCTCACATTCATTCTATTCCCATGAATTAATACTGTGTTTACTGTATTTGTAATAAATGTGATGCATTTAATTAGTCTGTTCCTCAAGTAATTGTGCAGCTACATTGATAAACAGATGAAAACTCTGAGTACACCAAAGCGCATTCTGACGATGGTCACAGCAACCTGAAAATGGAATAACGCTGATATTTTGCAACAGTGGAATAATAAATATATCAGTGGATTTGACGAATATATTTACATTTAAAAACTGTGGCATCCAACAGAGAGAAACTAATGAGGTAGTGCTTTTTCTGTAGCGACGTCGATATCGATGTCACGCTAAAATCTATCAGCTCTACCATTTTTGATAAGCTGGAAGTTGATGGAAATCAATCTTAGAAACAGGCTGGAGCGTGAATCCAGATCACCAGCTTCCGCAGGCCGTGGGCTTATATTTGAGCCGAACAAATGCGGATCACAGGTTGACTCTAAGCGTTGCTCAATCACGTATTCTCTACTACTGTTTTAAATTCATCAGAGACTCATGCTACCGGAGAAGTAGTAACCACCAGCAGATGGATACACTACCTCACTACTCCCAATTGTTACACATCAGAGTACACATGGGATATCAGAGTACACTTGTTTACACAGCAGTGACAAAAATCAGGGCTGTATACGTACGTATACAGGTCGCAGTGGTATCGCGTACTCGAGGTATAAAAGGACAGTGTACTGGGGGAGCTGTCATTTGTACTCAAGTGATACTGGTCAAAAGGTTTACGATGTGATTATGGTGGTACGACGGGAATTAACAGATTTTTAAACGCGAAATGGTAGTTGGAGCTAGAAGAATGGGACATTCCATTTCGGAAATCGTTAGGGAATTCAATATTGCGAGGCCAGTAGTGACAAGAGTGTGCCGAGAATACTAAATTTCAGGTATTGCCTCTCACCATGGACAACGTAGTGGCCGACAGCCTTCACTGAATGACCGAGAATAGAAGCCTTTGCGTAGAGTTGCCATTGCTAACAGACAAGCAACACTGCGTGAAATAACCGCAGAAATCAATATGGGACGTACGATGAACGTGTACATTAGGACAGTGAGAAGAAATTTGGCGGTAATGTGCTATGGCAATAGACGACCGACGCGAGTGACTTTGCTAACGGCACGACGTCGTCTGCAGCGCCTCTCTTGCGCTCGTGACCACACCGGGTGGATCCTAGATGACTGGAAAACAGTGGCCTGTTCAGGTGAGACCCAATTTCAAAGAGTTCACGTTGGGGTCAGAGTGTGGAGCAGGCCCAACGAATCAATGATCCCAAGTTGTCAACAAGGCACTTCGCAAGCTCGTGGTGACTCCATAATGGTGTGGGCTGTGTTTACTTGAGTGGACTGGGTCCTCTGGTCAAACTGAACCAATCATTGACTGTAAATGTTTATGTTCGGCTACCTGGAGTCCATTTATGGCTATTCATGGACTTTAAGTTCACTAGCAACGCTGGAATTTTTATCGATGTCAATGCGCCATATCACCAAGCCACATTTGTTCGCGATCTGTTTCAAGAACATTCTGGACAACTCGAGCGAATGATTTGGATATCCAGATCGGCCGACGTGACTCTCATTGGACGTAAGTGGGACATAACGGAGAGGTCAGCTGGTGCGCAAAATCCTGCACCTGCAACACTTGCGCAGTTAGGGACGGCTGTAGAGGCAACGTAGGTCAGTATTTCTGCAGAAGACTTCCAACGACTTGTTGAGTCCATGCCACGTCGAGTTACTGCTCTACGCGGGGCTAAAGGAGGTCCGACACCATATTAGGAGGAGTCCCATGGCATTTGTCACCTCAGTTTGTATCCTGTTTTATTCTTATGGGTGTCTGTGCCAACAGAATGAGAACTTTGTACAGTCTTTCATAGCTTTTGTCTCGTCTTAAAGGTCCCGCTCTTTTCATGATTTAGTAAATTTACTCTGTGTTAAATTTGTGCCCCGATCTCATTCTGTCATTAGTTAACCCAAGGCAGGGGACACGTGAGCGCTCTCTACGAATTGCATGAACTTTTTTTTCTGTGTGAACGTATTTTAACTGCCAATTGTATTTTCTAAAGTGCAGAATGTGGACGAGCCTAATGTTTGCTTAAATGAGCCTGGAACACCGCCCAAGCGTCTTACTCAGGCCGATCAGCGTAACTGAACGACGACCGTTAATTCGTCACGAGGATTCTGTCCGTGTCTCCCACATCCCATCTTCCAAGTTAGTACGTCAAGCTGTACGAACAGGTAGGAATGAGAACTTTTCATGAGAAAAAAGAAGATTCTAATAATAAAACGTAGAATTGGGCTGGCAAAAAGTGAATTTATTGATGCGATACCAAGATGACGTGCATATCAGTGAAATTTCTTAAAAAATGGTTCAAATGGCTCTGAGCACTATGGGACTTAACATCTATGGTCATCAGTCCCCTAGAACTTAGAACTACTTAAACCTAACTAACCTAAGGACATCACACAACACCCAGCCATCACGAGGCAGAGAAAATCCCTGACCCCGCCGGGAATCGAACCCGGGAACCCGGGCGTGGGAAGCGAGAACGCTACCGCACGACCACGAGATGCGGGCGAAGTTTCTTATATGTGTTTCGATAAATCTTGTGCAGTAACTTCAATCGAGTGCTAGCTTAGTCTTGCAGAAGTTTCATTTAGTTGTTGAAAGCTGACCTGTTGAGTGTATGCGTCTCCAATAGATACACTGCAGCAACGTGCCGCATATATAGAGCGTGTTACAAAAAGGTACGGCCAAACTTTCAGGAAACATTCCTCACACACAAATAAAGAAAAGATGTCATGTTGACATGTGTGCGGAAACGCTTAATTTCCATGTTAGAGCTCATTTTAGTTTCGTCAGTATGTACTGTACTTCCTCGATTCACCGCCAGTTGGCCCAATTGAAGGAAGGTAATGTTGACTTCGGTGCTTCTGTTGACATGCGACTCATTGCTCTACAATACTAGCATCAAACACATCAGTACGTAGCATCAACAGGTTAGTGTTCATCACGAACGTGGTTTTGCAGTCAGAGCAATATTTACAAATGCGGTGTTGGCAGATGCCCATTTGATGTATGGATTATCACGGGGCAATAGCCATGGCGCGGTACGTTTGTATCGAGACAGATTTCCAGAACGAAGGTATCCCGACAGGAAGACGTTCGAAGCAATTGATCGGCGTCTTAGGGAGCACGGAACATTCCAGCCTATGACTCGCGACTGGAGAAGACCTAGAACGACGAGGACACCTGCAATGGACGAGGCAGTTCTTCGTGCAGTTGACGATAATCCTAATGTCAGCGTCAGAGAAGTTGCTGCTGTACAAGGTAACGTTGACCACGTCACTGTATGGAGAGTGCTACGGGAGAACCAGTTGTTTCCGTACCATGTACAGCGTGTGTAGGCACTATCAGCAGCTGATTGGCCTCCAAGGGGACACTTCTGCGAATGGTTCATCTGACAATGTGTCAATCCTCATTTCAGTGCAAATGTTCTCTTTACGGATGAGGCTTTAATCCAACGTGATCAAATTGTAAATTTTCACAATCAACATGTGTGGGCTGACGAGAATCCGCACGCAATTGTGCAATCACGTCATCAACACAGATTTTCTGTGAACGTTTGGGCAGGAATTGTTGCTGATGTCTTGATTGGGCCCCACGTTCTTCCACCTACGCTCAATGGAGCACGTTATCATGATTTCATACGGGATACTCTACCTGTGCTGCTAGAACATGTGCCTTTACAAGTACGACACAACATGTGGTTCATGCACGATGGAGCTCCCGCACATTTCAGTCGAAGTGTTCGTACGCTTCTCAACAACAGATTCGGCGACCGATGGATTGGTAGATGCGGACCAATTCAATGGCCTCCACGCTCTCTTGACCTCAACCCTCTTGACTTTCATTTATGAGGGCATTGGAAAGCTCTTGTCTACGCAGCTCCGGTACCAAATGTAGAGACTCTTCGTGCTCGTATTGTGGATAGCTGTGATACAATACGCCATTCTCCATTACTGCATCAGCGCATCAGGGATTCCATGCGACGGAGGGTGGATGCATGTATCCTCGCTAACGGAGGACATTTTGAACATTTCCTGTAACAAGTGTTTGAAGTCACGCTGGTACGTTCTGTTGCTGTGTGTTTCCATTCCATGATTAATGTGATTTGAAGACAAGTAATAAAATGAGCTCTAACATGGAAAGTAAGTGTTTCCGGACACATGTCCTCATAACATATTTTCTTTCTTTGTGTGTGAGGAATGTTTCCTGAAAGTTTGGCCGTACCTTTTTGTAACACCCTCTATATATATATATATATATATATATATATATATATATATATATATATATAGAGAGAGAGAGAGAGAGAGAGAGAGAGAGAGAGAGAGAGAGGGAGGGGGGGCGGTTATCACTATTGATATGACATTCAAAGTTTGTGGAGTTTAACAAGAATTCTTTTCGTTTATTTACAACTGTTAAAAAATGAAGGGCTGATTTGTGGCCATGTTTTTCTTGGAGGTAATTCAAATACAGATGTACCATTACCCAAACCAATTGCAATTGAACCTCAAAATAAACAAATGCAGCGATAGCGAAGACATGCATGGAAAGACCCTAATTCTACGATTACGCGATTGCAGAACAATCACTGGAAAGAATTATTTCCATAAAATATCAAGGAGTGCGCGTACGGAGCGATTTGACGTGGAACGACCACTTAAAATTAATCGTGGATAAGGCACCTGGCAACCTGAGATTAATTGGGAGAATCCCCAGGGAATGTAGTCCACCAGCAAAACAGGCAGCTTACAAAACACTCATTTCAGTAGTACTCGAATACTGCTCTTTAGTCTGGGGTCTGGACCTTATAGTTCTGCCAGGAAATAAAAAAGATCCAAAGAAGAGCAGTACGTTTCGTTACAGGTTCATTTACTAACCTATTTGGCGTGATGGAGGTGCTTAGTCAACTGTTGTGGCAGTCGCCGCGAGAGAGGTGTTTTGCAACACAGTATGGTCTTTATATTGCTTTCTCCTGCATACATCTCGTGAAAAGACATGAACATAAAATTAGAGAGATTCCAGTCCACACGGAGCCTTACCAGCAATTGTTTCCCGCGAACCGTAGGCGACTGGAAGGGGAAAGGGTAGAAGCGACGGTGGTACAGAAAGAATCCTCCTCCACACATGATTTGCGGAGTAGAGATATAGATGTAGATGTAGATGCAGATGTATCTTCTTTTTCCTAGCCTAATTCCGTGTCTTCTCGGGGTCGTCATGTTAATCTGAATTTGGCAATGTTTCTGGTAGAGGTGGCCAGATGTCATTCCAGTCGCCACCCCTTCCGCTCTCGCCCCCGCCTTTGCCCCCCCCCCCCCCCCCCCTCCTCTTCTCACAAAGAATTTTTGTGTCACCGTCCGGTCAAACCCTACGTGAAAGTGTGCAAATCTTTTCGAAATGTTTGCGAATCGTGTAACTGAGGCGCAGACGTGTGTATAAGTTCCGTATTCACCTAGTCAGATGTAGGAAACCTCCTAAAAACCACAAGCAGCCAGGCCAGCCAGGCCCGGATAGCGGACGTCGACGTCAATCCGCCGGGCGTATTCGATGCGGGGAACGCGCGTCTTCCCGAATTCCGAAAGCAGCGCGCTAACGCATACGGCTATCTGGGCGGGTTTTATACCTCTCGTATGTCTGAGAAATTTATCGTCTAGCTTATGCATATTTGAGAATTTTATTATCTAGCGGATTTGAGATAAGCAAACGTCAAAGGAACACATACGGCTCCAACACCATGCAAAGGGATCCTTTTAGAAGTTGTGCTTGGTTTGCACAAGGCTTACGTCTGTCCGCATTATCATTACCCGTGCTATTGTAGCTGCTGCTTCCACATTCCACTCTTTGCGTTCATCATGCTTTTATCCTTAAGTATGGCTTATCACAAGGTGCCTTCTAAAGTTCTAACAGTACCGGTAGCCTATTAGAGACAGCCCTTGCAACGTTACTCAGATCCGTCCATTTCAATCGTTCTCTTTTTCAGGTCATTACAAGTAGTTAGTCTTGCGTACTTGTCGTAAGCAGCCGTGCTGATTGCAGTATAGATTAAGTCTTTCATAGAGCCAATATTCCCATAACTTCCGGTTAGAAATGCACGACGTTGCGGCTTGGGTTATACGTTATTGATCATTGTGTTGCCTTGCCATCCCCCGACGCGAAAATTGACTCACCCAAACATTCATGTATTGATCTGCAGTTTAACGTGACATTCCAAACGCGCTGTGAGTATTCATAGTATTTACATAGATAAATTCACTTTATTTATAAGAAAAAGTCCCAGAATAGATCGAAGTTTCCAGAGGAAAAATATTGTTTCACAGTATAAAGCAATGCTGCCATGTAACATCACAGCAACTGCATAATGTGAACTTTTCCCACCACCTTTCTGACGATGTTTTCACAGATGGCCACAAAATAGTGTTCTTCACAAACACGTTTCATCTGTCTAGAGGAACCTAAGAAAGTATAAGGGCAGTCGAGTGAAAACCAACAGCCGCCTTAACACACAGCCAGTGCGACATGTGTCCCAACTGTTGTTACGTTTCGCTATCGTCACCGCTGAGACAGAGGAACGGCATAGTGCCACATCAACGGTGTAACGTATTTGTTGGGTTATGACCAAAATGGATCACAGGGAGAGAGAGAGAGAGAGAGAGAGAGAGAATTCAAGGAAGATTTCTGCGAATCGAAAGTCAAAAATATTGCCAGCAGAATCCAGCAGCAGAGGCTACGAGAAACCGGATGCGTATTGCGATGAGCTTTACTGTCAGCAATTAGTGAGGCTACATTCCGATGCGATTTAAAACACATACTGCCTCCTGAAACATATACAGAGTTGACAAAACGGAAGTGACCAGGAAGATATTTCTTGCACTTTAAGACGAGCATCTACACTTTTTCCCGTCAGTGTAATATAAACAAAAGAAAATGGCACAATTTTAGAGTCTTTACTGGCCTCATACAGGTATGATTTTACGTATATAGACTGAACAGGCGAGTGGAAATTTATACGGAGTTCAGGAATATAACCCGGTTCCCGGTCCTGGTACAAATTACCAGTTACCGCTTCAGGCTACCTACATGTACAAATCATATCTGCATGAGACCAGTAAAGTCTCTGAAACTGTGTCACTTCAGTTGCATAAGTAACTGCACCTTTGTTTCGGGCTGAAGTCACCATTTACGTTCAATGCTGAGGTGCTATTCCAGATCTTGGAGAGCCTCGGCAAATCTGTTCGTGTATAAGGGGAAATTTAAAGAAGACTGTGGTGTCAGTGAGAATTTGGACTGAGGAGGGAGGCATGGCAGGGTAATCTGTGCAGTTGTGTGAACCGCTGTGCCAAGGTTCCTTAGTGGCTAACATACCTGCCTAGTAAGGCCTCGCGAATCAAAAATGGTTCAAATGGCTCTGAGCACTATGGGACTCAACTGCTGAGGTCATTAGTCCCCTAGAACTTAGAACTAGTTAAACCTAACTAACCTAAGGACATCACAAACACCCATACCCGAGGCAGGATTCGAACCTGCGACCGTAGCGGTCTTGCGGTTCCAGTCTGCAGCGCCTTTAACCGCACGGCCACTTCGGCCGGCGCCTCGCGAATCACTCGCCGCTTCAGTCTATATACATAAAACAAACGAAAGGAATACAGAATATGCATTTCCTGAGTATTACGTTGAGATACGCCGACAGGAGAAAAATTCTCTGATTACTTTTACTGAGGGCAGAATCAAAATATGTTAAAAGTTAAGATATTATCAGAGTACCTTTCGAGTGGCAAATGACATTGCGCTATTGTATTTCTTAGTGAAGATCGCTCAGTGTTTCGTTAACAGCTTTGTTCCGGTCACAAACGTTACCATGTAGGTTCAAGTTTTTTATTACTTTTTGTTTCAGCCGGCTGGGAACCTAAGTACCTACATAATGGTCAGGACAAATTGGATCATAGTACTTTCTTATTGGACGTCTACAGTTCCGTAGATTTCTTCCTAGCATAATGGTGCCGTCCTTTGAATTCCGTAGTTACTACACCAAGAGGAGGGGACTACAAAAAGTGAGTTACACGTTACTGAGGCAGTCAAAGTGATTACTACTGAATGCTGCTCTACACCTTGAAGTAACACAAATAATGACACTGTTTTTCAGCACATTCGCCAAGTCTCTGTAGATAACGGTCGAACGTTCTATCAATCGTTCAATGCCTTGACGATACAAATTCGTTTCTTGATCACGGAGACATTTGATAACCCCTGTGTGAACGTCCTCATAGCTGGAAAATCGTTTCCTCCCGTATGTTCTTTCACCTTTCCTAAAATATGAAAATTGCATGGTGCAAAATCTGGACTTCTGGGTCAGCATCACCCAAGTCTTTTCGCTATATTTTTGTCGCCATTTCACTGCGACTGGACACGCCAGAGTTTCACCGTGAATCGGTGTGCAATTTAGACGTTTTGACCTCAAGCATCGTGCTGACGCGCATTTCAACTTTGGAGTAGGTTTCTTGCTGCCGTGTCATTTTAATCGCACATTGTCATGCACCTCTTACTCCTACCGCAGCAGAACTCTTTTCCCGAGAATCTCGGAACACGTGCTCTCTTCTGACAATGCGCCAATCTTGCTGCACACTGGCGAAATGATAGGTGTAAGCTAAAGTACTTTCTGATCTCCCAAAATACATCACCGTAAAAACGTACATTACGAGTTATTTAACTCACGGGGCGTTATATTTTGACAGATCGACCTGACGGAAGGACTAGTGTGAGAAAAATATGCCGTTAACGTTCCGTTGGTATGCATTTCGCTAGCACTATCTGACATCGGTGACGATAGACGACAAAGTCGACTATAGACTCGTTCAAGGAATCATTACGTTGTCCACGTATAGTGATATAAGGAAACCGCATGAAAACACAATTTTAACAAACTAATGGTGTTCGAAACCCTCTACTCGAATACTGTCCTGTAACTCGGCTACTGCTCTCGGACAGTTCATTTCAGATTTTTGTTTTTTCTATTGGACGTCACAATTTTTCAATTGCTAATACTGGATCACGGGGTCCCGTGTTCGATTCCCGTCGGGGTTGGGGATTTTCTCCGCTCGGGGACTGGGTGTTTGTGTTGTCTTCGTGATCATCATCATTCGTGACATTGGGTAGATTCTATTGTGTAAAAATTGAACTGTGTGAAAATTGGGACTTTGTACGGGTGCTGATGACGGCACAATTGAGCGCCCCACAAACCAAACACCATCATCATCATCATCATCATCATCATCATCACCTTGCTAATACCCATAAGCAGTTAACAGGTCGCTGCGGATAACTACGTCCTGTAAGAATTTTCACATTTAGTATCGATCTAATGCCAACACCACCCCACATCAAACACTTTTCACAGATAATTCTAGAATAAGATAATAATTACCGCTGCAGCATGTGTGCATATCGTAACAATGACGTTCGTAACGTACTGCCCATACGCTGATGACGCAAACCAAAAGTTATTTGTGTTGCTTGCTTTCAGTTGGTAAGGGTGCATTAAATTCTTCTGTTTAAACCACAGACTAAATATTTGTAATAGACTTCGTCAACAGAAATCGTAATCTCCAGTCGGTAAAATTTTAAATGTGCGTTCTGACAGTTCCGTTCTTAAATATTCAGTCCGCAATACCACGAAGTGCTAGCTGTATGAGTAAATAATTCTAATCGCTTTGCTTCTGTACACAATATAGAAAGTATTCACAAAAGGAAGTCTTTTAGCTTAGGCCTGAAATGCTCACTGCTAAAACTTACATGCATCATTCTTGTTGGTATGTTGTTGGAAGTGTTACCTGTAGAGCAGTAAGAACATTTCTATAGGACGGTTAAAGGAGTGGTACCTATAGAAAATGCTTTTACTGTCTTGTTTCGGAGAGTGAATGCAACAGTTCCTTGTGAATGGGTCTATTACATAAACTAGAAATCTTACTGAAGAAGAATATGTATTGGAGTGGTACTGCGAGAAATCCCAGTCGCTTGAATAGCAGCTTACTGGATTTTTTAGATATTTTTATGAATGCCTTATTCGAAAATTACCTTCAGCAGTTAATCGGTGAACCAACTCGTGAAGTTAACGTCGTAGAACTCCTGGTCACCAACGGGCCCAGCCGATTTGACTCAGTTAATGCAGAACAGAGACTCACTGACGACAAGGCCGTTACAGCAACGCTGTGTATCACTGTAAATACCAAATTAAAGAAAAGTAGGAAGCGCGACAAAAACCAGAGCTCAGATTACCTGAGAGGTCAACATCAAACATTCTGAAAATGTTCAGCATAAATGGACAAAATCACAAGAGTGCTGTGCAGTGTGTCGAGCAAAGCTCTGGAGGATGAAAAGGTGGGAGAGACTCGCAGTGGCGATATAAAACTGCTCCAAAAGCAAAGAGAGCTTCATTGCAGATTTAAAAGCGTCACAGGCAAAAAACAAAAAAACAAAAATGCGAAACCAAAATTAGCGAAAGGAGAGCCGCGAGGGATGCGTTCAACGAATTCGAAGGTGAAATTATATCTACAAATCTGGCAGAAAGTCCTACGAAGTTTTGGTCTAATGTTAAATCAGTAATCGGATCAACGGTAATGTTATAGTCCCTTTGCTGTTCCTTATCTATATAAACGATTTGGGAGACAATCTGAGCAGCCGTCTCCGGTTGTTTGCAGATGACGCTGTAGTTTATCGACCAATAAAGTTGTCAGAAGATCAAAACAAACTGCAAAACGATTTAGAAAAAACATCGAAATGGTGCGAAAAGTGGCAGTTGACTCTAAATAACGAAAAGTGTGAGGTCATCCACATGAGTGCTAAAAGGAACTCGTTAAACTTCGGTTACACAATAAATCAGTCTAATCTAAAAGCCGTAAATTCAACTAAATACCAAGGAATTACAATTACGAACAACTTAAATTGGAAAGAACACATAGAAAATATTGTGCGGAAGGCTAACCAAAGGCTGTGTTTCATTGGCAGGACACTTAGAAAATGTAACAGACCTACTAAGGAGACTGCCTACACTACGCTTGTCCGTCCTCTTTTAGACTACTGCTGCGCGGAGTGGGGTCCTTACCAGATAGGACTGACGGAGTACATCGAAAAAGTTCAAAGAAAGACAGCACGTTTTGTATTATAGCGAAATATGGGAGAGAGTGTCACAGAAATGATACAGGATTTGGGCTGGAAATCATTAAAAGATAGGCGTTTTTCTTTGCGACGGAATCTTCTCACGAAATTCCAATCACAAACTTTCTCCTCCGAATGCGAAAATATTTTGTTGACACCGACTTACATAGGGTGGAACGATCACGACGATGAAATAAGGGAAATCAGAACTCGTACGGAAAGATATAGGTGTTCACTCTTTCCGCGCGCTATACGAGACTGGAATAATAGAGAATTGTGAAAGTGGTTCGATGAACGCTCTGCCAGGCACTTAAATATGATTTCCAGAGTACCTATATAGATGTGGATGTAGAAAGTCATATGTCCAGACACTCTATGACCATGTGACATCGAAAAGGTGGATGGCACACAGAATGCCGAAATACTAAACGTCTTTTTTCCAAACTGTTTCACAAAGGAAGATGACACCGTAACACCTCCTTTAAATCGTCGTACGAATGACAAAATGGCTGGTACCGAAATAAGCGATCACGCAATAAAAAGCAACTGGAAGCGCTCAGCAGAGGAAAGGACACAGGTTCTAATCGAATACCAACACGGCTGTACATAGTGTACGAGAAAGAACTTGTTTCTCTTCTAGCACTATTGTACCGTAAGTCGCCAGAGGAGCTAAGCGTTCCTAATGATTGACAAAGAAGCGCAGGTCATTTCCGTTTTCAAGAAGGATCGTCAGTCTGTTGTAGAAGATTGTAAAATGTTTTATGCAAGCGTAATATGACATTTCTGGAGACCTCAAATCGCATATGTAGGAACCAACATGGCTTCTGCAGATAACGATCGTATGAAACCCAGCTGCCTCAATTCGCTACGAGACCCAGAAAGCAGTAGGTACAGGCGCCCAGGTCCATGCCGTCTTCCTTGACTTCCAATAAACGTTCGATAAGCTTCTGAACTGCCACCAATAGAAAAAAAAAATACGAGAGAACGGAATATCATACGACCTTCACGACTGGGTTGAAGAGTTCCTAGTAAACAGCGCACAACGTGTCATTCTTAACGGAGAGAAATCTTCAGACGTAAAAGTAACTGCGGATGTAGCCCAGTGGAGAGTTATAGGGCTATTAGTTTTCGGAATATACGTAGATAACGTCAGAAGCTCCACGAGCCATTTCGCGGATGAAGCTGTTGTATTTGAAGAAGTCACAACACTACAAACTGCAACGAAATACTGTAAGATTTGCAGAGCGTCGACGCTGGCTGTTGACCACCAACGTACACAACCGTAACGCATTGTGCATAAAGAGACAGAAAGACTCATTATTGTATGGCTTCACGATAACAGAACAATCACTGTAAGCAGTCTCATCTATTAAATATCGAGGTCTATTCGTAATGACCGATTTGAAGTAGAGCGACGACATGAAAATGATTGAAGGTAAGACTGATGCCAGACAGATTCATCGGAAGTCTGGGATCCGTAAGAGATAAGATTAATGCCTCCACCTTCGTTAATTGGGTTTGGATGGGAATATTTTAATAGATCAAATGTTGGAATAATCCTTAGCATGTGATCTTTAATTACCAATATTCACTTTTCCACATAATCACCAGCCAATTGGATACATTTCTTCAACGATGAACAAGTTTTCTGAAGGCGTCACGGAAGAAGTCGACACTTCACCGTTCTCTCAACGTCTTCATCAGGAGCATAATGATGTCCCCACTGATCGTCTTTCATTATCGGGAACAGATGGAAGTCAGACAGTGCTAAATCTGGACTGAATGGAGGATGCCGTATGGTGGTGAGGGCCAGTCTTTGAAATTCTGTTGTGGTGGCACGTGAAATGTGTGGTTTGGCATTGTCATGCCGGAGGAAAACATTTCCCTTTCGCACCCAACGACGCACAGTACTCACATCAACACAATCACCCTAAACTGCTTTCATTTTCTATGAATCTCCTTTGGGGTGACACCTTCTGCTGTCAAGAATTCAATTACTGCACGTTGCTTACATCGCGTTGACCGACCGTCTGCGCAGGGTTCCGTACTTTACACTGTAACAACACAACCGTTGAATGCTAAGACTTCCCGCCAACTAGAGCTGTAGAGACGAAACTACAGAATAAGCCAGTACGTGCCGCATACGAATGCTGCCAACTGTTGAAGTGTTACGGAAGTGGAGGCATTACTTTTCAGTCAACCCTCGTAGATAAAATTCAAAGAAAAGCGTTTCGTTACATTTTCGTTCAGTAAGTGCGAAACCGCCACAGAAATGCTTAGATTACTCCTGTGGCAGACAAGAGAGGCGTTCTGCTTCATGTTGTGGTCTACTGTAAAAATTTCCGAAAGCATATGTTCCTAGAAAAATAAACCAATAAACTACGCTCCTCTAAGTGCATTACACGAAAAGGCCATGAGGATAAAATTAGGGGGATTCCCAAACTTTGCTGGAGTACAACTTGTTTCCTGTTTTCGATTTATTTTGCCTATTTCAATTTTTCCCTAACTCAGAAAAATTTCATTATGTGCAGTCACTTTGCGTTTATCACACAATCGGGTGATTTGGTTATAGTAAACAAGATTTGTATTTCCCCCAACTTTTGATTTGGTACTACAGGTGCTAGTCGGACAAAAGAATGAACTATTAACAATATTATCACGAAGTCAAGCCACGAGTTTGACAACAAATTATGTATCGAGGTTTAAACTTCTTCGTAATTCGAACGCTAATACATAGTGTACTATTTCGTTCGTCTTGACTGGTTTCGCGTAATTTTCTCATTACTTAGTACTATCTTCAGCTACATCAACAGTCTACAATCAAACGTTAGGATGCTAAAGGAGGTAATTTAGTTTTCAATCTGCGTTAATGAGTTTGAAGCTTTATAAGCGAGATTTGCATCTACGTTATTCTGTGCTGCAGAAGAGCTTAAATCAATACTCATCACGGACGCGCTCCACGCCGTTATTACGGTCTCCGTGAGGAAATTATGTACCCGAAGAGAAGCTGCAATCACATTGCCACAGAAAATTTGTTGTGTAACGGCCACAGGCGGCGAAGAAAATTTTTCGAGTGATAGGAGGCGACTCAGATAAGAGCTCTAAGTTAAAATTTTGTACATATTTGTTATCTGGACCAGTTGTCTGATGTAGCAGCCTATCCAGAAAATTATATATTCGATATGAAAGCGGCGTTCATCGTAATTTAACTACTCATTCACACCAAAGTATTGATTTATTTCGAGGCATTTCTTCCTCTATACATTTATATTATTATGCAAATATTCAGCTTTTCCACTGTCTATTTCTCTGTTGCTGTCCTAAGAAAGTGTATTTCTTGTTCTTTGCTTTTATCATGTGTCTAAATTTATTTTTCATTTGCTTTTGACAGTAGCACACCCTGTTGTTACAGTTATGAAATTTTCACTTCATCCTTGTATTAAAAGTCAGTCGCTTTATCACGTACGCATTTGTAAGTGTTCTGAACTGTCACGAAAATAATACGATGATAACGTTGGCGTTAATGGTGAACATTGAGTGGAGATGTGAAGTTAGTTGGCATAGCCATCGCCCACTGCTTGGAAGAAGACCTTACGGATTGTTCTGCCCTCATAGATTTTCTTCCCTCTTAGAGGATTTGGAGGTCGTTGCCCGGACACGAATTTTCTATAGTATTGCGGTGCATCTCCCAAAATAAAGTTTCGTCTTGGACGATTAAAAGATTTCAAGACTAAATTTCAAGCTTATTAACACAGTTGCCAATAACAAAGGGCGTTGAGTAGAACTTTCTCAGTGATGAGGTCGCAGGTTCGAGTCTCGGTAGTTGCAACTTTTTCCCTTTTATGCAAATTCTATAATGTAAATGTTAATCGCCAAAATACTGAGTCATACCTTTTTAAATAAAAATTATATTTTTGTTCAACAGTTCAATTTCTAGCAAGGAGAAAAGTATTTTAAGTAGGTTGTACCACTGCCAGGCATTCCCTTTCCTGTTCCATTCGCAAGCGGAAGGAGGGAAAAACGAATATCAACACCCTTCCGTACGAGCCCTGTTTTCTCGTATTTTATCCTCGCACTTCTTACGCGAGATGACCGTTGGTGACAGTAGATTCATTTTGCAGGGCACCTCAAATTTCGATTCTCTAAACTTTGACAATAATGTTTCGTTTCAAAGAATGTCAGCTTCCCTCCAGGAATTTCCACTTGTTCATCGAGCCTACCGGTAACTAAACTAGCAGCCGGTTCCTCAGTTGCTTCGATGTTTTCTTATAGTTCAACCTGATGAGCTTCCCAAACGCTGGAGCAGCACTCTAGAATGGGTCTCACTAGTGTTCTAAACGCCATTTTATTTTATAAATGAGTTACACTTTCCTAGAATTCTCCCAATAAACCGAAGTTGACCATTCGCCGCCTTTCCTATAAACGACTTCACGTGCACGTTCAATTTCATGTAGCTTTGCAGCGTTACGCCTATATACACTCCTGGAAATTGAAATAAGAACACCGTGAATTCATTGTCCCAGGAAGGGGAAACTTTATTGACACATTCCTGGGGTCAGATACATCACATGATCACACTGACAGAACCACAGGCACATAGACACAGGCAACAGAGCATGCACAATGTCGGCACTAGTACAGTGTATATCCACCTTTCGCAGCAATGCAGGCAGCTATTCTCCCATGGAGACGATCGTAGAGATGCTGGATGTAGTCCTGTGGAACGGCTTGCCATGCCATTTCCACCTGGCGCCTCAGTTGGACCAGCGTTCGTGCTGGACGTGCAGACCGCGTGAGACGACGCTTCATCCAGTCCCAAACATGCTCAATGGGGAACAGATCCGGAGATCTTGCTGGCCAGGGTAGTTGACTTACACCTTCTAGAGCACGTTAGGTGGCACGGGATACATGCGGACGTGCATTGTCCTGTTGGAACAGCAAGTTCCCTTGCCGGTCTAGGAATGGTAGAACGATGGGTTCGATGACGGTTTGGATATACCGTGCACTATTCAGTGTCCCCTCGACGATCACCAGTGGTGTACGGCCAGTGTAGGAGATCGCTCCCCACACCATGATGCCGGGTGTTGGCCCTGTGTGCCTCGGTCGTATGCAGTCCTGATTGTGGCGCTCACCTGCACGGCGCCAAACACGCATACGACCATCATTGGCACCAAGGCAGAAGCGACTCTCATCGCTGAAGACGACACGTCTCCATTCGTCCCTCCATTCACGCCTGTCGCGACACCACTGGAGGCGGGCTGCACGATGTTGGGGCGTGAGCGAAAGACGGCCTAACGGTGTGCGGGACCGTAGCCCAGCTTCATGGAGACGGTTGCGAATGGTCCTCGCCGATACCCCAGGAGCAACAGTGTCCCTAATTTGCTGGGAAGTGGCGGTGCGGTCCCCTACGGCACTGCGTAGGATCCTACGGTCTTGGCGTGCATCCGTGCGTCGCTGCGGTCCGGTCCCTGGTCGACGGGCACGTGCACATTCCGCCGACCACTGGCGACAACATCGATGTACAGTGGAGACCTCACGCCCCACGTGTTGAGCAATTCGGCGGTACGTCCACCCGGCATCCCGCATGCCCACTATACGCCCTCGCTCAAAGTCCGTCAACTGCACATACGGTTCATGTCCACGCTGTCGCGGCATGCTACCAGTGTTAAAGACTGCGATGGAGCTCCGTATGCCACGGCAAACTGGCTGACACTGACGGCGGCGGTGCACAAATGCTGCGCAGCTAGCGCCATTCGACGGCCAACACCGCGGTTCCTGGTGTGTCCGCTGTGCCGTGCGTGTGATCATTGCTTGTACAGCCCTCTCGCAGTGTCCGGAGCAAGTATGGTGGGTCTGACACACCGGTGTCAATGTGTTCTTTTTTCCACTTCCAGGAGTGTATTTAATCGATGTGACTGTGTCAAGCGGCAAGCTACTAACTTTGCATTCGAACATTACAGGTTTGTTTTTCCTACTCATCTACATCAACTTACATTTTTGTAGATTTAGAGCAAGTTGCCATTCATCATACGGCATAGCAATTCTGTTAAGTCATCGTGTATACTTCTACAGTCACTCAACGAACACACCTTCCGTACACCACAGCGTCATCAATAAAAAGTCGTACGTTGCTGCTCTTTCTGAAACTTCCTGGCAGATTAAAACTGTGCCGGACCGAGAATCAAACTTTTCTTTGTAACTAAAATATTTATTTAAAATAAAATATAACAAGAAATAAATTCTCTCCATTGTTGTGAGTTACAAATTTTAACTACTTATTGTTATTGTTATTATGGTATTTGTTTTCTTTTTCTGAGTTTTGAAGTAGGCAGTGCTCATTGCCCATATGCTCGTTTTCCTTTCAGTCTTTTCGTTGTTATGCATATTTGTGTGTTTCTCCTGTGTTCGTTATTTAGCTTAATACTTCATTTCCATTGTCATTGCTGTTCAGTTTTGTCCAAGTTTTGTTGTGGCATTCGTGACACGACTCACATTTCTCAGATGTAGTTGTTTTAGTTTCACTTGCAATGTTGCATACTAAAATGAGATTATGTTAGTCATATGCTTATTACACAGGTGGTGTTTATAGCTATTTGAATTACATATTTGCAGTTAAGGTATGAGAACATGGTAGAACAAAACGAGGGAAAGCGTCATTCGTAAGTCCGAGGGACTATACTCGTGTCACAGGGCACTTTGGCCTGTTTACCTTCTTCCGTTTGGGAGGGAGCGTGCGGTCATGTGTGGTGGAAGTAGTTTGTATACACAAGTTACTAGATCTATCTATATTTAGTTGGACTTTTAAAACATAATTCACATACTGTTTACATGAGGAACTGTTTGTGTATGTATTCTCGGTTTAGCAATCGAGACCTGACAGTTAAAGGAGGAAGGGAAAGAGTAAAACTGAGTGAAACGGTTTATTAAACACATATTATCATTAGAATATAAGTCGTGGTGCTGGAGCAGAAATTTTTAAGAAGAAGAACACTTTAAGCTGTACCTGTTTTTTGTGGTGTTTGGGAAGTGGTAGCACTGAACACTAAAAGCTAGGAGTAAACACAGAGAAAACACTTTCTTTTTACTTGCTGCATCCCTTGAACACGTTGGGACTCGGGACCTTTGCCTAACGCGGGCAAGTGCTCTACCAACTGAGCTACCCAAGCACGACTCACGACCTGTCCTCACAGCTTCAATTCAGCCAGCACCTCGTCTCCTATCTTCCAAACTTCATAGAAGCTCCTCTGAAAAGTTTCATATCAGCGCACACTCCACTGCAGAGTGAAAATCTCACCCTCGAAACATCCCCCAGGCTGTGGCTTAGCCATGTCACAGCTATATCCTTTTTTCCAGCAGTGGTAGTTCTGCATGGTTTGCAGAAGAGTTTCTGTGAAGTTTGAAAGGTAGGAGACGAGGTACTGGCAGAATTTAAGCTGTGAGGACGGGTCGTGAGTCGTGCTCGGGTAGCTCAGTTGATAGAGCACTTTCCCGTGAATGGCAAAAACTCCGAGTTCGAGTTTCGGTCCGGCAGACAGTTTTAATCTGCCAGGAAGTTTCATATCAGCGCACACTCCGATGCAGAGTGAAAATCTCATTCTGCTGCTCTTTCTGTTCGCCTGGTGGTTTATGTACGTGTAGAACAAGAACGATCCTATCACAGTTCTCTGGGGCACTCTGCCGATATTCTTGGCTCTGATGAATACTCGTCGTCGAGGACAACGTACTGGGCCCTGTTACTTAAGAAGTTTTCACTCACATATCTCAGAACCTAATCCTTATGCTCGGACCTACGTCAGTGGGACACCGTACCAAACGCTTTCCAGAAATCTAAGAATGTGGAATTTGCCTGTTGCCCTTCATCCAAGGTTCACAGGACTTCGTGCGGGAAAATGACAAACTCAGATGGTTTCTGAATCCGTGATGAGTAGTCGAAAGAAGTTTTTCTGCCTCAGGGAAGTTTATTATATTCGGACTTAGGGTATGCCCAAGTATTCTACACTGAATGAGACATCCGAAAAAATCCGCATCCAACATCATCGCAGGATCGTCTGAGCATCTGCTTTTGACCTGCCGCGCTGGGTAGCCGCTCGGTCCAAGGCGTCTTGTCACGGTTCGCGCGGCTCCCCCCGTCGGAGGTTCGAGTCCTCTCTCGGACAGGGTGTGTGTGTCGTCCTTAGTGTAAGTTAGATTAAGTAGTGCGTAAGCGTAGGGATTGATGACCTCAGCAGTTTGGTCACAAAGGACCTTACCACATATTTCCAATTTTTGATTTTGAGCTGGCGCCATTACAGAGGCCCACAGTGGGTGTTGACGACAACGATACAGATCGCCAGCTGCGCTTTCGCCCCGAGTGCGAGGTTAGAAGCCTTCATCAGTTCGGTCTCCTGCGAAACCGAGGGCCTGATTATTTCCCGAGGGGTTACATCTCCCGCCCATCCTTATATCTCCCAATAATGAGTAGCCTCTCCTCTTTGAAAGTCCACATCTTGCAGAAAGGTCCGAAGTCGTACGCGGGCAGCTCTACAGCTATAAAGTATCTACACATGCCACCCGCCTTCAGATCTGTGCCTGCGCCACTGTCCGTTGTTCGTCTCGGCTGAAGCGAAATTTCCCACATCAAGAGCATCGGAAGCCGCAGCGGTATTGTGGTTCGCAGACAACGCCAATGGGTCGACACCTCAGAAGCCCCATCGGCTCCGTAGGTCTGGGCAAGGCTTATCGAATGTGGACCGTAGCCGACGAAGCTTCTAGCAGTTTGCGGACTGTTCCTCATTCCCAGAACACACACAGTCCCTAGATACATTTCGCTATTAAATAGATCTAATAAAGTACGCCAATGACTTAAGAGGACCTGAAGTTGTCCGGTCTGGTCTTCTAAAAAATTGATACATTAACTATGGCTGCAAATGGTTGAACTACTGTGTACAAGTGAGATCATAAGACACTAAAACTGTTAAAATACAGAAACAATTACAAAAAATAATAAACAGTACTGAACACACAAATAAAGAGCTGCTGATCAGTTATACCCAAAATCATATAACAGAGCTACTAAACCAGACTATGTGTAAAAATTAAGTGCTGTTAGTGCATCTGGCCGCTACCCACTGGTCAGTGACAGGAGCAGTGTTGAGTATAAAGCCGACACTGGGAGATTATCCGATACCAAACAGACAGTAGCGTCATGACAATAATCGTGATTTGATGAGACGGACAACTCAGGTTAGACAGGGTATCCACGAATGCTGTAGTTCAGAACAGCTGCGTGTTCAGCTATGTCTCGGGGTCATGTACGCGTTATCTCCGTTTAGGTCATCGGAGTGACCACGCATCTAGAAACTTAGTATCCCTGAGAGTAAATTGTGGTGCATTTAATTTACGGTCGGCTTGAACCCAGAGCGGTGTGACTGTTTTCCAAAGCCTTTACTCAGCAATTGCGTAGCTTGTACATTAAATCTCTTATCGTACTGTAACCTCCCCCTTACTAATCGGCCTATCCTGCTTGCGATATGAAACATGACCGTGGATTGCATGTATGCCTAATGGATTTTTACTAATTGGATAAGGCTATCTTTCCCAAAGAAAAAATACCGATAAGTAGGAGGAAAGTGTACAGCAGACTCTTCTGATGGAAAAGTCTGCTAAAAATAAAAAGTAATTAAACCGAACAGGATTATAATTTGGAAAAACGAAAGTTATTTTGTCCATTCACTCACGAACAACACTGGACAGAAAAGGGGCACCACTGATCATGACCCAAAACTTACACTAATGACCGAAAAGGAAATAATTAATGGTCGCCAGGCCACTAGGGTAATTTACATTCAAAATCCTGTACAAGATGATGAGAAAGAAAAACATGTATTGCCGGCCGGAGTGGCCGAGCGGTTAAAGGCGCTACAGTCTGGAACCGCACGACCGCTACGGTCGCAGGTTTGAATCCTGCCTCGGGCATGGATGTGTGTGATGTCCTTAGGTTAGTTAGGTTTAAGTAGTTCTAAGTTCTAGGGGACTTATGACCACAGCAGTTGAGTCCCATAGTGCTCAGAGCCATTTGAACCAAAAACATGTATTATTAAACACTGATGTGGCAAGTGAAGGTTGTCACGTTTTTTGACACTTAATTTTATGCAGGTACGTAATGATAAAGCCACCCGGGATTAGCCGAGTGGTCTAGGGCGCTGCAGTCATGGACTGTGCGGCTGGTCCCGGCGGAAGTTCGAGTCCTCCCTCGGGCATGGGTGTGTGTGTTAGTCCTTAGGATAATTTAGGTTAAGTAGCGTGTAAGCTTAGGGACTGATGACCTTAGCAGTTAAGTCCCATAAGATTTCACACACATTTGAACATTTTCTTTGCAATGATAAAGAAAACTTAGAAGTCACTCTTACGTGATGTTTGTCATTAAATTTTGAAAAAAGGAACAATTGAGTAATAATTTGAAAATATGCAGTTAAACTGTATGTTGGTACTGAACTTCGTTACGTGAACAATGACTATCAGTAAACTCAACGAAACTTCATCAAAGAAATTTAGAAAAAAAGGAAGCACTTTTACTTTGCAGTTATTTATTTTGCAAATAGGATTTGAAATTATTGTCTGAACAACTGATCCTTTTTTACTGACCTGAACAGAAATAAATAATAGAATATATACCAAACCAAACAGCCATGTGCTCCAAGCTATATGTAAAATAAATATAACTTCCGCACTCTTAATTTGTGCATTTCTTTAGATTTGGATTTTTTCCAGTGATTGATTCTCAAAGTTGAAAAGTGAAGTTCCTTTACTTTTATTATATACCGAATCCTCTGTTGTACAACAGTTAATTGAAAGTAGACTGGGACTAAAATTCTTAAAAGTGAAAATATTCGTTAATAAACTGGCTGTAACTATTCAATTTGGTTCTTATGACACTCAGTCAGCATATAAGGAAAAAAAGGAACAAGGACCCTGCTTGGTAGCAATGTCTGAGGACAATGAGGACACAATCGCCCTGATATTAACTGATTATTATTTAAATAAATTTTATCAATCAAATCGTATTAAGTTGTGCTGCTGGGTTATCCGTTAATACTTTCTACCAATGAACAGTCTTACTGCAGAGCTGTGCATACGACGAAACTCGGAGCCGACGACGAATCTGTGTTGCTGGAACTGCTGCTGTTGTTGAAAATGGTAGCATCTTGTGGAGCACAGCTAATTACAGGAATGGACAATCATAATTAATACAACCTCTTCTGCCCATCCACTGTCCTTACTCCTGCTACTAGACATCTGGCCAACGCGCATACATGATGCCGCCGAAATGGTACTCTCTACTGCGAGAGCATTAACACCACACTTCCGCACACTACAAGCGCTGGAACCGTCTCTCTCTACCCTCGCGCTCTACGCAACAGCTCCTACCCGAAGATTTTTCAACACATAAGCACTGCTATTATCGTTGCTAGTCGATGCAAATAACAGTTCCTTTGGTTTTTCCCAGAGCTTACAAGTTTCACAGTAAGACACAAATAAGTACAATGAAATGTCAATAGACTTCTACCTAAATTTACGCATACAGTGAAGCAATGTCCTTACTTATTAAAAGAAAGCATTTAAATTACAAATATTTACATACAATTCAGCAAAAACAAATTATACATCAGTAGCAGGTGCCATGCATCCTGCATTTTCGGTGTTACAGTGCTAAGAAGGCGTGCTGAAAAATAATGTATCTGAATTTCTTATGTGAAAAGTCTTACAGCTTTTTAAATAAAGCAAACGTTATTAACATTCTACATATTTACCCTTCATGTCTAAATACGTATTTCCTAACACAGTCACCCTGCCGACCAACACGTTTCTCCTAACGAGAGACCAGTTTGTTGATATCGCCACTGTAGAATGCTTGACGTTGTTGACGGATCCACAACCACTCCTCTGCTAGCACCACTTCATCACTATCACACTATCAAAGTGAAGTCTTAGAAGGTGTTCTTTAAGTTTAGAAACAGATGAAAAACATATGGCGTCAAGTCGCGACTGATTGGAGGATGATCGATGACATCGAACCCAAGGCGTCGGATAGTTGCAGATGTCGCAGCGCTCGTGTGTGGTCTGGCTTTATCATGCTGAAGGAGACAGCGCGCCGTGCGCGGACGAACGTTTTCTGCGGTAAGAAACTCGATAACAGCACACTGGTTCTCATGCACCGACATACTTACGTTACAGGTCGCCTTGTTACACGCTACAATTAGGAACCATCTTACGACAGAGGGCTGCAAGTACATAGACAGGAGGAATAAAAGTTTAAAATGTTAGTAACATTAGTTTTACTTCAAAAGATTTCAGAGTTTTCACATAAACAATTCGGAGGCATTACTTTTCAGCTCACCCTCGTACTAACTCTAAATGTACACTTCAAGGTCGCATATAAATTTTCAATCTGTGACAAATTAATAGGTCGCTGACATACGAAAATCATTTTGGCAGATATTGTGAAAGCTTTAGAATTGTTACCATCAGGTAAGCACGTGCGAAGTATTACTTTACGTGTAGTCAAATCAGCAGCAGTGGTAGTCCCGTCTTGACGCTGTAAGGTGCCAAAAACTGCAACACAATAATCTTTATCAGTCACAGCAATAACGCAGATTCCAGTCGGTGTAAACGAATGTGTTACGCCTTCAGTCGTACACCACTGCACGTTTACAACTCAAGGTATTACGTGGATATTCTTGTCGACGCCGCTGCAGCTTCCCTTTTGCTATCTCACATAATGGACAGAAGGAGTATTTTAAGCAAGCAGTTTCTTGTGGAGGACGATGGCGCACGTGTTCAGCTCCAACAGGAGAATTATGTAGTGTGTTCATTTACACGAGCTGGAATCTTGGTTATTGCTGTTTCAAACAAACGTTCTGGAATTGTTGTAACCTTACTGCGTGTCGAAGTGACTGCCATTGCTGCTGATTTGGAAAGACGTTAAGCTATTCCTCGTAAGTGTCTACCTAATGGGAACATCTCTAAAGCTTTCACAACAGCTGCCAAAATTGTTCTTGTGTGCATTTGGATATTACCTCGTTACAGACGGAAAGTTTATACGTAGATTTGTAGAGCATATTCTAGTATTATAGACAAAAAATAATGGTAATTTGATGTGCTGAGTATGGCTTGTGAGACAACAAAAGAGTGTGAAAGTCACTGAGAAAATGAACTAGGTCAGGGCGCGGACTAGACAGCTGTTATGCGGCAGCAAGCCATCTATTCTTTGTACACGTCCCCCTAGGAGAGAACACTATCGCTCGTAACAGGAATGAGAAATAGTAATGACGCTTGCCATTTGAAGATGGTGCACCAAAAGTAAAGCATGATACCATCGGAAAGAGCTCAAAAAGATGCTTAGTTTAAGCAGATCATGTTTACCTATATTCAAAGATTTAATGATATTCTTACAGCTTAAAGCAAAGGTCATATGTGAAAAATTTGTATTTTCATTAGCGTCGGACCATTGGACATAGAAGAAATATATTCGCAATTGCGAATATGATCAGATTCCAGCTGCGCCCTGGATTGATGACGATTAAAATTTGTATATGTGAAGATGGTATCTGTTCTATCGGACATGTCCGAAAGAACAGATACCAGGCTAACCGGCCATTTGACCATCATCTTCTGTGCGGATGCAGAAACAGTGCCCGAACGGGAATCGGCAAAAAGCCGCTAGTAACGAGTGTAATGGGGAGGGGCACTATGAATATAGTGCGGGACAATAAGTTGTGAATGTGAGTCTCACGGGAGGCGTGTCAGAGATATGAATCCATGCAGTCGCACTATCCTCTGTGTCCTCAGTGGCTCAGATGGATAGAGCGTCTACCACGTAGCAGGAAATCCCGGGTGCTAGCCCCGGCGGGGGCACACATTTTCAACTGTCCCCGTTGACTTACATGAACGCTTGTATGCAGCTGGGAGAACTCGAACGCGGATTTTCCGCTGTATGCAACAGTCGCCTTAATCGCTCCAGCTATCCAAACATGCCTGCGGCACCGCCCCACGCTTCGGTATATCCCCGTGTGTTTACGTCCTGAACTCGCACAATTGCTGCGATTCGCGCACACGGGTAGACTTACGATTATTGTCGCGGCCTTGTCTTGCACGCATGCATGCATGCATGTCTGAAGGACATTGCAAAGCACCTCGTAAAAATACAGGCACTGCCAAGACAAGGCCGTGTCAATAATCATAAGGTTCCCTCGATGCGGGAATCACAGCAGTTGTGCGAGTATAATCTGCACAGACCGGTAGAAGTACAGGTGACAGGACACACGTGGTGAGAGCGGAAGTGGCGGTGGGGGGGGGGGGGGGGGGGGGGTTACGGGCAGGCGCTGTAGAGAAAATGCCAAACGTTGGAGAAGAAAAGCCATTCTAAACTGAAGCCTATACTCACACTTTTTTGTAAATATTGAGTGGGCCCCCTCCAAATCCATATTTGCATTGTGACCATTCAGAAAGATCTACTGTCACCTTTGCTTTGATTATTATCTAAAAAGAATTCTGCCGAAAATGCAGCGATTTATTTTCGCCTGACTTGTTAACCATTTGTAACTTCTAGGGAAGCGTCATAAGCGGCGAATTTTGTGTGGTTTATTAAGGTAGGAACTGAGGAAATGCAAGGTCAGTACCTTATGAAAAAGCATATTCTCGGTGCAAAACAAGTGTAATGTCTTCACTTACGTTGTTCCAAAACTCATGGAATTTCTCGTTTCACCAGCTGTCGATGGCTCTTAAAAGTTACACTTTCGCCGAAAAAGTCTGCAATTAGTGGAATAAAGTGGTAGATCATGTAGATCATGAAGTTTTGCATGATAAGGTTATGTTAAAATACTCTCCTCTTGGCGTGCTATCATTTGCCAAAATCTCATTTCGATACCTCAAACCATTTATGAAATATGAGCAATGTTGTGGTTATTTCGCTCTGGCTTTATCGCTGGCGCAGAGCGATCGCAAATACGTGCGTTACACCAGATAAATTTTCTCGAGATTGGTGACAGAGACCTCTAACCAAGTCTAAAGAAAAATTCAGTATGTTTGCTAAATTCCATATGAACAACATATTCTTAATATGCACCAAATGCAAAATCATAACTGCCTCTAATTTTCATTTCAACTCTACCTAATTTCGAGCGGTATTTCATTTCCCCATAAATATCACAATAACTATGGCCATTAACGAAATGATGGGCACGTCATCATGAACATTACATACAAAACTATAACTAAAGCAAAAATGAAAATTTTTTACCGAATAGTTCCGGTAAAATCGTTTGAAAAAGACTGCAGGACGTGCGCCTCGATTCTGTCAGCGCCGGCCGGTGTGGCCGTGCGGTTAAAGACGCTTCAGTCTGGAACCGCGTGACCGCTACGGTCGCAGGTTAGAATCCTGCCTCGGGCATGGATGTGTGTGATGTCCTTAGGTTAGTTAGGTTTAAGTAGTTCTAAGTTCTAGGGGACTTATGACCACAGATGTTGAGTCCCATAGTGCTCAGAGCCATTTGAACCATTTGATTCTGTCAGCTTTCACCGGCCGAAAGGTGGAAAACACTTGTCGGCCACCCCTACCGAACAAACGAAACGACTTGCACAGTTTTGGATGAAAACTGGTCATTGCATATTGGCCATCGCATCCTGCGCAGGCTATACAGAACATAGAGACACGGTGACATATAGAAGTGTGAGCTGACCCCAGAGACGTGCTCGGATGGCCCAGAAAGTTACGGCAACCGATCGCGTATGGCGGGAAATACGGCTTCGACTCCCGGTCAGGTACAAATACTCATTGCCACAGACGCAGCGTGCAGCTGGAGTCTGATCATATTCGCAACTACGAATGCCTTTCTTGTATCTCATACGGCTGTCGATCGCAGCAGTGCCTGTTTCTTCAGACATGCGTACATGTGTGAAGGATTTTGCAGAGTACATTGCAATATAACCCTGGACATAGGATGAAGTGTGTGGCGTGAAATGGCAAACGAGGAGAAGCGCTTCTCTCGGCATGCCAACTGTAAGTCTAATTCACGATAAATTAGAATAACAAGTTAATTAATTAATATTCTGCAGTTTCGACGTCCCGATGAGCGCATATGTAAAGGTGATCGACGGGTGCGTGGACTTCCTGCATCCAGAGGTACTTTTGCGAGTATTGTTAGTACAATAAATTTTAATTCGCGGTGTTTGACCGCCGAGGGGGGAGAAGGGATGGTATGCAGTTAAGCAAACTGTGCTCCAGTTACTGCGATAAATAGCAAACGTCTCTTCCATGTCTTACGGGGAGAGGGCGAATGGCGCTATCGACTTTGATAAGTCCGTCTGAAAGAGACGTTAGGTTAGGCAAGCTCATGTTTTTGCATAATCTAAATCCTTATAGTCTTAGGAATATGTGATCTTAAGGGTTTTGTAGGAAAACAATTCATTATACCTGAATTCACGTTTTGTTCTGAAAGTTGGTGTAAAGGGAAACAAGCTGAGATGACCGGGACACTGGATACTTTTGGTCATAGGTCACCATCGAGGAATGAAGTTCTTACTGACGTGTATGAAAATCTGACTGACTACATTTTGATGGAAAGATGCCTCGGAGTCTATACGCAAAACAACATGAAGCAAATAATTCATTAATTTTTTTATACATGCATCAAAGAACAGGTGTTCGAGTGTAAAGCACATCAAGATTGCTAACATCGGGCGTGCGCAATTTTTAACGACGGATTAAAGTTGTCCTGCATGACACAGAAATAATGGAAGTCGCTGTCGGCACGATGGCTTTCTCATTCGCCACGATAATGGACGAGGAACGCCTCAAGCGTTCGGACCGGCCCCTTTTCCGATCAGCGTTGAGATTAGAATTGCCGCGTTTGAAGAAATGAGATCTTCGAAGAAGAGGAAAAGCTACTTACTACATGGCCCAGGTTCAAATGGCTCTGAGCACTATGGGACTTAACTTCTGAGGTCATCTGTCACCTAGAACTTAGAACTACTTATAACTAACCTAAGGACATCACACACATCCATGCCCGAGGCAGAATTCGAACCTGCGACCGTAGCGGTCACGCGGTTCCAGACTGTAGCGCTTAGAACCGCTCGGCCACCCCGGCCGGCACATGGCCTAGGAATAGGAGATCAACGGCAAGGTCAAAAATTTTCAAGTTGTGTACATAAAAATCAAACTCAAAACTTCAAATGCGTTTTTCTCCAGACAATGCTTTTTAAATTGGTTGGCATGACTGGGAAAAATGGAAACAAAGGAAAGTACTAGTCCGTAAAATTAGTTCCCCGTTTTGCACATAACAAAGTACAAACTTGTAAATTTAGCGTGAGTTTCGAAAAAAAGAAAGGAAGAAAACTATATATTTTTCATGACGTCTGTTATTTATTTACATTTAAAGGCAAGAAAATACGTCGACTTTCAGTGCCTACGTTTTCAAGTGACCGCCATCCTGGAAAACACTTCAGGAAATTTGATTTTCGAAGTTAACGCCATAGAGAATTTAATTCTGATAATTTACATACGTTTAATTTTGATTGCACACCAGCATTTCATCTTCAGTCGTGTAAAATTTTTAGTTGTGCTTGTCCGTGCAGAGGTATTTTGGCCACCATTTTTTGCTACTTAGGCTCGTCAGTTTACCAGCTAAAAATTATGTACGTAGTATTTAAGATGGATACTTCTGTTTGTAATATAAGATTTCTATAAAAAATATCATTATTTCGTCTAGACAGTTTTCTGCTATAGGTGACTTACCGAATGGCTTTCTTTAGCCTTCTGTAGCTCACCCTGAGGCGGACACGGTGCAGATCGGCCGTAGCTGTGGCTCTCGCCTCATCCACACGAGGGGCTGTCGAGGCGAGGGCCGGCTGCACAAATGCGACGTCCTCTCGCTGCAATCGATTGCCCGCCTTTGTGCCCTCCGTATCGGTAACCCACTTCTCTGTAATAGAAGCCCAGGTCGAGCACAAGGTCGCGAAAAGCGGGTGGTGGCACTATCTGCGACACGGACAACTTTGGCTGCGGCGAGGGGCGTATGCTATTTACACTACTGGCCATTAAAATTGCTACACCAAGAAGAAATGCAGATGATAAACGGGTACATTTTCACGCAATTTAGGTGCATAGATCCTGAGAAATCAGTACCCAGAACAACCACCTCTGGCCGTAATAACGGCCTTGATACGCCTGGCCGTTGAGTCAAACAGAGCTTCGATGGCGTGTACAGGTACAGTTGCCCATGCAGCTTTAATACGGTGCCACAGTTCATCAAGAGTAGTGACTGGCGTATTGTGACGAGCCAGTTGCTCGGCCACCATTGACCAGATTTTTCAATTGCTGAGAGATCTGAAGAATGTGCTGGACAGAGCAGCAGTCGAACATTTTCTGTATCCAGAAAGGCCCGTACAGGACCTGCAATATGCGGTCGTGCATTATTCTGCTGAAATGTAGGGTTTCGTAGGGATCGAATGAAGGGTAGAGCCACGGGTCGTAACACATCTGAAATGTAACGTCCACTGTTCAAACTGCCGTCAATGCGAACAAGAGGTGGTTGAGACGTGTAACCAATGGGTCTCCGCACCATCACGCCGGGTGATACGCCAGTATGGCGATGACGAATACACGCTTCCAATGTACGTTCAATGCGATGTTGCCAAACACGGATGCGACCATCATGATGCTGTAAACAGAACCTGGATTCATCCGAAAAGATAACGTTTTGCCATTCGTGTACCCACGTTCGTCGTTGAGTACACCATCGTAGGCGCTCCTGTCTGTGATACAGCGTCAAGGGTAACCGCAGCCATGGTCTCCGAACTCATAGTCCATTCTGGTGCAAACGTCGTCGAACTGTTCGTGCAGATGGTTGTTGTCTTGCAAACGTCCCCAAGGATCGAGACGTGGCTGCACGATCCGTTACAGCCATTCGGATAAAATGCCTGTCATGTCGACTGCTAGTGATACGAGGCCGTTGGGATCCAGCACGGTGTTCCGTATTACCCTCCTGAACCCACCGATTCCGCATTCTGCTAACAATCATTGGATCTCGACCAACGCGAGCAGCTATGTCGCGATACGATAAACCGCAATCGCGATAGGCTACAATCCGACCTTTATCAAAGTCGGAAACGTGATGGTATGCATTTCTCCTCCTTACACGAGGCATCACAACAACGTTTCACCAGGCAACGCCGGTCAACTGCCATTTGTGTATGAAAAATTGGTTGCAAACTTTCCTCATGTGAGCACGTTGTGGGTGTCGCCACCAGCGCCAACGTTTTGTGAATGCTCTGAAAAGCTAATCATCTGCATATCACAGCATCTTCTTCGTATCGGTTAAATTTCGCGTCTGTAGCACGTCATCTTCGTGGTGTAGCAATTTTAAAGGCCAGTAGTGTAGTTTAACTGCGAGTCTCCAAAAACGTTCTGAATGATGTGACTGAAATTCATGTAGACTTCATGACATCGGTGATGTGGTAAAAACTAAACTTTCGCACTATGTACAATTTTTATCCCTTCTGTACGATGGATAATCGTAAGGTTTTAAGTAGCACTTCGGTGAAACAAGCCGTGTCTAAGATATTTCGCTGTGGTGGAAGCCTTACTATACACATTCATCCTTCAATGTGGCGCATCTCTCCCAACGATGGGTGGCTTGGAAGGACCACTCTTTGCATCAACGTCTCAAGAAGTGAACAAGCGACGCTGTTGATGGCCCGGTGGCGCCACGGTGCTATTCGCGAGGAGTTGGCGAACATAACTCCGCACAATACACGCATCCGTTGCATACATCTACACTCCACAAATACATGTACGACGCGCCTCTCACACATCCGCACTTGCCGGCCGTTCTGACCGAGCGGTTCTAGGCGCTTCAGTCCGGAACCACAGGGCTGCTTCGGTCGCAGGTTCGAATCTTGCCTCGGGCATCGATGTGTGTGATGTCCTTAAATTACTTAGGTTTAGGTAGTTCTAAGTCTAGGGGACTGATGATCCCAGATGTTAAGTTCCATAGTGCTTAGAGACATTTGAACATCCGCAAGGAAAGGGGCTAATAACTGCAAAGGAAGCGCACATACCTTTTCCGGCAGGCGGCTGAACCCATTCCGTAGGATTTCCCAGCCAATTTAAATTTTTACTAGGCGGAGACCTTTGTGAAGAAGTCTGCAATTTGGCCGTTAAGCAAACTTTCCAGCTCGAAAATCACCTTGTCGTTGTTCTGGAAAAGTCTGTCACACAACGGTTTTGTCATCCGAGAAAAGAAAAAGAAATCTCTGGTTGCCATGACATGAGATTACGCGGAGAGGGGGGAGGGGGACGAGTAGGAAAAACGCCTTTGCACAGTTTCCGGCGACACTTCGTCTTAACAAAAAATGGTTCAAGTAGCTCTGAGCACTGTGGGACTTAACTGCTGAGGTCATCAGTCCCCTAGAGCTTAGAACTACTTAAACCTAACCAACCTAAGGACATCACACACATCTATGCCCGAGGCAGGATTCGAATCTGCGACCGTATCGGTCGCGCGGTTCCAGACTGTAGTGCCTAGAACCGCTCGGCCACCCCGGCCGGCTTCCTTAACATCCTCCCATAATCTAGTCAGCACATTCTGACAGTACGCTCTTGTGGCAATTTGCCGCTTATGAGCATAATTTATTAGCACCAGACTATGGCTGACCCAAAACCATTCAGTATCATCTCGCCTGAATATGATAGCGTTTTTGCTTCTTTCGCCGCAGGTGAGTCCACAGGTTTCCACTGCTTGTTTTGCTCCGTTGTCACGGTGTCACAGAACTTACCTGTGCTGGTTAGGAGGCTAAAGAAGTCATCTGAATCGGTCTGACACTGCTGCAAGGTTCGTAGTTCTGCTCAGAGAGACGTTTGCCATTTCGTTCTTCGTCACTCATATTGCACTGGACCCGTCTGCGTCCCCTAATCACTGTCTCTTATCGTGATGTGTTGTACCGTACACTTCCACAAACACAGCAAGTGTTGTTACAGCGTTGTTCTCTACATGTGCAGAAAACTACACTCCTGGAAATTGAAATAAGAACACCGTGAATTCATTGTCCCAGGAAGGGGAAACTTTATTGACACATTCCTGGGGTCAGATACATCACATGATCACACTGACAGAACCACGGGCACATAGACACAGGCAACAGAGCATGCACAATGTCGGCACTAGTACAGTGTATATCCACCTTTCGCAGCAATGCAGGCTGCTATTCTCCCATGGAGACGATCGTAGAGATGCTGGATGTAGTCCTGTGGAACGGCTTGCCATGCCATTTCCACCTGGCGCCTCAGTTGGACCAGCGTTCGTGCTGGACGTGCAGACTGCGTGAGACGACGCTTCATCCAGTCCCAAACATGCTCAATGGGGGACAGATCCGGAGGTCTTGCTGGCCAGGGTAGTTGACTTACACCTTCTAGAGCACGTTGGGTGGCACGGGATACATGCGGACGTGCATTGTCCTGTTGGAACAGCAAGTTCCCTTGCCGGTCTAGGAATGGTAGAACGATGGGTTCGATGACGGTTTGGATGTACCGTGCACTATTCAGTGTCCCCTCGACGATCACCAGTGGTGTACGGCCAGTGTAGGAGATCGCTCCCCACACCATGATGCCGTGTGTTGGCCCCGTGTGCCTCGGTCGTATGCAGTCCTGATTGTGGCGCTGACCTGCACGGCGCCAAACACACATACGACCATCATTGGCACCAAGGCAGAAGCGACTCTCATCCCTGAAGACGACACGTCTCCATTCGTCCCTCCATTCGCGCCTGTCGCGACACCACTGGAGGCGGGATGCACGATGTTGGGGCGTGAGCGGAAGACGGCCTAACGGTGTGCGGGACCGTAGCCCAGCTTCATGGAGACGGTTGCGAATGGTCCTCGCCGATACCCCAGGAGCAACAGTGTCCCTAATTTGCTGGGAAGTGGCGGTGCGGTCCCCTACGGCACTGCGTAGGATCCTACGGTCTTGGCGTGCATCCGTGCGTCGCTGCGGTCCGGTCCCAGGTCGACGGGCACGTGCACCTTCCGCCGACCACTGGCGACAACATCGATGTACTGTGGAGACCTCACGCCCCACGTGTTGAGCAATTCGGCGGTACGTCCACCCGGCCTCCCGCATGCCCACTATACGCCCTCGCTCAAAGTCCGTCAACTGCACATACGGTTCACGTCCACGCTGTCGCGGCATGCTACCAGTGTTAAAGACTGCGATGGAGCTCCGTATGCCACGGCAAACTGGCTGACACTGACGGCGGCGGTGCACAAATGCTGCGCAGCTAGCGCCATTCGACGGCCAACACCGCGGTTCCTGGTGTGTCCGCTGTGCCGTGCGTGTGATCATTGCTTGTACAGCCCTCTCGCAGTGTCCGGAGCAAGTATGGTGGGTCTGACACACCGGTGTCAATGTGTTCTTTTTTCCATTTCCAGGAGTGTAATTACCACGCAAAGCCTCACTTTATCAATGGGTAGAGGCATTTTATTGTGGATTTTCTAACGTCACGCTGCCTCACTGTAGCGACGGGATTTCAATGTAAATCACGACTGCAAGCATGTAACTGTAAACAAATAATAAATTAACTATGTACCTCTATTTTTTTCGAGGTGACGATTAAAACTTTATTACTAGCCATTGTAAATGACGATTTTTTATACAGGAAACTTAAACGTCTGTGTCGTACGGTTGTGCTGCCTGAGTTCCCTCAGTCATTAACTACTAGCTTTGACATGAAGCCATACCCGATGGCACTCTACTCCTTGACGCCAAGTGTAACTCCACTGTGCCTCTACAAAAGATTGGAAGGATGGGATCTCTGCCCAAGAGGACACTATACTCTCCGACGACGGTCCTGTGGGGTAATGCAGAATCGCGATTCATTACTGAACACAATCGGCGCCATTCTTCAACAGTCCGTGCTTCCCAGTCAAGGCACGCTAGAAATGCAGCCGTTTATGTTGTGGTGTTAACGGAAGCCTTTGTGTAACATGGTAATTAGCTAATTTGGCTGCTGATAGCCCCCATGAATGGTGCGAGATGATACCAGATGTTGCAGGAAGTCCGTTACTGGTTTCCGGATGACAGCCGCAACTCCGAAGGAGTTGTCATGTGCTTGGTGGACAGTACAGCGGTCCTCTCTTGTGGCAGTCAGATGTGTTCGACTCGAGCCTTGACGACGAGTACCCCTGCCCTCACGTCCCCACTCAGTCCAACACTAAGCCACTGTCACATTCGAATACCCCTCAGATCTCCATATCGCACGATTCGATCAGCCGCGAAATGGAGACCCTCATTAGGCCCCTTTCAAGCTCTGCCGGGTGTTGACAACGCCGTCTCTCATGAATAAACGGCAGCACCGCGGCCTTCACAGCAATCACTCAGCACCTGATGCTGCTGAGGCTTCTTATACAGGGTGATTCTTATTATCGTTTAAAAACCCCTGAAGTGACGTAGATGACGATTAGACAATTTAATATAAGACACATGGGGTTGAAAATGTTAGAAATACCGCGAAAACGGATGAGAAATGTTGAACATGTGACGTCACCAGATGACGTACCTAGTCACACGTGCGACCGTTAGGCTAGGGTGTGAAGGGAGGACTGAGCGATGCAATATTTGCATTTGAGCAAACGGTGCAAATTTCGAGCTCCTTTTGTAAATGTGATATGTTGTAAACGAAGAGTTTACAAAATTATTGACCACGTTGTAATAAAGTAAAACCTGATCTTTTTTTTCCCTTTTGTTCCTTCTTTTTTTGTTCACAGACACTATTCAATAAAGGAAGTTTAGGTCATTTCCTGATAATGACGCAGTTCGTAAACTTATACTCATTATTTGTGACGCAGAACAGTAGGATTTTGTTGTACTGTACTTAGAAATAAGCCAGTGGAGACCACGAGACAGGTAAATAAAACAAAAAGACTTACGTCAGTGTAAAAACAAAACTGTCTAATGTAATGAAAAAAATCTAGTGTCCGCCAGACGTATACGTGGAAGCTCGAGACTCACGCGCTGAAGTCGCACACGTAGGCACGGAGCCACGCCCACGTGGATAATTGACTTGGGTTGGGACTAACTGGTGCGATAAGCTCTGCCGCTGCACGTGACGCGAGGTGCCTCATCTGATGACGTCACATTTTCAACAGTTGTCATCCGGGGTGTTTCCCGACATTTGCGATCCCATGTGTCTCATTTTACACTATTTGTCTCAGATTTTTAAACGTTAATATGAATCACGCTGTATACTTCAGCAGACCTGGTAACAGTACTAGAAACGAGTAATACTAATGCACTCTGATAGCCGTTCTACCTGTCACAGAGAATTGCAAATATAATGATTTATATACCCGGAGGTGGTGTGTACGTGTACGAGGTTACCTTCACAACCGACCACGTGTACTGGATACTTTACAATTTTTGTCAGGCAGTGTATGCTACTAAATGGCTAAAACCATCATCTGGTCACCCAGATTCGGTGACAAGTTGCCTATCTAATGGTTTCCAGGGTCAACAAAAATTTGATTTTCTGTATTTCATCTAATTATTGACCAAATTTAAAAATTAAAGATGCTGTCATAATCTACCTTTTAACGTATTTAACCTTACGTAGAAGGTTGAACACAGTAAGCCAAGTACTGAACTTATAAATTTTGTTTGTTTATTGAGGCAATGCGACTCATAGCGTGCAAATGACCCAGAATATAGTCAACCAGTATTTGTAAACGAGAGCACCTAGCAACTTCCAACAAACTTACACTTAATTTAAAACATTTTCGAACCATTTTCTCACTGACACTTTCCGTAAAATAACTGATAGAAACAAGTTAACGGCTTACCACATTTTCACTGTTCATGCAGTAAACCTCCATCATTAGGCATAACGTTTTGATGTACGTATTACTTCTTTACTGTTAATTCTATTTGCAACACATTTTACAGGCAGTATTCACGAACACCACTGACTGTACCTTCAAAACTTAAATTATATCACTGTACGACACAAAGTTCAAGAGATATGATGTCATATATATTGAGATGCGTGAGCAACTAGCTTCTCTTAAGACGGAGCGAAAATTACGCAAACTATACTGATGCAGGGTTTCGTAATAATGAGAGCACTTTGCGACTAACGACAAAATTCAAAACATAATTTCAAACTTCTTTTTCCAAATTTTCTCTGGTGTTTCGGCAGATATTTCGAATTTCTCTTTGTAACGTGTAGCTGAAAGAAATTCTGCTCATCACGTCTATCATACGATCCCCAGGGTCAACGGAAAACGTCAGTTTCTTTCCCATTACAAACAAAATGATTTTTAAAGTGGAATTTACGCAGCCAGTTGATAGAGCGGTCCCAAATTACTTTAATGCGACACTCGTTTTGCCGATATATACACACATCAATAAAAGTTTTCCAACACCCCGGTTCCCCGAACTCCTGAAGATAAACGTTGACTGTGGATATTGTATCACAGACACAGTCCATCTGACTGTTCAGAGACGTTACTAAACCCGCCCAAACATGTAAACAACCATACATGAGCAGCGCCTATTAGGCGGAGGGGGTCCGACAGCTGATCAGTTCCAGTCATTCCACATGGAAGGAGGTATACGGCTCTTGTTGTCTGTAGTTCAACCATGCCTAGACGGTCAATACCGCGCTTCGATCGTGTCCGCATTGTTATTTTGTGCCAGGAAGGGTTCTCAATAAGGGAAGTGTCCAAGCGTCTCGGAGTGAACCAAAGCGATGTTGTTCGAACATGGAAGAGATACAAAGAGACAGGAAATGTCCATGACATGCCTCGCTCAGACCACCCAAAGGCTACTACTCCAATGGATGACCGCTACCTACGGATTATGCTCGGAGGGACCCTGACAGCGACGCCACCTTGTTGAACAATACTTTTCGTGCAGCCACAGGTCGTCGTGTTATGACTCAAACTGTGCGCAATAGGCTGCATGATGCGCAGCTTCACTCCCGACGTCCATGGCGAGGTCCATCTTTGCACAACGACACGATGCAGTGCGGTACAGATGAGCTCAAGAACATGCCGAATGGACCGCTCAGGATTGGCATCAGGTTCTCTTCATCGATGAGTGTCACATATGCCTTCAACCAGACAATCGTCGAAGACGTGTTTGGAGGCAACATGGTCAGACTGAACGCCTTAGACTCACTGTCCAGCGAGTGCAGCAAGGTGGAGGTTCCCTGCTGTTTTGGGGTGGCATTATGTGGAGCCGACGTACGCCGCTGGTGGTCGTGGAAGGCGCCGTAACGGTTGTACGATACGTGAATGCCATCCTCCCACCGCTAGCGCAACCATATCGACAGCATATTGGTGAGGCATTTGTTTTCATGGACGGCAATTCGCGCCCCCATCGCGCACATGTTGGACTGACTTCCTTCAGGAAAACGACATCGCTCGACCAGAGTGGCCAGCATGTTCTCCAGACATGAACCCTATCGAACATGCCTGAGATAGATTGAAAAGGAACGTACGCCGAATCGCCGTTGAGAAGTGGGACAATCTGGACCAACAGTGCCTTGATGGTGGTACAATATGCAACGTGTGGTTTTCATTAGCAATATAAAGGGTGGAAATGATGTTTATGTTGATCTCTATTCCAATTTTCTATACAGGTTCCGGAACTCTCGAAACCGAGGTGATGCAAAACTTTATTTGATGTGTGCACTAACAGGAACAGCAAAACACAATGGATAAACAGTATTCAAGCAGCGACTGAGCGGCCCTTGTGTATGGCGGTAGCAGTCAGAGCGGACCGGGCCGGCGTTGTCGCTGTTGGATTCCTGGTTACCCTTTGTGTTTTGCTGTTCCTGTTAATACATATCGACAAAACGAATATTGATTTGGGACGCAAAAAAACAAGTTGCAAATATCTGCCGAAGTCAACGGTCTTTCCTCAGTGATCACGCCGGTTCCCGTCAGATCACCGATGTTAAGCGCTGTCGGGCCTGCCTAGCACTTGGATGGGTAACCATCCGGTCTGCCGAGCGCTGTTGTCAAGCGGGGTGCACTCAGCCCTGTGTGAGGCAAACTGAGGAGCTACTTGACTGATAAGTAGCGGTTCCGATTTCGTAAACCGACAAAATGGCCAGGAGGGCGGTATGCTGATCACATGCCCCTTCACATCCCCATGTTGCCCCTTCGTATCCGCATCCAGGGATGCTTGTTGGCTGAGGATCACACGGCGGCCAATCCGTACCGTTGGGTCTTCATGGCCTGTTAGTGTTTTTAAATATCTGCTAAAACCTAGAGACAATGCGCCTGATGTCCCACCATAGGAGAGAGAGCCAGTGTATGGTTTGCTTTCTCGATAGAAGAAGGTGAAAGAACGTTTCGTACAAAAAGGTTTTGCCAGTTTGGGTTCTGACTTTTTCATCAGCTCACGACTGAACAATCCAAAGCTAATAAAATTAACACAATTGCAGTATTGCGTCTTTAATCATAAAGTATTTAACACAGAAATTTATTTGTAAAATAAGCAGACGTTTGAAGTAGGTTTATACATGAAAGAACGATCGAGGAGGGGGGTGGGGTGTTTACTGATCTTTTTCTAATGATCCCGACGCAGTGTAAGCGGAATGTTTTCACAATCTTGCCCGAGCACATACTTTTAAATTATCCCGACTGGTTTCAGGAGAACAATGTCGCCTTTTTTCGCGAGAAAAAAAGGTCTCGGAGCATGTCTGTTACAGTTTCGAATAGGCTTTACCGAAATGGAGAGCCCAGTCTCAAATTCTGAGGACATCGGCTGTCTGGAACAACTCTGCACACCTGAAATATGTGGGCGTGGCAGTTAATGAGGAGTGTGCATTGTGTCTGGCTGCCTAAAACCAATCCCAGTTCAAGAAACTTACCCCGTTGTTCTCGTAGCTCCACCCACGGTCAGAACGGAAGTTGCAGCTCAATCCCAAAGGAGGTAACAGTCTGCTGATCTGAGGCACCCATTATACGGCTACCACATACAGGACAGACGACTGAAGTCCCGGCCAAGTTTTATGCGAATGGCCAACCCTTACGATGTGCTGAAATACGCGAGAAAATTTGTGGCACAACTGTATTAATCAGACATTACTATAGCCTAAAGAACAACTGGCTTCTGGGAATTATCTCCCGTTTCCGACGTGGAGGGCGCTTAGCCGCTTGAGAACCGGCGTCACACGATGCAATACCAACCGGAGGAGATGGGGATAGAGGGACTCCTGTGAGTGTGATGAAATACAAAATCATCATCATCAAATAATATGCCTAAAAATACGCAAAACCTTCCCTTCGAAAGCTGTTCTCATAGCAGATAACAAAGCCATCCACGTTGCTGATTATCGGCCCGTGAACGACAGTGCACGGTACTCAGTGTACGGAACCAGCATCTTTCAAAAAGCAGCGCACGAAAATGCGCTCTCTCAGGGGATCGTATCTCTGGGTTTATTGATCACACAGATAAGGGCCAAGTGTTTTGGATAGCCCTTGGTCTAGAGGCCACTTGCATCCCCACCGGAAGAACGGACATAGTGTAGCTGTCCAACAGTACAAGTACTCACTCCCTCCAGTCCAGGCAAGCTGAGCAAGTTGGTTGGCTCTTCTGCAATAAGTGTTGCCTGCGGTGGACCACAGTCACCATTTGTTCGGGGGCGCTTCCTGAGAAAACCCCGAGAAAACTATGATTTTTGGGTACGTAATGTAGCGGTTGTGGGGAGACCACTTCTATAATTTCTGTTCATCCTATATCGTCGAAACTTTTACTCTGTGTCCTTGCGATGATGTTCCCTGGAAACTTGGAAATATTTTTCGATACCGAGATTCAAACTTACCATACTCGTGCACGTAAAACAGGCACGTAACAAATGGTCTGAAGCTTAAATCAAAATTTAATTGACATATTGAACACATGACAAGGATTCTACGACCATCTCAAGGGTTCTGAGGTCATCAAACTATATTTTTAGTCGGCATTTTTTCACCGATAAATCTTCATGGCTTGCTGTCTCTGTGTAACGGGCACTTCACGCTTATACAAATATGCACACTGAAGTTGTACAATGACAATAAATGATCTAAAAAGGATCTTAACATGCCTGAAAAGAAAACTGGAAAGACTGCAAATGCAGTAAAACATTATTATCAACGTTTCTAATCCTTTAAGATACAAATTATAAGCCGGGCGTTTTCGATGATCTGCGATCGATGGCCATAGTATACAGCAAAAAGGTAAAGCACAGAATTTCGTGTTAATCTAATATTATGCGTACTTATGCACCCATGGTAACCGCTGCTCATCGGCAACGAATTTTGGAATTAGCACTCCAGTATCGCAACTGGACGTTCTCTGAGTGGCGACAGCTTACCGTTTCAGATGAATCAAGTTTTCGTACCACTGGGCTGAAAGCAAACACATTGCAACAATCGTCGGAGGGTTCCAGGCCGGAAGAGGGAGAGTTATGGTCTTGGGAATATTTTTGTGGCATTCTTTAGCTGATCTCGTCATTTTGGAAAGCAAAATGGATCAACATAAGTATGCGTCTATCCTTGGGTACCACGTCGACCACTACATGCAGATTTTTTCCTCCAGGCACGATTACATCTACTAGCAGGGCAATGCAACGTGGTACACCATAGCTCGCAGCATTCGTACGTGGCTCGTAGAGCACTAGAGTGAGTCAACCATACTCCTCTGGAAAGCCAACTCTCCGAATCGAAAATCTGTGGGACAGCCCGATCGGACTTCTCGTGTCACGGATCCTTATCCCAGAAGCCTAGGGTAGCTGACCATGGCATTACAGTTGGCATGGCTCCACGTCCCTGTCGTTACCTTCCAGAGCCTCATTGACTCTTTTCCTGCACGTGTCGCAGCGAACTGCGCTACAAAAGAAAGTGGTCACGATAATTTGTGTTGTAATGTTCAAATATGTGTACATTCCTAAGGGACCAAACTGCTGAGGTCATCGGTCCCTAGACTTACATACTACTTAAACTAACTTCTGCTAAGAACAATACACACACCCATGCTCAAGGGAGGACTCAAACCTCCGGCGGGAGGGCCCGCGCAATCCGTGACATGGCGCCTCAAACTGCGCAGCCACTCCGCGCGGCCGTTAATTTGTCTGGACAGTATATTTGTGCTACTAGATGATGATCATTTAATTCTAAACCAGGTCTAACCTGACATGTAGAGTTATAGACTATTAATGTGACTTTTATTTTTTAATTGTTTCAGCGCCTACGCCAGTGAAGCACCTTTTAGATACAGAATTCCTTATAACCTATTGACATTTGATAACAGACTTCAATATATATAGAAAATAAGGACGAAATATTTTTATTAATGCTGTTCTCGAAGTTACTCAAATTGAAAGTAGTACTGGAGAAAGAAGCGTAACAATGGAAATACTCGGTAATGCAAACAGGGATGGGAGATTCTATGCTGCTCTGGTAATTTCAGAAATATACATATATTTTTTCATAAAAAAGGTAGGGACTGACAACTTGTAGAATGTTTGCGGATCATTCGTCATTAAATGATTCAGAGTTCGGCACGATGAATAGGACTTGCAATGTTTCTGTGAAACTGACGGGCGAAAATTTGTTTTAAACGTTTACGTTATCTAATTGGCTTTTCCTTTGACGCCAGCCACGCGAATTCAGGCATTCCATACAAATAAAAAGTCATCTTATATGAATGACACATCTACTTCCTTCCTCTGAGTTGTTCTAACAGGTGGTTTTCTAATAAATTCGACGCCTCATTTTTTACTTCTCTCTTAGGGGCGCCAGCTACAGTAGAAGACAGTGGCGTTGTTGGGACGTCGTTGAAAAACGTCCTGGCAGTACTCGTATTTTAAATTACCATAATTTGCGTACCCTCTACATTGTCACCCACAGGCAATGTGTTAAGTCTGCTTCGCAAACTTATCACAAAGTGATCAAAGGTGTTACAGCGGTCGTTACCTTCTTAGGTGTCTTTCAATGTGGCAACACTGGAGTAACGTATTTTAATGTTTGTTTTGCATAATATGCCATTTTGATGATTTTGTGAAGCGGTATCGGAAAGTATAAAGTTGCTGTGGCACATTGATAAAGTACCTGTTTCTGAATAACAACGCATAGAACGATTTGTTTTAAGTTTAAGCTGGAGCAGATGTCCAATCCAAGGGTGCAATCCGTGGAACTGGCCTTTCCCTACATGGCAAATACCACCCGGTTCATGTCAAACAACATCACTAAAATGTGACAGAGCTCTACTACTCGTAAACTACGTAGTTCTGGAAGAGTTCATAAGAAGCTAGACTTTTATGGGATGCCATGTACTTGGCAAGTAAACCATGGATTAGCAAGTGAGGCGATGGTTCTCTCTTTCTTGATACTATCTTCTTACTCGTTTTGGAGCGATCCCGCCGTCCACCAGACTTCCACTGTGAAATGACTACTATTACGTAGTATCAGGCGCTGGTAGGTTCTCAAACAAGGTTTTATTATTCCAGTTATAAACTGTTTGACTTATGATGGGCAATAACTTCTTAAAATTCTTAACGAGAACAGACTCCCATGATGCTTCTGAATCAAATCCAGTTCTGTGTTTTCTATAGTCCTCCATAGTTACCAAGTGGTCACAGAACTTCGCCATCTATGGAGCTCCGTGGCACGCCACACTGCTCTGCAGATTCTGAGCCCTGCTTGCTTTGACTTCACGAGGAGCCGTCTGGCACACCGGAGTGTCTCCAAGGTAAATTACGCCAACCCAAACAGAACCTAATCTACTTTTACCTATAACTATAATTACTTAAACGTAGTCTTTTGCAATTCAATTCTCAGCCTATATATTATTATTATTATTATTATAACGATTGTTCCCCTTTAGGAGAGCGATTGAACTTGAATTCATAATTTCATCTTCGGATGTTTTTCTTCTTTGCTTCCCAAAACCTCCTCATCCTCTCAGAATGCTCCTTCTTCCGTTCCTCTGTCCATTTTTTACCAGGCTGACGCGATGTTCTTTCCCCAAACTTCACACTTGTGATTTTATGCCGGCACTCGGTGCGATCTTCGAGATTTTTTATGTTGATCTGCTGTAGATCCCTCTGGACTTCTTTCAGCCATTCTGTGGCACATTTACTCCTAGTTATAATATTGAATAATTTCTTTGCTGTTCTGGAGTCTTCCATCCTGTAGATGTGTGTATAAAATTTGGCTCGGCGCTTTCTGATTTCATCTGTTACTACGTTGATCTTTCTATAGAGTTCGTTTTGTGGTCTCTTCATCCAAATGCCATTTTTGTTGATTGGACCGTAAATCTTCCTGAGAATTTTTCTTTCCTGCTTTTCTATTTCCTTAATTTTTGAATGACCATCAATCACCATTGTTTCAGCTGCATAGATTGCTTATGGAAGAATCACTGTTGTATAGTGCCTTAATTTTGCGTCTGTCGAAATGCACTTCTTGTTGTAATGCGTCCATGTTAGCTTGTAGGCCTTCTGGAGTTTGGTGATTCTTTGTTCATTGGCAATTCGGTTTAATCCTGAGGACTGTATAGTTTCACCGAGGTATTTAAAATGGCAGACTTGTGCAATTTTATCATATTTTCTTATTAAAGGGGATTTATTTTCTGGCTGCCTTTCCATATACTGGGTTTTTTCATAAGATATCTGTAGTCCGGTTTTTTGTGAAATTTCATGTAGTTTTTCCACTGCGTGAGTCGCTTCTGTTCTGTTATTGGTGATAATTGCAATATCGTCAGCGAAAGCAAGGCACTTGACTTTAATTCGGTTCTCTTTCTTGATACCAATTTGTATACCCTTTACGTGAGGTTTCCATTCCCTGATTATCTTTTCTAGAACAATATGGAAAAGGATTTGGGATAGTCCGTCCCCCTGTCGGACTCCAGATTTGATTTCGAAGGGTTCTGATACTTCGCCCAAGAATTTCACTTTGGCCGTTGTTCCTGTAAGTGTCTGTTCTGTGATTTCTCGTGTCTTTCGGTCGACCCCAAATTCTTCCATGATTTTAAACAGGGTTCCACGGTCCACTGAATCATATGCTTTCCTGAAGTCGATGAATGTAACTACTATGTTTCTGCATTTCCTCATTTGTAATATTGTCAAATGGTTCAAATGGCTCTGAGCACTATGGGACTTAACATCTATGGTCATCAGTCCCCTAGAACTTAGAGCTACTTAAACCTAACTAACCTAAGGACATCACACAACACCCAGTCATCACGAGGCGTAATATTGTCTTTAAGCACCAGATCTGTTCCGCACATGAGCGTCCTTTTCTGAATCCGGCCTGATATTCACCAATTAGTGTATCTGCTTGGGATTCTATCATGTTTAAAAGCGCTTTGGAAAGGATTTTGTAAGCGACTGGGAGCAGGGAAATTCCTCTGTAAATTGTTCGTGTCTGTCTTGTCGCCCTTTTTGTGTAGCGGGTGAATTAGAGCGCATTTCCAGTCCTCTGGTATCTGCTCCGTTATCCATATGTCTGACATTATATGGTGTAATTTCTGCATAAGTATAGGATCGTTTAGTTTCCAGAACTCAGCAATGATCCCATCTTATCCTGGTGCTTTGTTATTTTTCAACTGCTTGACTATCTCCATAATTTCTTCAAGATCCGGGGCATGTGAGTCTGGGTGTGTGAATACTGGAGAAGAGAAGACAAGTTTTTCTTGGGGTGGTTCGCAGTTGAGGAGGGAACTGAAATATTGGGCTAAGATTTTGCAGTTATTTTTCGTGTTGGTTTCCAAAGAGCCACTGGGTTTCTTGAAGCACAAGCTAGGCGCTTGGTATCCCTGTAAGTTTTCTCTGAAAGTCTTATAAAAATTTCTTATATTATTTTTGATGAAATCCTGCTGGATTTCAGAGAGTCTATTGTTGTCATATCCCTGTTTTTCTTTTCTAATTATTTTTGAGGTCTGTTTTTGAGTTTTAAGAAAGTTCTCCCAGTTTTTTTCAGTTTTGTGACTGCAAAATTTTTTCCATGCAGTTATTCGGTTGTCGACTGCCTCATCACAGGTTGCATTCCACCAGCCCTGTTTCCTGTTGCGAGGGGGTTGTCCTAATTTGAGGGCTTCCTGAATTTTCTCTGTTAGTTTCTTCCAGTCTGTTGATTTTTCCTGATTAATTTGCATGATGATTTTTTCTTTGTTGAGTTGCAGATATTCCGGATCTGGTTTGGTACTTTTGAGTGGCCTTTTTAGCATTCTGTTGGGTTGGAATTTTGTTTTTATTTGGAGAAGATGATGATCTGATTCAAAGACACCTTTGCGGGTTCTGATGTTTTAAATTTCTTTTATGTTTTCTTTGGAAATTGCGGCATGGTCTATTTGGTATTCACCCTGTCTAAGACTGGGTGATCTCCATGTGGTTAATTTATGTGCAGGTATTTGAAACTGCGTACTCATTATTTTAAGTCCAAAGTTCCTGTAGAAGTCGATTAGTTTTTCACTATTCTTGTTGGTACGTTTGTGTTTGGTGTGGGGTCCAGTGGTATCTCTGAATTTTTTTTCCTTCCCTAATTGTGCGTTAAAAGCGCCTACTAAGATTTTCACATGGTGCCTAGGTACTTTATTTGTTGTTTCTTCTAGTGTTTCCCAGAAATTGTCCACTGTTTCAGGGTAGATTTTATTGTGGTGATTTGTGGGGGCGTGCACATTGATCAGAGTGTATGCTTTATTAGCTGATTTTACTGATAACAGGGAGACTCTTTCATTGGGAGACGTGAAGTCAATAACTGAGTCGAGTACGGAAGTGTGTACGGCGAGTCCTGTTCCGAAAAGTGGCAGTTTGTCTCTTACTTTTATGGCAGGTTTTCCCTTGTAGATCCTGTAATTCTCTGTGTTAAAGTGTCCTTCATCTGTGAATCTTGTCTCTTGCAGTGCAGTGATTGTCAGGTTAAATTTACCCATTGCGTTGGTAAGTTGCTTTAATTTCCCTGTTTTAGTGAGGGTGTTCACATTAATTGTACCAATAAAATTTTTACGTTTCGTTTTGAGAGTGTGAAGAGTTTTTGAGAAGCTCCGATTCTTCTCTGCATGGTGTCCCTGATCCCCCAAAATCCGATGATCAGGTGAATCCAGTCTATCGACTGGTACCTGGGGTAGTGACTCTGTGATCGTCTTTTCCATCATGCGTTCAATTTGAATTTTAGTTTTTGTGGTGATCTCTGTTGAGACCACAGGTATACGACTCAATTTTTGAGTTCGAGAAGATTTTGTGCAGCCGCCTCAACTAGAGGAACAGACGCTGGCCACTGGCCGCCAGATGCTGAACAGACACCACTGGGTTTATTGGTTTTTGGTCCGCCCTGGGTATTTCATTTCCCCAGTACCACCTATATCTAGGAAGCTTTCCTCCATCCGCCACCCGGGGAGGCGCCCGATGTGGGTCTCAGAAGTAAGGGTGCGTATCACCAAGTCCCTTTGACCACCATGTACATTTTCATTCTTACAGTGAGCAGATAAAATAAGTGAAAGTTGAAATACTTACCTAATAAATTTAACTGAATTTCAAATTTCCTTCTGTACCTCTCTTTGTTTATGTTCAGTTCGTTTAGTGACAAAAGAACTTTCTTATAGAAATGCTGTGTTTTCTCTATGTTTTGAAGTATGTCCCACGTTATAAATAGTGTCGTAGTTATCTGAAGTCTTCATTTTACGACCACGTGGATCCTCGTTTGAGTTGTTTGTCTCCTTTTGAATATAAGAGATGGTTATATTTAAAAGAAGTACGCCTTGTAAACTATCTAAAAAGCTTTCAGTTTTGTTATACTCGATTGGACAGTAAACAATAAAGTAAAATTATCCTACGAAAGATCAGCGCACAGATGTCAGTTTATATATACTGTATACTGGAGTATTTCAGTAAATTAAATGCTGTGTGATCGCGTAACAAACAAAACAATTATTACAAAGAAGCTGAGAAAATAAATGAACCCTGTGTAAATAGTGTACAAATACTGTTGTATCAACAGAGAACGCTACGTTGTTTAAGCAACATGGTACAACTGCTGATATATTTCGTACAAGAAAGTAGGTTAGTCGCGAAGTCGATCCCATATGAAGAACAGTAGATAAATGTTCAGTTATCTAATATCCCTAGCCCAAACGCCTTTTAGTGACTGATCGAAGTCGGAATTCTTGTTGTGACATTTCTCCATGGCAATAACAGGAAGAATGAGCTAGTTTTAGCAGTGACACCGAGAAGAGGAATTTCCTACGTCTAAATCGATTCTTACCCAGTCTTCATAATTCACGAGGTTTCTCTCAGCATAATTGCTGCTGGAAATTAGTGCATTGGCAGCGCAGTTTCTGAAGACGAACACTTAAAGAGAATAACGAAGCGTTGCGTGAACTGTTGACACAGAATGGAAATCTGGGAACACCACCACAAATCTCACATTTTAGTGACATGTGTTTTATATGTGGAGACCGATTAATATTCATATAGCGATTGGATACAAGAAAACAAGCTGCACGCGTTGCACACTTCAACCAACTTCACTCCTCTACATTTTTATCTGTCAGGACACCAAAAAGATTTGATTTACGAAATGTTGGTTCCAAGGACATATTGCCACCGTGTCAGGGGAACCTGCAAAACTTGTTAACACCACGTCGCTTAGAACTAAGAGGATATTTTCTGTAAGCTGACGAGAGTGTCACTAATTATCCTAAACTAACAACTGCATAAAGACAACGTGTTATCCTACAACGTTCTACCAGTAATATATTAAAAATGAAGTGTGTCTGTAGTCATACTTTTATTTGGTAAAGGAAAAACTCCCTAAAGTGTGTCTATGCACTGTTGCAAAAATCAAAATTTAGTGAAGTCTTTATGCCATGTAATCAATGTCTCTGTATATCATAGCTTGAAGTAAATGAATAAAGCTGCATTCCACATACACACACACACACACACACACACACACACACACACACATATATATATATATATATATATATATATATATATATATATATACATATATATATATATATGGACGACGCCACATTTGGCGACTTGTGTGTCGGTGATATGATGATGATGAGGACAACACAACACCAATAGCGGAAAAAAATCTCCTACCTGGCAGAAATCGAACCCAGGCCCTTTGCATGGAATCCAGTCACTGAACTACTCAGCTAAGCAGGCGGACGGCAACAATAAAAGGAGCATTCGTAGGTCCAAACATTGTAACAACCAAACCGGTTGGATTTTACATATGCCGCTTTGAGGCAACGTAGTGAGACATCTAGGGAATGGAAGCAATGCGTCATGATCTCTCCCAAAAAATTCAAAGCTGTGGCCACAGCAGATAAACTGACGCTCATCTTCTTTTTTGACGTCCGAGATCCGACGCTAATCGAATTCTTGGACCAGCGAAGAACCATTAACAGTGACGTGTACTGTGAGACACCCCGTAGCCTATGCAAGTCCATCACGAGCAAACGGTTTGTGCTGTTCACGGAGGGCGTGATTCTACTCAGCGTTAACACGCGTCCACTCGTGTCCGAAGTCAGACAAAGGGCGATGGCCAAGTTCAAGCTCCGTCCTACAGCACGGACATGTCGCCCTGCAACTTCCATGTGTTTGCTCCGTTAGGGAAAACATCTCGAACGGAATGTCTTCTACTCGGACGGCGAACTGAAGGACACAAAGGTGAACTGGCACCTTTCACAGCCACAGGAGTTCTGCGAACAGCAAATTCTTCCGCTCGTTAAACAGTGGGATAGTTGTGTTCAGGCCTCTGGTGATTACTTTTAAATATTGAGTTCAGTTATACCCACAGTGTTGTTTCGTACCTTTTCTTTTGAACACCGCTCATAGTAAGACTGTTGTTGTTGTTGATGATGTTGTGGTCTTCAGTCCTGAGACTCGTTTGATGCAGCTCTCCATGCTACTCTATCCTGTGCAAGCTTCGTCATCCACCAGTACCTACTGTAGCCTACATCCTTCTGAATCTGCTTAGTGTATTCATTTCTTGGTCTCCCTCTACGGTTTTTACCCTCCACGCTGCCCTCCAATACTAAATTGATGATCCCTCGATGTCTCAGAACATGTCCTACCAACCGATCCCTTCTTCTAGTCAAGTTGTGCCACAAGCTTCTCTTCTCCCAAATTCTATTCAATACCTCCTCATTAGTTATGTGGTCTACCCATGCAATCTTCATCATTTTTCTGTAGCACCACATTTCGAAAGCTTCTATTCTCTTTTTGTCTAAATTATTTATCGTCCATGTTTCACTTCCATACATGGCTACACTCCATTCAAATAATTTCAGAAACGACTTCCTGACACTTAAATCTGTACTCGATGTTAACAAATTTTTCTTCTTCAGAAACCCTTTCCATGCCATTGCCAGTCTACATTTTATATCCTCTCTACTTCGACCATCATTAGTTATTTTGCTCCCCAAATAGCAAAACTCCTTTACTACTTTGTCTCATTTTCTAATCTTATTCCCTTAGCATCACACGACTTAATTCGACTACATTCCATTATCCTTGTTTTGCTTTTGTTGATGTTCATCTTATACCCTCCTTTCAAGACACTGTCCATTCCGTTCAACTGCTCTTCCAAGTCCTTTGCTGTCTCCGACAGAATTACAATGTCATCGGCGAACCTCAAAGGTTTTATTTCTCCTCCATGGATTTTAACACCTACTCCAAACTTTTCTTTTGTTTCCTTTATTGCTTGCTCAATATACAGATTGAATAACATCGGGGATAGGCTACAACCCTGTCTCACTCCCTTCCCAACCATTGCTTCCCTTTCATGCCCCTCGACTCTTATAACTGCCATCTGATTTCTGTACAAATTGTAAATAGCCTTTCGCTCCCTGTATTTTACCCCTGCCCCCTTCAGAATAGTAAGACTAGGGAGATAAAATACTTCCTCAGTAGCAAAGTTTTCTTGCCTAAAATTTCACCAAGGTTTCCCTTCCCCCAGAAGTTTTCCCAAGAAAACATTTTCCCCCAAAACTGCGTAAAAATATCCTCCAAATCTGGAGTCGATGATCTACTGAAAAGGAATGACCCCGCGAGCTACTAGTAGCTCGCCATCGACGGTCTGGCGATCACTGCTTTCGTGCAATTGTTTTGAACAGATATCTGTAGCCTGTGCCTTTGTTGACGATGGTGACTCACGGAAGAGTTAGATAGTGAAATAAAATGGGAGCAGTTAACTCTTTGTTCCACACAAATCCTGTTCGTTTAAGAATGGATGGTTTGGCAGGCGAGTGGATGTGCGATAAGGTGCCTAAGTGTTCGTTAAACGAGGAACGTAAGAGGGCAACCCTGGGAATAGGGCTGTTGCCATCTTGGAAGACGAGAGTGACTACAGCATACTCATCAACCAGGTGTAGAAGAAATGGCAATACTTGGTTGCTGAGAAAATTGAAATAAATATCCTGCTTAATGTTCTGGCTAATCAGCTGACATTTCGTGGAGAGCGGACATTTTTCTTAATTTACGGCCAATTTTGAGCTTGATGTCCTGCAATATAAGGTAATGACATAAACTCAATCATTTGAAAATGGCGAAAAAGTCCGAAAACTCGGTTGTAATTAAATAAACAGCAATACAATCAAATGGCTGTATGTTCATTTAAAAATTATTGTATGATGTTGCTCAGCTACATCAAAAACAGCCTATAAATGTAGGTTTGACTTTCCTTGACCTATCTTCTACGATAAGTCGTAGGATCGGTACTGCCTCGCGTATGCTACATTTCTCCGAAATCCAAACTGATCTTGCCCGAGGTCGTCTTCTACTAGTTTTTCCGTTCTTTTGTAAATAATTCGTGTCAGTATTCTACAACCATGATTTACTGAGCTGATAGTTCGGTGATATTCGCACCTGTCAGCACGTGCTTTCTTTGAAGCTGGAATTGCTGCATTCTTCTTGAAGTCTGTAATTCCATCTATGGTGCGGTCATGGTCACATCCAAACGCGCCCTTTAAGCCATTCCGTCACGTCTCTACCTAGGCCCACCTTACTGCGCTGGTTCCATACAACCGATTGGCATGTACACGCCACTTGACTGTCAAGTCTTAGGTAAGTGGTGGAGGGTGACGTGACAACCGCGTACCAGCTCTGCACCATCTTCAGCGCTCCATTGCTACTAGTGCGCCCTTTAAATGGGGTGACTAATGTTATATGGGGTGATTTTAAGTGCCAGCGGTAGATCTTACCTGGAAGCTTACTCGACATGTCGAAACCAAGGGGATGAATGAACCAAAGAGAATGACGTCTCGTTGACAGTGCTGTTTGTGATGACGGAGTGGTAACCACAGGGGGAGAGGAAGGGAAATGATATATGCAAGGAAACCATCCCAGCATCCGCCTAAATCGATTTAGCCGAGAACGCTGCAGTGAGTCAGTAGGAAATTAAGTGGGTACTGCTAATGTTTTACGTTTCCTTTTCGATAGGAACAAGTAGTAAAGGCTTAGGGCGTGTGGCCCGCGGCGCGGATGTGGGCCCAAGAGAAACGGTCGCATCGTAAATACAGTAGTGAACTATCCTCATCACTGGATGATAGATACCTCATTGATACGGGAGTGATAGCCTCTAGAATCTGTCTCTAGTAGTGCCACACAGTTGGAGCAATGTTGCTGTCTGTCCCGAAAGCACATCAGCGACTGCTTAACCACGAATTACGTTTCTGTGTTTATTTATACCTGGAACCATTCAGGCGGAAACACAGGTGAATCTGTATAGAGTTGAGTACGCAGAGTCCGAAACCGACTGTCAATAAATTATATTTTCCAAGTTGCCTTTAGTGTGATCTCCTGTGACGCGGAGGCATAATACCATCTCCCACAGTTTACCTCTTATCATCATATTGACACAGTGGCTAGGGTCCATTGGGTGTAATGATCGATCTGGGATGAAGTGCGAGTACTCTCAACAACGATCGGCTATATCAAGGAAGTTAATCTGACTTTCCCATTCATTTGACACACCGCCTGCTGTAAATCTTTGAAATTTCATCTGTGGGGGATATATATACAATGCTGCATTCTATATTATAGACTTACAACCCGGCGGCCGAACTTCCCCGAAGGGGCCTCCGGGGCCAACAATGCCACACGATCATTTCATACTGTTGCCATCGCTGGTACTTAAGCTCAGACAACACACACTTAGTTTTCTTGACGTTCACTGGACGTCACTCTCTCTTCAAATCAATCGACATTTTTCCTTTTGTGGGAGACGCGGTGATAACTCTCCATGACATCACTTTGTCATGTATATGTCCAGTTTCAGTCATTTGGTATATACATGGTAACGAAACGTTACACTGGCGGCCCATATCAAGTGTTAAATGAAAAACTCGAAATACTGTGTTTTAGAAGCGGCTGAAATATCTCACGTGCACCAACCTTGTTCGCACTGGAGCATCGGACTTCGTGATTACAAAAACAAGCAGGTCCTATGTAATTACTACAATTAATAGTTATCTCAGTGGGATAGCTGTGATGGTGGCTAAACACAACACGACCAATCTAGCTAATTCTGATCATGAAACAAAACTCACCAACATTTCCAAAATATGGGCTGTTAAAAGTATAGCGGCAGTGGTAGAAAATCAAAGAGTACAATGCAATACGTCTATTTGATCGTACGTATTATTATCCAAAATGACTTCCATAACTACATGCGTCCGTACAGACGGAGCCTTGGACAAGAACAGATAACGAAGTGACAAGAGAATGTAGTAAGACAAAGAAGGAGATACTTCCAGAGTTATCAACATTCTAATTTTACACACTATGCACGTCTCTTTTTATTATAAATGAAAATACTAATTGTTCATGCAATAAAAGCCACAAAAGATAAATGTATCTCGAAACTAACGACTTTCGTTGTCGTATCGAGTTCTGAGGAGACCCCATATTGGATTTCGTAATTTTAGTTGAAGCTTGTTCTTGATAAGTTTTGTACTAAAACGTGTGTCCTATGAATATGTGCTGTTTCAGATATTGGGGATATTTCGAAAACGTTTGATTGTTGATACGATTAGCTATAATTAAATGTAAGGTAATGACATATCGGTGGAAAAGAACGAAAAGAACCTACAGGAAGCATAAGTAAAAACGAATTGAGATATAGCAGATGCACTAACGGTAAATCGAAAGTACAATGAAAATAACATGAAGAATACAAATGTGGCACTCCTAGAGCAGCTTGTTTTATTTTTTGGTCAGGCTGTGTGTTTTTATTCACAGGTTAAAAATTTTAGTTTATGTGTTATAATTTTGTACTATGTACGATAATTTAACGGCCGTGAACACAAAATTCCACATCTTCAAGCAGTGAACACTGATTATAGATAATTTAAAGGAATAGGTAGGTTGAAGATATTTTGGGTAACAGCTGCCGAAATGGCATCATTTTGGGAAATTTTTTTGTCTGGTATGCGGGATTTTCGAAATTTCAATCTGGAACCGGGCGTTAGATAGTGGTAGAGCTCAGACCACGATAGCGACAACTGCTACCATTGTCTGCCATGACTACTATGTTGTCCGCGTCAGAGTTGATTTTACTCGGGTGAGATTGTGCAGTTATGTTTATGGTTTGTACGTGAGACATTTGCTAACGTGGACAGTTTGATTTACGCATTGTTACTAGGTTCAGTCTAATGATGGCACGTTCAAGCAAAAACCTTTCTTTCATTCAGAATGCTGGACCAATTACTTCTTTGCTCTGGTAAAGGACAAATGTGTGTATTTACTATGGGTTGCAAGTGTATCAGTTGGGAAGTAAGTGAACGTCGAACGGCACTTCAAAACCGTTCACTCAGGAATTGAAAAAGAATTCCCACTGGATTCTGCTCTAAGAAAAGACGAGATAAGGCAACTAAAATCATAACTTAATGCAGAACAGTCAACTTTTTTAAAACCATTAGATAAGAATAAAGCAGCAAGTAAGGTGTCATTTCGAATTTCAAAAATTATTGCATAGAATACAAAATTGTAAGAAGACAGTGAATTAATCAGAACTGCATTTTCAGAAGCTGCAGATTCACTGTTTGTTGGTTTCACACATAAAACTGAAATAACGTCTGTTATTAAATACCCACCGCTCTCTGCTAATACAGTAATGAGGTTGGTTGAGGTTATGAGTTCTTGCGTTACTTCACATCTTAAAATTGATCGGTGAAATTATTTTTTCCTACAACTTGCTGAATCGACTGACATAGTCGATAAGCTAAGTTGACCGTTTTTTGCAATGATTGCTTTTGATAATTTCGAAATAAGGGAGGAGCTGGTAAAGACTGTGCCATTAACAGGTCCCACTTCAGGACAGGACCTGTTTTAAGCAGTTGAAAATACACTGCTGGAAATTGAAATAAGAACACCGTGAATTCATTGTCCCAGGAAGGGGAAACTTTATTGACACATTCCTGGGGTCAGATACATCACATGATCACACTGACAGAACCACAGGCACACAGACACAGGCAACAGAGCATGCACAATGTCGGCACTAGTACAGTGTATATCCACCTTTCGCAGCAATGCAGGCTGCTATTCTCCCATGGAGACGATCATAGAGATGCTGGATGTAGTCCTGTGGAACGGCTTGCCATGCCATTTACACCTGGCGCCTCAGTTGGACCAGCGTTCGTGCTGGACGTGCAGACCGCGTGAGACGACGCTTCATCCAGTCCCAAACATGCTCAATGGGGGACAGATCCTGAGATCTTGCTGGCCAGGGTAGTTGACTTACACCTTCTAGAGCACGTTGGGTGGCACGGGATACATGCGGACGTGCATTGTCCTGTTGGAACAGCAAGTTCCCTTGCCGGTCTAGGAATGGTAGAACGATGGGTTCGATGACGGTTTGGATGTACCGTGCACTATTCAGTGTCCCCTCGACGATCACCAGTGGTGTACGGCCAGTGTAGGAGATCGCTCCCCACACCATGATGCCGGGTGTTGGCCCTGTGTGCCTCGGTCGTATGCAGTCCTGATTGTGGCGCTCACCTGCACGGCGCCAAACACGCATACGACCATCATTGGCACCAAGGCAGAAGCGACTCTCATCGCTGAAGACGACATGTCCCCATTCGTCCCTCCATTCACGCCTGTCGCGACACCACTGGAGGCGGGCTGCACGATGTTGGGGCGTGAGCGGAAGACGGCCTAAAGGTGTGCGGGACCGTAGCCCAGCTTCATGGAGACGGTTGCGAATGGTCCTCGCCGATACCCCAGGAGCAACAGTGTCCCTAATTTGCTGGGAAGTGGCGGTGCGGTCCCCTACGGCACTGCGTAGGATCCTACGGTCTTGGCGTGCATCCGTGCGTCGCTGCGGTCCGGTCCCAGGTCGACGGGCACGTGCACCTTCCGCCGACCACTGGCGACAACATCGATGTACTGTGGAGACCTCACGCCCCACGTGTTGAGCAATTCGGCGGTACGTCCACCCGGCCTCCCGCATGCCCACTATACGCCCTCGCTCAAAGTCCGTCAACTGCACATACGGTTCACGTCCACGCTGTCGCGGCATTCTACCAGTGTTAAAGACTGCGATGGAGCTCCGTATGCCACGGCAAACTGGCTGACACTGACGGCGGCGGTGCACAAATGCCGCGCAGCTAGCGCCATTCGACGGCCAACACCGCGGTTCCTGGTGTGTCCGCTGTGCCGTGCATGTGATCATTGCTTGTACAGCCCTCTCGCAGTGTCCGGAGCAAGTATGGTGGGTCTGACACACCGGTGTCAATGTGTTCTTTTTTCCATTTCCAGGAGTGTATTATTATCTCTGAATATATTCCTGTGATGAAATTGGTGTGCCTAACAACTGATAGAGCTCCTGAGATGTTCGGGGGAGAGAAAGGATGCTAGCCATGTTTTGTAAAAATCGCAGCTTTCCGAAATATCTGTCTTACCATTGTGTAGCGTACAAGCAGTCACGGTGTGGAAAGTTTTTAATTATGAACAATGTAGTGGAAACAGTTATAAAAGTAGTGAACAAAGTTAGAGCACATGCAATTCACAGACATATGTTCATCGCATTGAGTGATGAACTAGACTGCTAGTATGGTGATCTAATGCTTCCTACTGAAGTTTGTTGGCTTAATAGAGGCAGAGCTTTACAACGTTTCAAAGAGTTGCTTCCTGATTTTTTTTTTTAAATTGAACGAACGAGGTGAAACCTTCTGTGAACTAGCAGATCCGGTTTGGCTGCAGGAGTTTGCTTTTTGTCGCCGACATCACCGAAAAGTTACATATCATTAAATTACAGTTACAAGATAAGGATAATGATATTGAAGGGATAGTTTCAGACGATGCTTCATTCCCAAAAAAAGTAGAACTGTGGGAGAAAAATGTCATTCAATGTTAATACAAATACTTTCCTTACAACAGAAAACAATACTTTGAAATCCTTTCGGGTTTGAGAAATCAATTCAATAAACGTTTCAGTTACAAGATTTCAAAACTGTTTCAGTTGCTGAAGATTTTGAAATATCACCTTTGTGGAGATTGATACTGAAGAGTTCTCTACTTGCGTCATTTTGATTTTCGTGAAAACAGTGCTGCACCGGAACTGGAACTCGCTGATGTTCAAAACTATGTATCTTCGAAATCGCATTCTACAAGCTCTCAAAATATCTCTTGTTCCTAAAGAAAAATGCCCAATTTTGGTCCAGCTTGGTCTCAAAGCGATGGCAATGTTCAGCCCCACAAATCTGTGTGACGTTTATTTTCTTATATGAAATTTATTTTTAAAAAGTACAAAAACGGACTGACTTATGAACACTAGGGCAGTTGCATTCGAGCAGCCACTACCTATTCTCTGCGCATTACATAACTTGTAGATGACAAAAAAGGGTGCCATCCTTCACAGTGAAGTTAATAATTCTGATAAAAAATGTGTTCTTACAACTATGATTTGCTACTAAGAACACTTCAATTTCTTTCTTATGTACAATTCAAGTTCAGTTTCTTTCTTTTATACACAGTTTAATTAAAATTCATTTAGTATTTACTATGGACCTTGCCGTTGGTGGGGAGGCTTGCGTGCCTCAACGATACAGATAGCCGTACCGTAGGTGCAACCACAACGGAGGGGTATCTGTTGAGAGGCCAGACAAACGTGTGGTTCCTGAAGAGGGGCAGCAGCCTTTTCAGTAGTTCCAGGGGCAACAGTCTGGATGATTGACTGATCTGGCCTTGTAACACTAACCAAAACGGCCTTGCTGTTGTGGTACTGCGAACGGCTGAAAGCAAGGGGAAACTACAGCCGTAATTTTTCCTGAGGGCATGCAGCTTTACTGTATGGTTAAATTATGATGGCGTCCTCTTGGGTAAAATATTCCGGAGGTAAAATAGTCCCCCATTCGGATCTCCGGGCGGGGACTACTCAGGAGGACGTCAGTATCAGGAAAAAGAAAACTGGCATTCTAAGGATCGGAGCGTGGAATGTCAGATCCCTTAATCGGGCAGGTAGATTAGAAAATTTAAAAAGGGAAATGGAAATGGATAGGTTAAAGTTAGATATAGTGGGAATTAGTGAAGTTCGGTGACAGGAGGAACAAGACTTCTGGTCAGGTGAATACAGGGTTATAAATACAAAATCAAATAGGGGTAATGCAGGAGTAGGTTTAATAATGAATAAAGAAAATGCCCGCATCTCGTGGTCGTGCGGTAGCGTTCTCACTTCCCACGCCCGGGTTCCCGGGTTCGATTCCCGGCGGGGTCAGGGATTTTCTCTGCCTCGTGATGGCTGGGTGTTGTGTGCTGTCCTTAGGTTAGTTAGGTTTAAGTAGTTCTAAGTTCTAGGGGACTGATGGCCATAGATGTTAAGTCCCATAGTGCTCAGAGCCATTTGAACCATTTGAACCAATAAAGAAAATAGGAGTGCGGGTAAGCTACTACAAACAGCATAGTGAACGTATTATAGTGGCCAAGATAGACACGAAGCCCATGCCTACTACAGTAGTACAAGTTTATATGCCAACTAGCTCTGCATATGACGACGAAATTGAAGAAATGTATGAAGAGATAAAAGAAATTATTCAGGTAGTGAAGGGAGACGAAAATTTAATAGTCATGGGTGATTGGAATTCGACAGTAGGAAAAGGGAGAGAAGGAAACATAGTAGGTGAATATGGATTGGGGCTAAGAAATGAAAGAGGAAGCCGTCTGGTAGAATTTTGCACAGAGCATAACTTAATCATAGCTAACACTTGGTTCAAGAATCATAAAAGAAGGTTGTATACATGGAAGAACATTGGAGATACTAAAAGGTATCAGATAGATTATATAATGGTAAGACAGAGATTTAGGAACCAGGTTTTAAATTGTAGGACATTTCCAGGGGCAGATGTGGACTCTGACCACAATCTATTGGTTATGAACTGTAGATTAAAACTGAAGAAATTTCAAAAAGGTGGGAATTTAAGGAGATGGGACCTGGATAAACTGAAAGAACCAGAGGTTGTACAGAGTTTCAGGGAGAGCATAAGGGAACAATTGACAGGAATGGGGGAAAGAAATACAGTAGAAGACGAATGGGTAGCTCTGAGGGATGAAGTAGTGAAGGCAGCAGAGGATCAAGTAGGTAAAAAGACGAAGGCTAGTAGAAATCCTTGGGTAACAGAAGAAATATTGAATTTAATTGATGAAAGGAGAAAATATAAAAATGCAGTAAATGAAGCAGGCAAAAAGGAATACAAACGTCTCAAAAATGAGATCGACAGGAAGTGCAAAATGGCTAAGCAGGCATGGCTAGAGGACAAATGTAAGGATGTAGAGGCTTATCTCACTAATGATAAGATAGATACTGCCTACAGGAAAATTAAAGAGATCTTTGGAGAAAAGAGAGCCACTTGTATGAATATCAAGAGCTCAGATGGAAACCCAGTTCTAAGCAAAGAGGGGAAAGCAGAAAGGTGGAAGTAGTATACAGAGGGTCTATAGAAGGGCGATGTACTTGAAGACAATATTATGGAAATGGAAGAGGATGTAGATGAAGATGAAATGGGAGATACGATACTGCGTGAGGAGTTTGACAGAGCACTGAAAGACCTGAGTCGAAACAAGGCCCCCGGAGTAGACAGCATTCCATTAGAACTACTGACGGCCTTGGGAGAGCCAGTCCTGACAAAACCGCAGTGGGTATTACAGCTGCCACTTTATAATCGATTTCCGGAACACTACTTAAATTGTTCTCACTGACAGTGAATGTTTTTTCTACTGCCGTGTATACAGCTGATCTACTACTTGTGGGTGCACTCCTTTCTCCTAACACTGGCACACTCTCCCGCCGTTGATTATTCCATATGGAATTTTCATAACGACGACACCTGGGTTTTCTCCTGTTATTGGGCCGCCAAAATTTCTCCACGCCCGGTCGGCCCCTCACCGGCGCGGCTAATGGTTTCCCTGTCTCGTCCCAGAAGATACGCTCCCCGGATACTGCTGAGGCGGCTGGTCACACCCTCTGGCGTTATTCTATTCTGCGCAGCCCGTATCACGCTAGTATGATACTGGTTTCCGTCATTCCGGTTATTATTTGCATTGTACCGATTGTCATTACGGCCCGAACCATTATTGTTATTGCTGTCAAGATTGCGGTATGCACTATTCCCATAGTTATCGTTGTTGTGGTTCCCGTTGTTGTTACCACGGCCTCTACCACTGTCGCGATTATTGCGCCAATTGTCCTCGTCCTCAACTCTTTCCAGGAAATCATTGATTGTCTTGTAACTGCTTCCTATGTAGCGTTTTGTATCATCTGGAAGCTTCTTGTAGAGTTCCCAGACTATTTCGGATTCCGTGCGGCGATCACGCAAATATTCCAACTTGCGGATCCAGCCCTCACAAAACTCCTTCATCGAGCCGCGCGAATTCGCATCGAAAGGCCTCGATACGACAAATTCGCGCCAGACCCTTTGCTGTTTTTGCTCTGACCAGTATTCAGCCAGAAACAAATTTTTAAATTCGTCAAAAGTCAGGTTCGTAATGTTGAGGTTTAAGCCCCAACGCTTGGCATCACCAGCCAACACATCAATAACCGCATTAATTTTTCTCTCATTAGTCCATGATCTGGGTAAAACTCTTTCACAATTTTTAATGAAGTCCGTCGCGTGTATACCGCCTTTTTTCAAGGGGTCGAACCGCTCCTCTTTCGTCAACAATTCCGAACTATGTGCACAGATTGGCACATAGCTCTGTTTTTCGTCAAGTTTCCTTTCTAATTCCGACACCCTCGTAATCACTTGGCAAGTGGTTGTCGCAAGCGTTTCCACTTCCCTCTTTTTCTCTTCGCAGGTATTAACCTGCTTCGTCACTTTGGTATCTACTTCGGATACTAAAGCCTTTAAAGTTTCCACCTTCTGTTGATCCTCTTTTCTCACTAATTGAATTTGTTCCGTCACCTTATTCTCGATGATCGGAGCAACTGCGTCTCCTACACTTTTCTCGATTCTGCTAATTTCGGAATCAAAACGAGTAATTATGCTCGCAATTTCCGCCTGAACGCCTATCATTTCCTGTTTAAGATTACCAATTTCGGTATTAATCACAACAATATCTTCTTTGATTTTATCAACTTTTGCGTTAACAACTTCAACATTGTTGTTAACAACATTAATAGCTTTCTTCTGATTGTCTAGCATTCGTTCAATTTTTTCAGACTGAGCTACTTGCTTGGAAGCCTGAGCTTCTTGCTTGGCAGCCTGAGCTTCTTGCTTGGCAGCCTGAGCTTCTTGCTTGGCAGCCTGAGCTTCTTGCTTGGCAGCTTGATCTTCTTGCTTGGCAGACAGAGCTTTAATTTCTGCCGATTGACTCTTGATTTCGTTAATCAAAACATTCAATAAATCAGTTAAATTCCCGGAAACTACCGGTTTTACTTCCGCAGCGGCTTCCTCTTTAATTGTCCCCCCGTATTCGTCATGAAGGGATTCCGATTTGATTTTCACTTCCGATTCCGAAACATTTTCTAATCTTTGGAATTCCATTTCTGCTCTTTGTTGCGTTTCGGCGGTCGCGTCTTTCATGCTAGCCGCCTGCCCCTGAACAATGGGTACCGCGGTGCGCGTTTCCCACTGTTCGACCGATTGTTCCGTATCCAAGTCTACAAGATTTTGGTAATTGTTGCCTTCACTCATTTTAATAATTTTCAATATAAGTAACAAATCTCAAATTTAATTAGGATTCCTCCCACTAATATTCTCGCTGACGTATCGACCATTTCGTAACCAGTACTTTGTTACGAGATTTGCACAATGCAAAATTCGTGTCCAGAACAACCCCAAATCTGAAATTTGTCCTGTCACGAGGTCGCCACGTGTAACCTCCCCCTCACTTATCGACCTTAATGACAGTGAAAAATTAAACCGCGTGTACCTAATGGGAATTTGGGAAAAGCAATCGTCACCGAAGTTAATCTGTCGGTAAAGAGGGAGGAAAGGGTTACATCTAAATGAAAGGAAAAATACAAATGAAACTGGTGGAAATTAATTTTGAAAAGGCATAAAGTTAATAAAGAAGGTAAATGTGCGGCCGTTACATTAACAATTAACTAGTGGTAATCAGATATTTGAGATTTGGGGGAAATTACGGTCGCCAGTCCTATGGACAATTAATATAGTAACTGAAAAAGAAAGGTTATTACACATATAATTAGCACTAGAAGCGTGGCAACTGAAGGTTGACACGTGTAGTGTGAAAACTGAAAGTTTGTCAGAAGTAATAAATTTCGCTGCACTCTGACTTAATTTAGTAAAAGAATTAATAAAACTGGAAAATTGAAAGTTAGTTTAGTGACTGAAACTAATAGTGAACTTTGTTTCTGAAGCATATCGAAATTCAGTAAAATACAGTTAGTCTTGGGCTACCTCAACAATCATTTCAAAAGCTACTTGAATCTACGCAATTTAGAAATAAGAGGTTTAACTTCGAACTTGAATTCAATGATTCTGAACAATTAACAATAGTAAAATTTAGTACGTACCACGCTGAGCTGCAGTCACAGGTAAGCTAAAATACGGTAACAAAACTCGCACTCTTAATTTGTGCTTGTGTAATCTAAATATTGTAGCCAGCTATTAATACTTAAAGTGAACTTTGAAATTAAAGCAGTGAAATGGAATTATGCTGGCGTTCGAATTTCAACGACACTCGGGTTCATTTCGGAAAAGGAAGGGACCCTGCTTGGCAATGCAATTGGGACAATGAGCAACAAAGGTTCATGCTACGTCGCTGTAATTTTGTGATTTGAACAGTTTGAAAAGCTGAGGTCTGCCATACAGTTCTAAAACTTTACGTGCTTCCAGTCTTCCTTGTTGGTTGATTGAAGGTTTGAAGCCGTCGATCGAGGAGGTGGCGACAGTCACTCATTGTCGGCCGTCGCTGTTGCAGAAGCTGGATGTTGCCGCGCCTTCTTCTCGACACGGTCACCAGACGAAACGGGCTCTTGATGTGCGCCAGCTAGTGCTTCCCGTCCGCGACACCATGTCAGAAACTATCATCGCAAGTCGAGCGCAATTACATGCTGCCAAACCCCGAAATCGCGGCAACTCGCGGGAGCTTCACACAACACACCTGTTCCACTCGCTACTCCAGCCAGACTCCCACTGCTCTGCCCGCGCTCCACGCGGCAGAGTTAACACTACCAAAGATCCTAAACACTTTCGTTCTCCACACGACCTATCGACGTAATCCTTCGATAGCAGTTTTCCCGAGGCAAGACCCAGCGTAAAAATACAAATAATATTTACGAAACAAACCAATTTATTTATTTTATTTATCGTATGATGTGTACATTGATTTACATTTATATACAATATTTTCAGGACTAAAATGTACAATCACAAGTTCGTACAATTTTACAGCTCTATGTCTAGTTCTTCAATCCACTTGACTGCTTCATCCGATGTACGATGAATGTCCATTAGAGTTCCTCTGAAAGTACGATGAGGGCAGTCAGCAACAATGTGATGAATCGTCTGTGAGGGGGCACCACAGTCACAATTTGCAGAGCCAACCCATCCCCATTTGTGCAGTAGATAGCCACATCTGCCTTGTCCAGTTCGAATGCGGTTAATGATCCTCCACTGACGCCTTGGAAGATCAAATCCTTGCGCCTGCTTGGAAGGGTCCTCGACTAGATGTTTATTGGCTACTGAAGACTGATCCCACTGGAGTTTCCATGAACTGTTAATGTTGAAAGCAGATCCTTCAAGGTCGAGTGCTGTGCGCCATGGTGGTTTCCTCGATTTCAAGCGTTGGTGTGTTCCTTGTACAATATCTTGATGGATGGGGAGCTGGGGGTTCTGCTGAATGTTTTTCCACGTCTTTAGGAGAGCTTCTGATCTTCTTAGGGCTGGAGGTGGGATATTGCTTAGAACCGGCAGCCACAGCGTGTTTGTGCTCCGAATACATCCTGTGATTAATCGCATTGCCTGATTGAGTTGCACGTCTATCTTCTTAGTGTGAACACTGTTGATCCAGGTTGGGCAGCAATATTCAGCAACAGAATATGACAGAGCTAATGCTGTAGATCTCAGGACGTTAGTATTGGCTCCCCATGATGTACCAACAAGCTTCTGAAGAATATTATTTCTAGTTTTAACTTTAGCAGCCACATTTGATAAATGCTGCTTGAAAGACAGAGTTCTATCTAGTGTTAATCCCAGGTACTTTGGTGTACTACAGTATGGCAACACTTGGTCTCTGAATACAACTTCTGGTTTGTAATTTGACTGTCTGTTACATAGGTGGAATGCAGATATAACTGTTTTCTGAGGATTTAGGTGGAGGCACCATTTCTTGAAATATTTGTCTAAGGCTTCCAGATCAGTGGATAGAATAGTTTCAGCATCAGCAAAGTTGGAGCACTGAGTCACCAGACAAATATGATCAGCATATATGAATTTCCTTGAAGATGTTTCTGGTAAGTCGTGTGTATACAGATTGAAAAGGAGGGGAGCCAGAACAGACCCTTGAGGTAAGCCGTCATTTAGTTTAAACATTCTGCTCCTATCATTATCTGAGTAGATCTGAAAGTACCTATTGCTTAGAATATTGTTGAGTAAGGCCGTGAGTTTACGACATGGGATAACACTCACAAATTTTAAAAGGAGTCCTTCTCGCCAGACAGTGTCATAGGCAGCAGATAGATCCAAAAAGGCAGCCACACTTACTGATTTCTTCTCATACCCATTTTCAATGTGCGTAGTGAGAGATAGTACCTGATCGTTACAACTTCTCCCAGGTCTAAATCCTGCTTGCTCGATAGGAATATGATGGTTGATTGTTTCACAGATTCTGTTGTAAATCAGACGCTCAAGGAGTTTATAAGTGATACTTAAGAGTGCTATTGGACGATAGTTTTCCACTTTTGTGGGATCTTTATTTGGTTTCAGTATGGCTAATATTTTTGATTTCTTCATCAGATGTGGGATGTTTCCAGTTTGCAGGATGTTTGAAAGGAAGTTGGTCAACCATTTTACTGTAGCTGGTCCACAGTGAGCCAGGAATTCTGGGTATATTCCATCATATCCAGCTGCTTTTCCAAGTTTCATACTTTTGATTGCAGCTTTAGTTTCCTCTTCTTGAAATGGAGTAGAGAATTCGGAAGACTGTGGGGCTGCTCTTTTCTTGGTGTTCAACTGTAGTTTGATATCCCTTTTGGCTTGCTTGTCCTTTATATTCTTTGTAACTGACACAAGGTGTTTAGCATAGTCATTCAAATTGATGGCATTTTTTGATCTTTTTGTTGTAGGGTTTGAAGAGTCTAATTTCCTGATGATAGACCAGGCTTTTCTGCTAGAATGGGTGTAATCTAGGGACCCCACAGTTTCATGCCAGATCTTTCTTCGATTATCATCCAGGGACTGGAGGAGGCTTGTTGCATTGTCAGAGTTAGGATGGTCTTCATATTCTTTTAGTAACTCCTCACTCTCGGAACTCCAACCAGGGATATACTCTTTACGGTACCCTCTAGGAATACATCGTCTGGCTGCACCTTTGATAACCCCAACAAATCTGCTGTAGTTGTTGTACGTTGGTTTGATCCATCTGATATTGGAATCTGTTTGCTTTGCAAATTCAGTCCAGTTGGCTTTCTTGAAGTTCCACCTCGGTTTAGGATGTGATCGTACAACAGGTATAGACATCCCCACCTCCAATATAACAGGTCTGTGTTGACTATGTGGGAATTCCTTGAGCACAGTTCGTCGTACTTGATTTAGGGAATTATGAGACTGAGTTGTGAAGCACAGATCTGGGGTATAGCCTTGGGACCAGCGAGCTGAGTGGAAGGTAGGCAGATCTTTAGCATCGTAAATTAAATTCAGGTTTTCAGTTTCCATCCAGTCCTCAAGCGCTTCACCGTTGAGGTCATTCTCCATATATCCCCACAGGTGATGATGACTGTTGAAATCACCGAGGTATATAGTTGGATGTTGTAGAGACGGTAGAACGGGATTAGGCCAATTAGTCCCTGGGGGTTTGTACACGTTAACTATCGTTAGGTTGGCTCTGAGCACTATGGGACTCAACTGCTGAGGTCATTAGTCCCCTAGAACTTAGAACTACTTAAACCTAACTAACCTAAGGACATCACAAACATCCATGCCCGAGGCAGGATTCGAACCTGCGACCGTAGCGGTCTTGCGGTTCCAGACTGCAGCGCCTTTAACCGCACGGCCACTTCGGCCGGCCTATCGTTAGGTTTTCAATTTTAACAGCAGTTGTAAAAATGTCATTTTCAGAATTTTCTGACAGCAGCTGGTAGAACAAACCAATTATACATCGACATAAATGCATAAATATATATATACAAATACTAAAACAACTACAATATGTAAAAACACAGAAATGTCATATATTGAGATAACAAAACAAGGAAAAAAATTATAGTACAATAGATGGAAATAGGAGGATATGCATTTCCGGCGTTACAAGTGTCTTGAAAGGAGAGTATAAGATGAACATCAACAAAAGCAAAACGAGGATAATGGAATGTAGTCGAATTAAGTCGGGTGATGCTGAGGGAATTAGATTAGAAAATGAGACACTTAAAGTAGTAAACGACTTTTGCTATTTGGGGAGAAGAATAACTTATGATGGTCGAAGTAGAGAGGATATAAAATGTAGACTGGCAAAGGCAAGGAAAGCGTTTCTGAAGAAGAGAAATTTGTTAACATCGAGTATAGATTTAAGTGTCAGGAAATCGTTTCTGAAAGTATTTGTATGGAGTGTAGCCATGTATGGAAGTGAAACATGAACAATAAATAGCTTGGACAAGAAGAGAATAGAAGCTTTCGAAATGTGGTGCTACAGAAGAATGTTGAAGATTAGGTGGGTAGATCACGTAACTAATGAGGAGGTATTGAATAGGATCGGGGAGAAGAGAAGTTTGTGGCACAACTTGACTAGAAGAAGGGATCGGTTGGTAGGACATGTCCTGAAGCGTCAAGGGATCTCAAATTTAGCATTGGAGGGCAGTGCGGAGGGTAAAAATCGTAGAGGGAGACCAAGAGATGAATACACTAAGCAGATTCAGAAGGATGTAGGTTGCAGTAGGTACTGGGAGATGAAGGAGCTTGCACAGGATAGATTAACATGGAGAGCTGCATCAAACCAGTCTTAGGACTGAAGACCACAACAACAACAGCATGGGTATACATTTGAGGCAATAAACAAGTGGATTGTTTTTAAGTTCTTATTTCTGTCCTAGTTTCTTTTGGTAGCTCAAAGCAGGATTTAAAATGGTACGGTAGCTCAGAAGTTTCATAAGTTAGGCGAGCACTGCACTAAAGAGTTTGCACCAATGTTTTGCGCAAGGCCTACGACAATGATCTGAGTGAAAAATACTCGTCGATTTTACGGCTGAACAACTCCCAAACTGTATTCCACTTAAGTTTCTCCACCAATAGACGGAAGAGTAGGATAGTAAAACTTAGATGGCACCGTCGAAGCGTTAATACTTTCTTTGTAGAAATAAAAAGATCAATTTTAAGCATAATGATTGACACCGTCACTATTTCATGAACACGCATTGTTCAGAATATTTTCGATATTAGCTTACGGTGATATGATTTCTCTTAAGATCAAATATAGTGTACAGCCTGTGAAATAAACGAATGAAATTCATTGGCGGGTAATTGAGTTACATCTATCATGTAACCATGAAGCGTCGTTATTATTACTGTTTGTATAGTACTGTGCAGAATGCACCTACATGCCTGAAAACGACAAAACGTTGTAAACTACAGTATGTCTAAAACTACGTTGATGGTCAGTAGCTAAGCAGAAATTAAAGGCTGTGTCTTGTTAGTTAGTTAACAGAGTACTGGAACATCGGAAGAGAATATGAGCGCCAAGAAAATTAACTGAATTTATTTAATCGGTATGGCATTAATTCTTTACTATTCACAGGCTCAGAACTACCACAAACAGACAATTACCTGCGAGGAAGTATCTTGCAAAGAGTACAATAGTCATTATCACAAGCGTGACAACTAGTCAGTAAGATGAGTGTTCTTTTCGGATGGTAATGATCAATCTTGATTCGTTTAGGACACGCTCCTCAAGGCTGTTCAGGTATTATCTTAGTATATTGTTCCGTTTAGCGATATTTGTACCTTCACATGCGTCCGATTTTCGTGTTCAGCTGTACCTCAGGGGCTCGAAGTTTTAAATTGTTCCGTCATCAGGCTTCATACAGGCGACCAGATAGACTATACACCAAGGATACGGTAGTAGGAATTCATTAAAAAGAAGATTGTTGTCTCAGGAATCATAAGATGTTGATTGATTTAGGGTCGAATATGGCAAAGTGTAATGGCAGGCTCCCAAGGAGGCTATAGAATATTACAGAAATAATAATGGTCGTTTCATGTGTACTACTGGCCAATTAGGGACCACTGAGCCATTGTGGTTGTTTGACATGTTGTTTCTCAAGAATGGTTCAAATGGCTCTGAGCACTATCGGACTTAACACCTTAGGTCATCAGTCCTCTAGACTCAGAACTACTTAAACCTAACTAACCTAAGGACATCACACACATCCATGCCCGAGGCAGGATTCGAACCTGCGACCGTAGCAGCAGCACGGTTACGGACTGAAGTGTTCGGCCACAACGGCACGTTGTTTCTCTTCGACTCCTGTAGCTAAATGTTTCTCGGTGGTATTACCGCTTCCTAGGCGCCTGTGATATCTCTTGGGGATTCTCAGTCAGTCTGCCATGTGTAGCCTACACACACACCCGAGTTCGAGACAGTGGCCCTTGTGACTCTTAAGAATTGTGTCAATCAAAAGTCCAGCATCATCGACAGCCGCTTGGAATAGAGCAGCTGTTCCTAACAACGGCGCACCGCTATTGTTTACCTCTGGCTCTTGTGATTTTGTGACCCTAGCACAAGTCAAGCAGCACGTGTGTGCCGTCACAGACACGTCGGTAAGCGGCAATGTTTACTTGATGTGTTTCTCAATACCTGCTGGCGGAGGTGAAGGACTAGCCGTATAACTAGGAAAATCGTTAGCGACGGTGAACACGCCACAATGAAATTACTGCTGATGGTGCGGCCTTTCATTGGGAACGACGCCAGGCAAATTTATCGCCTCAGATCAGCCCGACACTAGGCCGTGGCCACAAGGCGGGACGGACGTATCGACTGGATGGATGTGCTGGAAATCCTACAAACCGACACTCGGTGGAGTGTTCGATCTTTTCGTTGGAATACACAATACTGAGCACTTAACTACAGTACGGAAGTGGTCTGCATGCGCTTAGTATAACTCGCATGATGTATCGACCGCAATAGGAAACAACGGCCTGCACTGTGAAGGGCAGAAGGGCAGCGAAGGCGTGTTCAGAGAATATTATGTTATCATTATCAGCTTTTAGCATCCACTGATGAAGAAATTCCTCATATAGATTTTTCGGCTACACGCATCCATTTTACTTCGGCATATTTTAATGTCGCCTACTCACCTTCTACAGCTGTGCAATCAGTATAAAGACAGGGTCTCCACGAAAATAATATACGACGTCTGAAGCATATATGCACCGAATTTATGATAAAGTAGTAGATACACATAAGACATAACCAATAATGACGAAATAACATAGTTTCTGTCATAACACAAGTCTCAAATAATGTGTTTGTATTTCTTGGATGGAAGTCGGTATAAAGGCACTTACTGTCCTGTTGTATTAGTGCGTTGTTGGTACTTTGTCCTGCCTCCGTTATTCTTAATTACCGCAAAAATTCTCTTCGGCATTGATTTTATTAGTATTTGTAGTTCTTGCAGTGAAATTATCGCCAATTCTGCTCGTATGGCTCTTTTCAACTCACTTACAGCCTCATATTGCCTTCCATTGCTATAAACACGCCTTGCATGGATTCCCCTAAGGTTTTCCACGGGGTTCAGATCCAAGCTACGTGTAGGCCTGGTCAAGACACCCACATCTTTACCTTTAAAGACTTTTTTGTTGTAGCAGAAACATACATAGATGTATTATCTTGTTGAAACGATTAGACTTTCGTCCCCTAGCTCCTCATACAATCCAATAACTTCTATCTCTAGCATACGAGTGTACATGTTAGAGATCATTCTAGTGTTCACTCAAGCAATGCATGACTTACCTTTAGCGCAGTAGGCTTCCCAAATCATAACACTTCCATCACCAAAATTTCTGCCCGTTCTTAGCTGCAGCTTTGTTCTCAGATCATGCTAATAATAACTGAAATCCATCCTGCCCAACGAAATTAAACTTCTTCACATCACTGAAGATCACTTTATCCCGTTCTGAAGTCCATGACATACTTTCTCAGCAAACTGTAATCTAGCCTGTTTATGTTTGGATGTTAGAGTGGTTTACTGCAGCAGTTTCTTGAATGCAAGATTTTTGTCATGAGACAGAACTTGTCGTACACGTCTGGCAGTTACTGGCAACTGTAAATCAGTAACAAGTTGAGCAGAATAACGGCTTGTGACGCTGCTTTGCGAAAAGGAGCCCTTCCTATGCCTCACGTAATTTTCTACTTTGCCACATTTTCCGTTCTGTCGCTACCGTGCGCCCAATCTAACGAAATTAGCAATCACTGTACATGAACAGTTCATCTTCTCGGTAGTTTGACGATTATAGAGTCCGTTTCCTTGTACGTACCGATTTTTGCTTTTTATCCCATGATAACTGTTTGCCACGTGACGATGTCACAATCGCGGTTTACTTACACAATACGCACTGTCACTACTGTTTCCTAGCTGCAGAAGAAGTGCCTATGCGCACAGCAAGACCGCACAGAGCCGATTGCCTTTATACCGAGTTCCACCCCCTACCACTTGAATCGTTGATGTCTTGTCATATACTGTACTACTGACATCAAATGAGATACCATTTGACTGCATTTGTCAGTATACTGAATCTCATACTACTGCATAAATACTGTGCACAACTATTCCAACCTACAATGTTGATTTTCCTACATATATTCATACCGCTATACTGATTTCGTCCGCCACTCGTGGTCTCGCGGTAGCGTTCTCCCTTCCCGAGCACGCGGTCCCTGGTTCGATTCCCGGCGGGACAGGGATTTTCACCTGCCCGGAGATGACTGGGTGTTGTTGTGTCACCATCATTATTCATCCCATTCCGGTCGGAGGAAGGCAACAGCAAACCGCCTCCACTAGGACCTTGCCTAGTACGGCGGTGCGGGTCTCCCGCATAGTTCCCTTACGTGCTGTCAAGAAGCATGGGACTTCATTTCTATTCCATACCGATTTCCATTACTATATTACGTTTGTACCTTGTGCTCACTTTCATAAACCCATAATACCTTGTGCTCCCTAAGCTTATTTATTTATTTTGTTTTTGCTTCTTTCGAAAGACTTTATTTCAAAATTTGAGTAACATCTCAACTATAGTATGAGGTTTTTTGTTTTTAGACTACAATTAAGAGAGAAATATCATATGAAACTTCAATAACTTTCTCATTTTCCTGTTGAAGTACCCAGGAGAGTCCCGTTTCATGCGATTTACAGACTTCCTTTTTCTTACAAAAAGATAATCTTTTGGTTTATTTTTCAGCTCTGGCTGAGCTTTTATTAGATGATGTTCCAGAAGCAATGAGTCGTCACTGAGGACATTGTGACACGCAACACATCCTGGCAGTTAGGTAATTTGTCTTTTTCAATAAACGTAAATCCATACATTATATACACTGTCGGAAAAAACTGCAACACTAAAAATAATTATTGTAGAGTAAAGAAATTTTGGGAATCGATTAGTCTACGTAACATATTTTAATGATTAACACTGCAAGATCACAGTTTAATGCAGGCGCGAGATAAGCCATTGCAAATTTGGAATGCTGATATATTAATAACCGATGTAACCACCAGACTATTGAATACAAGCATTCAAACGTGGATGCATTGTATTGCACAGGTGCCGGATATCAGTTTGTGGCATGGAGTTCCATGCCTGTTGCAGTCGGCTAGTCAACGCAGGACAGTTAATGATGGTTGTAGATGACGCTGGAGTTTTTGTCTGATGATGTTCCATTTGTTCTCGATCGGAGACAGATCTGGTGATCGAACAGACAAGGACAACATGTCGACACTCTGTACAGTGTGTTGGTTTACAACAGCGGTATGTTGGCGGCGTTATCTTGTTGGAAAACACCTCCTGGAGTGCTGTTTATGAATGACAGCACGATAGGTCAAATCATCAGATTGACGTAGAGTTATGCAGTCAGGGTGCATACCCGACGCCATAACTATAGGTGTAGGTCCTGTGTGTCTAGCACGTAGACAGTTTGGTGGCAAGCCCCCAACTGGCCTCCTTCTAACCAACACACAGCCATCACCGGCACCAAGGGAGAAACACCTTTTATCAGAAAACACAGCAGACCTCCGCGCGGCCCTCCACTGAAGTCACAAATGACGGTGGTTTGGGGCCGATGTAATGCGCGCTAGAGGGCGTCTGGCTCGTAACTGTCCTTGAAGTAACCGATTTGTAATAGTTCATTGTGTCACCGTGGTGCCACTGCCACTTAAATTACCGCTACAGATTCAGTATGACGTGCCAGAGCCATACGCCGATGTGACCATCTGGGGCCTGATCTTGCGACCGTACATTCTCGTGACCACCGCCGCCAGCAAATCACGTACTGTGGCTACATTCATACCAGGTCTTTCTGCAGTATGGCAGAAGGGTGATTCAGCTTCTCATAGCCCTACTTATTACACGACCTCATTGAAAGTCAGTGCGGTGCTGATAATGGCATCTTTGCCTTTAAGGCGGCATTCTTGACCGACACCAACTCACACCGTCCAGTTTCAAACGTAAGAAACGCTCACAACCATTACAGCAAGTATTTAAAGCGGACCTGATTTGCATCTTTATAGTGGCGCCTCTAGCTCCACACTTATGAGACTGGTAAGAAATTTGAAAGATATAATTTTTCAGATGTAGAAACACGCATACCAACTTTCGTTTATGTTTCAAGTCCTTCTTGGTGTTGCGATTTTTTTCCGTTAGTCTATCCTTCATTCTGGTATCTTCTATCGGAAGACATATTCACTCAACGTGCAAAACCAATGAAACTACTCATCAGGTTGCCCTCCATGGGGTGGGTGCACGCAACGACTGTGGTTATATTGGGATAGATAGAGCAGCCATCAGTCGCAGAATTAAGTTGCTTTAATATGACATTTATAGTCACAACGCAGATCAGATTTCGACCTGTGTGAGGTCATTATCAATGCTGAAACAAATACAAGAGTATAAATTACAATGTGATTTACAAAAGTTATAAGTCCATCACACCGTTGTCTTTTAATGTTAACATGACATACCAGTGCGTAATATTGAAATGATGCTTACAAGCGCTACTAGCGCCAACAGAGTACGTATTGTAAATAAAGTTCACGTTATATCTTTTGTCAAGTAACAACTAATTAAGTTAAGACAGGTCCCAACACGACGAAATATGCAATACTTCCTGTAACGTACTTTACGTAGCCATATCAGTTTTATAATTAATTTAGCCCATGAGGCATAAACTGGCACTGTTACACGCTATAGTAATTTTAAACATCTAGCATGTTACAGACATGAGAAAAAGTAAGAATTGTAATTTTACATAGTTTTACTCATAATAATTTCATGTTACTACTTAGTTACTATACAACATAAATATTACAAAAAATGTCAAAACTGTAACCTTCAGGCGCAGCTCATAGAGGGCGCCATACGCAAAAACCGATGTGTACTGTGAAACCAACATATAAATTTACGACAGTAATGGTTGAACTGTGTAAGCATTCACTTGAGCACGAACAACTACTACAATTCCGCACTGGTATGTCATGTTAACATTAAAAGACAACAATGTGATGGACTTATAACTTTTGTAAATCACATTGTCATTTATACTCTTGTATTTGTTTCAGCATTGATAATGACCTCACACAGGTCGAAATCTGATCTGCGTTGTGACTATAAATGTCATATTAAAGCAACTTAATTCTACGGCTGATTGCTGCTCTATCTAACCCAATAAAAATACTATTTACTTCTGGAGAACGCAATAGGTGTAATACTGAATTACAAATGCGGTGCACACACTGAAGAGTGTGTTGTGTCAGCAATAACTCAGTGACGTGTGAGACAAAGCTGATGCTGCCAACTCTATAAAATTAGACTCACCGACCGTGACAAGAATATAAAATTTTAGTCTTGCCTGACACCATGTTTTTGCTTTTTCTGAGCTGTATGTCCATGTCTCCTATAAATCTCTAATTTACTCCCTCCCATCAGCGAGCGCGGACCCCATGTTGTGAACCACTGCGTTAGGTCGTCGTATCGGCCTTTCCTTAACTCTTCGAAGCCAGCTAGAACTGCGCCGGCCTGTGTAGCCGAGCGGTTCTAGGCGCTTCAGTCTTGAACCGCGCGACCGCTACGGTCGCAGGTTCGAATCCTGCCTCGAGCAAGGATGTGTGTGATGTCTTTAGGTTAGTTAGGTTTAAGTAGTTCTAAGTTCTAGGGGACTGATGACCTCAGATGTTGAGTCCCATAGTACTCAGAGCCATTTTGAACCAGCCAGAACTTCAAAAAATGGTTCAAATGGCTCTGAGCACTATGCGACTTAACTTCTGAGGTCATCAGTCGCCTAGAACTTAGAACTAATGAAACCTAACGAACCTAAGGACATCACACACATCCATGCCCGAGGCAGGATTCGAACCTGTGACCATAGCGGTCGCTCGGCTCCAGACTGTAGCGGCTAAAACCGCACGGCCAGCTAGAACTTCCTTTCACCTCCCCGTCCACAAGTTTCTTTGTTGTTACACTCACAATTATGCATTCACCCCATCCCTCCTACTAATTAATTTTTTAAAAATATTTTATCCTACTTCACCTATCAATTCACAAGAGGCATCTCTCCATTTCTCCATGTGCAGTCCTCAGTTTTTGAATTGTTTTTACATTAAGGGTCCGTCTCTCACTGCCTTAAGTCGAATCTGTCAACACAAAGTGACAGCAAACCCTCCGTTTCACATACATTGGAAGGTTCTGTTGGAAAATCCCATTTTTTTACCAAAAGCATTTCAGACTATTTTGATTCTGCCGCTTATTTCTTTTGCTGTCCAACTAGCTGTTGTTTTTAACTAACTTACACACAAAGCTACTCAACTGGTTCCACCACTTCAGTTGTTATTTCTACTAATTCCTTTTAATATTTTATAACTGATTTAGGCCTAGTTTAAAATTGCTCTTTTCTGTTTTACCGTTAACTGTTGAAGCTTTTTTTCTCAACTGGTGACAAAAAGTACAAAGTCTGCCGAAAAACGAAGGTGTTTCAGATGCGATATCACATGTTCCTTCTTTGTTTTGCTAATTCAAGGAGCTGATATTTTTCGCTAGGACTGCTGAGAATCGGTTTGGTAATACAAAATGTACTTGTTTGACTGCTCTTTCAACTCTGAATTTTTCCATATCTTGATGAAATTTTAATGAGGTAAGTATCCTTCGATATATTAACTTTCTATATGCAGGATGTATAAAAATAAATAAATAAACAGAAATCTTAAAATGTCACGTGGGTGCCAAAGAAGTAATTTCTCAAGGGAGGCACGCGGTCCAGAAATTCATAATTTCGCCTCTGTACGATGTTGAAGCTTCAGAACAAAGGCGTCAATTTCATATTCTCTCTCTCATTGCTCGCAAACTATTAGTCCTACGGAATAAATGAACAGGATCTTTCTTCAGGAAGTTTTATGTAGTTAAATTTTCTACTTGCGTATGTTTTCGCTGGAGGCCGTAGCTTTCGAATTATTAAAGAAAAACGCTTTTTAAAGATACTTTTGGACGTGAAAAATCGTGGTCTCCAGCAAAAGCGTAGCCCAATAAAACCTTTAACTAGATAAAATATCCTACAAAAAGATCATTTTTTTTGTGGGCATAATAGTTCGTGTCTAGCAAGTGAGAGAGCACGAGACTTTTGTGTGTAGTATTTGAAGACTTGTGGGTGGCATAAAATCCAGTGGTACGAGAAGCTGAATCACACTGTATTACGTTAGAATACATTTTATTTTATATCGTTTGGATGTTTTTGTGGTGTCACCACCAGACACCACACTTGCTAGGTGGTAGCCTTTAAATCGGCCACGGTCCGTTAGTATACGTCGGACCCGCGTGTCGCCACTATCAGTGATTGCAGACCGAGCGCCGCCACACGGCAGGTCTAGTCTAGAGAGACTCCCTAGCACTGGCCCCAGTTGTACAGCCGACTTTGCTAGCGATGGTTCACTGTCTACATACGCTCTCATTTGCAGAGACGACAGTTTAGCATAACCTTCAGCTACGTCATTTGCTACGACCTAGCAAGGCGCCATATTCTTCAAGAATGTATTCTGAACAAATAATATTGTGAATCATGTACCGTGAAGAGCGACGTTTATCTTTAATGGATTAAAGTTAAGTATCAAACTAATTTAGTCCGCTTTCTGAATTCTCATTCCTTGTCATGTTCCCGACCTCACGTCAGTATGGTTCTTCCCTCTTCACGCCAGCCTGCGTGGGCTAAAACGCGTGCATTTCGGCCTCCACTAGTAACACGGTGTTGGCTCTTCTGCCAACACAACAGTTTCAATTAAATTTTAGCATAATAAGTCACTAGGTAATTGACGTAAGTTCTAAACACATAGTGCTATGCATATTTAAGCAACATATGACTTGATAAAGGCCGTGCGGAGTGGCCGCGCGTTTCCACGCGCCATGCATGGATTGCGCGAGCCAGCGAGCCATCCCGCCGGAGGTTCGAGTCCTCCCTCGGGCATGGGTGTGTGTGTTGTTCTTAGCATAAGTTAGTTTAAGTAGTGCGTAAGTCTGAGGACCGATGACCTCATCAGTTTGATTCCTTTGGGATTCACACTCATTCTAACTTTTTTTTTTAGTTGACTGGTTAATGTTGTGTCCCTGGTTGTGGAGATAAGCAAACAACTACATTTGCATCACAGTCACACACAAACAAAAGACAATATAGCTCACGGTGATTCTGCCCCTTGATATTGAGGAAATTGTTTACTCACAAGCAACACTGCGTCAGAGGTAGCTGCTCTAATGGGGAGAGAGCGCTTCCCTCGCCATGGCGAATGGAACAGTTCGTCACGCCCTCTTACTGGAATTTGTCAGAGCTTGTGCTGGCCGCCAGCATGACCGCTAAGTGCATGAAAGATGGTTCAAAATGGCTCTAAACACTATGGGACTTATCTGGGGTCATCAACCCCCCTAGAATTAGAACTACTTAAACCTAACTAACCTAAGGACATCACAAGCATCCATGCCCGAAGCAGGATTCGAACCTGCGACCATAGCAGCAGCACGGTTCCGGACTGAAGCACCTAGAACCGCTCGTCCACAGCGGCCGGCAGTGCAGGTAAGGCAAGATGCGTACTATCAACACAACTGATTGCGACCAGGTCCTGGCTGCCTGTCACCTTTGCACTTCAATCTCAAACCGTTATTGAACAAAATGGTAAAAATATTATTTAGAGACAAGCTGTTCCCAGCCATGCGTTGCAGTGGCTCAGTCTGGTAAAATGGAAGAGAAAGAAAAGCGAAAACAGAGGTTTATCAGATCTACGGGAACTGAATATACCTCCTAATCTCCTTTTCTCTGTCTATTTCCTCATCCCCTCTCTTTATCCATCCCCTCCTCCCCCCCTATCTCTGTACATCACCTCCTCACCTTCTCTCTGTCCACCTTCTCCTCGTGCCCCTTTCTGTCTCCTTCTCTCTTTCCATCACCTCCTCCAGCCTTTCTCTGTCCATCTTCTTCTCCCTCCTCTCTACCCATCTTCTCCCGCTCGCTCTCTTTGTCCATCTCCTCCTTTTTGCTTCTATGTACATTTCCTCCCACCCCTCTGTTCATTCCCGATCCCGCCACTCTCTGACTTTGAGCCTAGTTTATCGTTATTGAAAATTGATAGGAGAAATCGGTCAAATACTATTTCAGATTTTTGGTAACAATATTCCCATTTGCATATTACATATACCCTGAAGTGCCAAACAAACTGGTATAAACAAGCGTGTTCAAATACAGAGCTATGTAAACAGGCGGAATACGGCGCTGCGGTCGGCGACACCTATATAAGACAACAAGGATCTGGTGTAGTTATTAAATCAGTTACTGCTGCTACAATGGCAGGTTATCAAGACCTAAGTGAGTTTGAACGTCGTGTTATAGTCGGCAAAGGAGCGATGGGGCACAGCGTCTCTGAGGTCGCGATGAACTGCGGATTTTCCTCTACGACTATTCCACGAGCGTACCGTGAATATCAGGAATACAGTAAAACATCAAACCCCCGACATTGCTGCGGCTGAAAAAAGATCCTGTAAGAACTGAATGAACGACGACTGAATAGAATCGTGGAACACGATAGAAGTGCAACCCTTCCGCAAATTGCTGCAGATTTCAGTGTTGGGCCGTCAACAAGTGTCAGCGTGCGAAACATTCAACGAAACATCATCGATATGGGCTTTCGAAGCCGAAGGCTGACTCGGGTTTCCTTGATGACTGCACGACACAAAGCTTTACGCGTCGCCTGGGCCCGTCAACACCGACATTGGATTGTTAGTGACTGGAAACATGTTGCCTGGTCAAATGAGTCTCGTTTCAAATTGTATCGAACGGATGGACGTGTACGAGTATGGAGATAATCTCATGAATCCATGGACCCTGCATGCCAGCAGGGAACTACTCAAGCTGGTTGAGGCTCTGTAATGGTGTGGGGCGTGTGCAGTTGAAGTGATAGGGGACCCCTGATACATCTAAATACGACTACGACAGGTGACACGTACATAAGCGTCCTGCCTGATCACCTGCATCCATTCGTGTCCATTGTGCATTCCAACAGACTTCGGCAATTCCAGCAGGACATTGTGACACCCCACACGTCCCGAATTGCTACAGAGTGGCTCCAGGAACACTCTTCTGAGTTTAAGCAATTCCGCTGACCACCAAACTCCCCAGACATGAAAATTATTGAGCGTATCTGGGCTGTCTTGCAACATGCCGTTCAGAAGAGATCTCCACCCCCTCGCGCTCTTACGGATATATGGACAGCCCTGCAGGATTCATGGTGTCAATTCGCTACAGCACTACTTCAGGCGTCAGTCGAGTCCATGCCACGTCGTGTTGCGGCACTTCTGCGTGCTCGCGGTGACTCTACACGATGTTAGGCAGGTGTTCCATTCTTTTTGGCTCTTCAATGTATATTTATACATGATATGTGTTAAAAGTATACAGCGTATATCGGTCCGAATATTCATTAGAGTATCATGTAATAATTTGAAGTAAATCAGTTAAGAAGTTTTCGAGATTTTTGGTAATAACATTTCCCCATATACAGGGTGTTACAAAGAGGTACGGCCAAACTTTCAGGAAACATTCCTCACACACAAAGAAAGAAAATATGTTATGTGGACATGTGTCCGGAAACGCTTCCTTTCCATGTTAGAGCTCATTTTATTACTTCTCTTCAAATCACATTAATCATGGAATGGAAACACACAGCAACAGAACGTACCAGCGTGACTTCAAACACTTTGTTACAGGAAATGTTCAAAATGTCCTCCGTTAGCGAGGATACATGCATCAGCCCTCCGTCGCATGGAATCCCTGATGCGCTGATGCAGCACCCGAGAGTGGCATATTGTATCACAGCCGTCCACAATACGAGCACGAAGAGTCTCTGCATTTGGTACCGGGGTTGTGTAGACAAGAGCTTTCAAATGCCCCCATAAATGAAAGTCAAGAGGGTTGAGGTCAGGAGAGCGTGGAGGCCATGGAATTTGTCCGCCTCTACCAATCCATCGGTCACCGAATCTGTTGTTGAGAAGCGTACGAACACTTCGACTGAAATGTGTAGGAGCTCCATCGTGCATGAACCACATGTTGTGTCGTACTTGTAAAGGCACATGTTCTAGCAGCACAGGTAGAGTATCCCGTATGACATCATGATAACGTGCTCCATTGAGCGTAGGTGGACGAAACTAAAATGAGCTCTAACATGGAAATTAAGCGTTTCCGGACACATGTCCACATAACATCTTTTCTTTATTTGTACAGTTTTGTAACACCCCGTATACAGGGTGAGTCACCTAACGTTACCGCTGGATGTGATTCGTAAACCACATCAAATACTGACGAACCGATTCCACAGACCGAACGTGAGAAGAGGGGCTAGTGTAATTGTTTAATACAAACCATACAAAAATGCACGGAAGCATGTTTTTTAACACACACAAACCTACGTTTTTTTAAATGGAACCACGTTAGTTTTGTTAGTACATCTGAACATATAAACAAATACGTAATCAGTGCCGTTTGTTTCATTGTAAAATGTTAATTACATCCGGAGATAATGTAACCTGAAGTTGACGCTTGAAACCTCCGACGTTCAGTTGCGTGTTGTAACAAACACGGGCCACGGTCGGCGAGCAGCATCTGCAGGGACATGTTTACGATGACGACCGTTTTTACGAGTGTGGCTATAGTGCACTGTTGTGGTTTGGTCTAGCTGTCGCAGTGTCCGCATGTAGCGCTTGCTGCTATTGTTATTCTGCATTCGTCTCCGCACGCAGACCAACTGTAGTACACCGTGTTACCAGACGTCTGTGATAGTGTAGTGTTGTAGGAACTGTGACCATGGATGTATTCGAACTCGGAAAAGGCGGAGATGATACTCATCTATGGCGAGTGTCGACGAAATGCAGCTGAAGCCTGCAGGGTGTATGCAGAACGGTACCCGGACAGAGCATCCAACGTGCCGCACATTGCAAAACAGCTACCGCCAACTGTATGCAACAGGTATGATCGTAGCACGCAAACGGGTCCGTCAACAGGCCCGTCACAGGAGAAGCGGGTGCAGTTGGTGTGTTAGCTGCTGTTGCCATGAACCCACACATGAGTACACGGGACATTGCGAGAGCCGGTGGACTGAGTCAAAGTAGTGTCATGCGCATACTGCATCGCCACCGCTTTCACCCGTTTCATGTGTCGCTACATCAGCAATTACATGGTGATGACTTTAATCATCGAGTGCAATTCTGTCAATGGGCATTAACAGAGAATGCGTTGCAGTTCTACCTGTTTACCGATGAAGCGGGTTTCACAAACCACGGGGCAGTGAATCTACAGAACATGCATTACTGGTCCGTGAACAATCCTCGCTGGCTCAGACAGGTAGAGCGACAGCGACCGTGGACTGTAAATGTATGGTGCGGAATCATTGGCGACCACCTCATTGGTCCTCACTCCACTGCAGGGGCCCAAACAGCTGCAACATACATCGCGTTTCTACAGAATGATCTGCCAACGTTGCTCGAAAATGTCCCACTGGAAACGCGTCGACGTATGTGGTATCAGCATGATGGTGCACCTGCACATCCCGCAATTAACACTAGGCTGACCCTTGACAGGATGTTCGACGGGCGTTTCACAGGACATGGAGGACGTATAAATTGGCCAGCCCGTTCTCCTGATCTAACACCTCTGGACTTCTTTCTGTGGGGTACGTTAAAGGAGAATGTGTAGCGTGATGTGCCTACAACCCCAGAGGATATGAAACAACGTATTGTGCCAGCCTGCGGCGACATTACACCAGATGTACTGCGGCGTGTACGACATTCATTACGCCAGAGATTGCAATTGTGTGCAGCAAATGATGGCCACCACATTGAACATCTATTGGCCTGACATGTCGGGACACACTCTGTTCCACTCCGTAATTGAAAACGGAAACCACGTGTGTACGTGTACCTCACCCCTCATGGTAATGTACATGTGCGTCAGTGACAAAGACCAATAAAAAGGTGTTAGCATGTGGACGTAATGTGCTGTTCCAGTCTCTTCTGTACCTAAGGTCCATCACCGTTCCGTTTGGATCCCTTCGTAATTCGGTGCTCTCCGATACACACGATCTAACAGCGGAGGAGTGGTACTCAAGCGTCAACTTTAGGTTACAATATCTCCGGATGTAATTAACATTTTACAATGCAACAAACGGCACTGATTACGTATTTGTTTATATGTTCAGATGTGCTAACAAAACTAATGGGGTTCCATTTAAAGAATCGTAGGTTTGTGTTAAAAAACATACTTCCGTGCATTTTTTTATGGTTTGTATTAACCAATTACACTAGCCCCTCTCCTCACGTTCGGTCTGTGAAATCGGTTCGTCAGTATTTGATGTGGTTTACGAAATATATCCAGCGGTAATGTTAGGTTACTCACACTATATATATGAATACTTACATTTTATACAGATTTTATCCATAATTATTACATATATATTTGTATGTTGTATGTTGCGCTCCAGTAGGTACACAAAAAGAAGTGCATATTCACTGAAACGATGTGTAAAAATTTCAGAGCAAACGGTGAAGAACTTTCGAAGATACGCGATTTTGAACAAACGAATATTTATGCTCGTACTGTTATTTCTATAGATCGATCGATTGTCAGCTACATACCCACTCCCTTGTCGGCCCAGCCGGATTTCTCAGGTACTCGTTAATGCCTGTCGCCCATAACAACACCAACACGGCTTCGTGAACACTACCAAAAGAAGTAAAGGCAGCTGGAAAGTAGGTTTTCAGCTGAACGCAAGAATAAAGATTCTGCATGAAAGTGGAAGGGAGAGAAAAACAGATAGAAAGAAAGATAAGAAGATAACGAGAAATGTTTGAAAGACAGAGAGACAGAGAATTACGTAATTTGTGTTATTTTCCTGGCGCCAAATAAGTTGCTGTAAAGTTCGCTAAACTACTCCTAACTTTCAGGAAACTCGTTATCTTAATGTGTTCGCCGTACGTGCCACAGGTAATGACCTCCGGCCGACCGGTTCGTAACAAAACCTCAGTCAGGCACAGAAAAAGCTTAGTTTCCTGATGCCTCCATTTACAAGACTAATCGCCGCACTTTCTGACACTACAATCTGATCAGAAAATTGAGATAAACAATAGGCCACGCGGGGACGACCGTCAAAAACCCCTTGAAAGCACTCACATCCAGTAATAGGCTACTGCACGATCGTAACAACAGACCATAACAAAGACACGCAAATAATGCTTGCACGGTCATTGTTTGTTGGAAAACGTCGTTGTACGCGACTTCTCAGCTATTCATTTCGCTCGAAAGTATGAATATTACCTCGTTCTTGACTCTGCTGTACTATGCTAATCAGGGATGGTCTGCCCTCAGCCACATACCAGCGGGGGTATTTAAGAAGCTTTTCTTTTCTTGCTGTAATCAGTTTTTCTACTGATTTGATACTGCCTTCCATCAATATGGCTCTTCTGCTATCCTCTCATTTCTACATAACAACTATAAAAAATATGTTTTATTCTCATACACCAAACATACTACATGATATACATTACTTATTCTAACTGATTTTGCCATACTCTTCAGTAGTTCGCTTTGCCCCTCACTTTCAAGGCTAAGATAAATACTTAGGGTCCGCGCATATCTGTTTCTTGTTCTGATCAACCTTATCAATCGACAATTGCAATCTTGATATGCCTGTCTTTTTCGTTTCGGCCGGCTTGTGTAGTCTTGTGTACTATACAGCAGGCATCGACTGCTACTACCATAATGATATCACAATTTTTTTAAACTAATACAACCTCCCATCAACCACTATTCAGAACGTTTGTATTACCTTTGCTACTACCCCTACATCCACATACATACTCCACGAGCCATTGTACGGCACGTGGCGGAGGATACCCTGTACCACTACTAGTTGTTTCCCTTCCTGCTCCAATTGCAAATAGAGAGAGTGAAAAAGACTGTCTGTATGCCTCTGTATGACCCCTAATTTTTCTAATCTTCGTCGTCCTTACGCGAAAGGTATGTTGGTGGCAATAGAATCTGTAGTGACTGACAATTCGCAATTCTTCACAAACACAACTTTTATTTACGTAAGTTTGCAAAGGTGATGACTGAACAACGAAAAGAAAGGTAACAATAACGATGTCAGCAAAAGTCTCGTAATTGAGGCAAACAAAAGTTCACATTTAATTTTCCACAAAGGTTCGTGGTAAGACACACACACACTAGTAAAAGTCCAGTCCAGAGACGAAGACGTAATCTTCAGCGGTCGAAGTCCACGAGGTCGGCATTCGGAGTGAACTGAACTTCGGGGGTGGTTCTAGCCCCTAAATAGCTGTCTCCAGCCAATCAGGTTTTGGCGTAGTGATACTTCCTGCAGGCCGTGGCTCGAGCTCCCGCTGCAGGAAGTAATGCTCGGAATGTCTGTTTACATGATCTTGTATGTAAATAGCAGGTGTTTACCATGGTGCTTTTGGTACGCATTGGACGTAGACAACCTCGTCCTCTGTGGTGTAATACGGGTTGCCGGCCGTCAGGGCTACCTTGGCTCTGACATAACAGAATCATTTTGTGATCAGCTTCAAATTCCGGTTCTCTAAATTTTCTCAGTTGTGTTTCTCGAAAAGAACGTTGCCTTTCGTTTAGGAATTCTTGTTTGAGTTTCCGAAGCATCTCTGCAATACTTGCGTGTTGTTAGAACCTACCAGTAACAAATCTAGTAGCCCGCCTCTGAACTACTTCAATGTCTTCTTTTAATCCGATCTAGTGCGGATTCCAAACACTCAAGCAGTACTCAAGGATAGTTTTCACCACCGTCTTATACGTGGTCTCCTTTACGGATAAGTCACACTTTTCTAAAATTCTCCCAATAAACCGAAGTCGACCTGTCGCCTCCCCTGTCACAACTGTCACATGCTCGTTCCATTTCATATCGCTTTGCAACGTTACACCCAGATATTTAAACGACGTGACTGTATCAAGCAAGACACTAATAACGCTGTAGTCGAACATTAGGGGTTTGTTTTTCCCACATATCCGCATAAACTTACATTTTCTACATTTAAATCCAGCTGCCATTCATCACACCACCACAGCATCATCAGCAAAGAATTGCAGACAGCTGCCCACGCTGTTCGCCAGATCATTTACACTCATGCTCATAAATGAAGGATAATGCTGATACATGGTGAAACAACGCTCTGGTGGGCAGTTTGCGGGCTTAAATCACCTCGGGGTATGACTATGCGGTGCATTTGACCTGCGGTTGTCGCATGATGGCGCTGGCAGCCGTCCACATTCACAGAGTTATGTTCGTGCTTGTCAGAGTACGGTGCAGCGAGTAAGTGTGCAGACGTTTTCAGACGTGCTAATGGTGACTGTGTGTTGAAAATGGCTCAAAGGACACATATTGATGACGTTTGATGGATAGAATACTACGACGACTGGAGACTGGTCGAACACAGCAGGTCGTAGCACAGGCCCTCCGTGTGCCACAAAGTGTGATCTCAAGATTATGGTGACGATTCTAGCAGAAAGGAAACGTGTCCAGGCGCTACAGTACGGGGCGTCCACAGTCTACAACACGACAAGAAGACCGACATCTCACCATCAGTGCCCGCAGACGGCCTCGGAGTACTGCAGGTAGCCTTGCTCGATACCTTACCGCAGCCACTGAAACAGTTGTCTCGAGACACACAGTCTACAGACAACTGACAGACATGGTTTATTCGCCCGGAGACCCGGAAGGTGCATCCCACAGGAGAGCCCGTAAAGCCTGGTGTCAGGAACACAGTACATGGTCATTGGAACAGTGGTCCCAGGTTATGTTCACAGACGAGTCCATGTGTAGTCTGAACAGTGATTCTCGCCGGGTTTTCATCTGACGTGAACCAGGAACCAGACAACAACCCCTTAATGTCCTTGAAAGGGACCTGTATGGAGGTCGTGGTTTGATGGTGTGGGGTGGGATTATGATTGGTGCACATACACCCCTGCACGTATTTGCGAGAGGAACTGTAACAGGTCAGGTGAATCGGGACGTCGATTTACACCAGTATGTCCGCCTTTTCAGGGGTGCAGTGGGTTCCACCTTCCTTTTGATGGATGATAACGCACGGCCCCACCGAGCTGCCATCGTGGAGGAGTACCCTGAAACAGAAGATATCAGGCGAATGGGAGTGGCCTGCCTGTTCTCCAGACCTAAACCCCATCGAGCACTTCTGGGATGCTCTCGGTCGACGTATCGCTGCACACCTTCAAACCCCTAGGACACTTCAGGAGGTCCGACAGGGACTGGTGTAAGAATGGGAGGCTGTACCCCAGCAGCTGCTCGACCACCTGATCCAGAGTATGCCAACCCGTTGTGCGGCCTGTGTACGCGTGCATGGTGATCATATCCCATATTGATGTCGGGGTACATGCGCAGGAAACAGTGGCTTTTTGTAGCATATGTTTTTCGGGACGGTTTTCTCAACTTATCACCATTACTGTGGACTTACGGATCTGTGTCGTGTGTGTTCCCTATGTGCCTATGCTATTAGCGCCAGTTTTGTGCAGTGCCACGTTGTGTGGCACCACATTCTGCAATTATCCTTAATTTAAGAGCGTGAGTGTATGTATATACAGAATAAGAGTGGTGATACCACACTTTCTTGGGGCACTCTTGACGATAGCCTTGTCTCTGACGAACACTCGCCGTCGACGACAACGAACTGGCTTCTATTACTAGAAGTATTCGGGCCATTCACAAATTTGGGAACTTATTCCACGTGTTTGTACCTTTGTTAACAGTCTGTAGTGGGACAACATGTCAAACGCTTTTCGGAAATTTAGAAATATGTTATCTGCGTGTTGCCCTTCATCCATAGCTGGCACTACATCGTACGAGAAAAGAGCAAGCTGAGTTTAGCATGAGCGATGCTTTCTAAAATCGTGTTGATTCGTGGCGCACGCTTCTCGGTCTCAAAGGAAAGTTATTATATTCGAAATCAGAATATGTTATAGATTCTGCGGAAAACCGATGCTAAGCATATTGGTCTGTAATTCTGCAAGTCCGTTCTTTTACGCTTCTTGTATAAAGGAGTCATCTGCACTTTTTTCAGCCACTTGGGACATGGTGCTGGACGAGAGATTTGCGACAAATACAAGCTACGTAAGGAGCCAATGCTACAGAGTATTCTTTGTAAAACAGAATTGGAATTCCATCCAGACTTGGCGACTTATTTGTTTTCAACTATTTCAGTAGTTTGTCTATGCCAGGTATCTTTATTACTATGTCATTCGTATGGAACTGCGTGCAATGGTCAGACGACGGTATGTTTGTACGATCCCTGCTTGAACTATCTCTTAACCGTGAAACCCAAATTCAAAAAACTGGTTCAAACGGCTCTGAGCACTAAGGGGCTTAACATCTGAGGTAATCAGTCCCCTAGAACTTAAAACTACTTAAACCTAACTAACCTAAGGACATCACACACATCCATGCCCGAGGCAGGATTCGAATCTGTGACCGTAGCGGTCGCGCGGTTCCAGACTGTAGCGCCTAGAACCGCTCGGCCACCCCGGCCGGCAAAACCCAAATTCTGTATTAAGTAGTTTATCTTTTACATTCGACAATTAAAACTTAGTATTTTCTCAAGGTATATTGCTGATATATGTTCCTTGTATTTTGTTACTGGTCTAAAATTGTCTCTCACTTTATTAACAGTTTTTTTTTCTTCACAGAGCTCGAATAATAGAAACTGCAATATCTTTTCCTTAATCATGGATTTTTGCGTCTTATAACTTTCTCTTGGTTTGGTGTCTTGGCAGGCAGTTCTCGATTCAGTTCTCCCAATCCGTTTCATTTCCTTATTTCATATGGAGAAACGAGTACGTCTTCCAGCTACCCTTCAATTTCTTACTTCTTCTTGGCATAAGGAGAATGGTGATGCGACTGATGAGAGACATAACGCTGCTGGGCCAAAACATCATGACGGCATGCTTAGTAGTGTGTTGATTAGCATTTGGAACCCAAAACAGCAGCTGTTCTTCTTGGCATGCATTCGACAAGCCCTTGGTAGATTTCCGGTGGTATGTGGCACCAGATATATACGCACAGATGACCCGATCTCCGTAAGTTACGGCCAGTGGTTTATGTGCAAAACAGCTGTCGCCCGATAGCGACCCAGATGTGTTTCTTGGGTTTCAGATCTCTCTAATTTGTTGGCCAAGGTATCAGAGTCAGTTGACTGTCACGCTCCTCATACCACTGTAATGCCATTCTGGTCTTGTGGCAAGCACAGTTATCCCACTGGAAGATGAAACCCCGCAGGGGAAGGCGTCAACCACGAAGGAATGCAGGTGGTCCGCAATAATGTTCAAGTATTGTACCACCGTCATGTTGCCTTCGATTACTACCAAAGGTCCCATGGAATCCCAAGTGAATTCGTCCACGAGAGATAGAATAGACTCGGATCCCAGGTAGATGCCGTGTTTCATGACTTCGGCAAGGCGTTTTATACAGTTCCCCACAGTCGTTTAATGAACAAGGTAAGAGCATTTGGACTATCAGACCAACTGTGTGATTGGATTGAAGAGTTCCTAGATAACAAACGCAGCATGTCATTCTCAATGGAGAGAAGTCTTCTGAAGTAAGAGTGATTTCGGGTGTACCGCAGGGGAGTGTCGTAGGACCGTTGCTATTCACAATATATATAAATGACCTTGTTGATAACATCGGAAGTTCACCGAGGCTTTTTGCGGATGATGCTGTAGTATATCGAGAAGTTGTAACAATGGAAAATTGTGCTGAAATACACTAGGATCTGCAACGAATTGACGCATGGTGCAGGGAATGGCAATTGAATCTCAATGTTGACAAGTGTAATGTGCTGCGAATACATAGAAAGAAAGATCATTTATCATTTAGCTACAATATAGCAGGTCAGCAACTGGAAGCAGTTAATTCCATAAATTATCTGGGAGTAGGCATTAGGAGTGATTTAAAATGGAATGACCATATAAAATTAATCGTCGGTAAAGCAGATGCCAGACTGAGATTGATTGGAAGAATCCTAAGTAAATGCTGTCCGAAAACAAAGGAAGTAGGTTACAGTACACTTGTTCGCCCACTGCTTGAATATTGCTCACCGGCGTGGAATCCGTACAAGATAGGGTTGATAGAAGAGATAGAGAAGATCCAACGGAGAGCAGTGCACTTCGTTACAGGATCATTTAGTAATCGCGAAAGCGTTGCGGAGATCGTAGATAAACTCCAGTGGAAGACTGCAAGAGAGACGCTCAGTGGCTCGGTACGGGCTTTTGTTGAAGTTTCGAGAAGATACCTTCACCGAGGAGTCAAGCAGTATATTGCTCCCTCCTACGTATATCTCGCGAAGAGTCCATGAGTATAAAATCAGAGAGATTAGAGCCCACACAGAGGCATACTGACAATCTTTCTTTCCACGATCAATACTATACTGGAATAGAAGGGAGAACCGCTAGAGGTACTCAAGGTACCCTACGCCACACACCGTCAGGAGGCTTGCGGAGTATGGATGTAGATGTAGATGTAAATGTTAATGTTTTCCGTAGTATAATTTTGATCTTGGCAGCCTTCGTCAGTGACGTGGCCCATGTTTAGTGCCTCCGTTCACCAGGATGGCGGCGTATTGGAACGCATGCACGTCGTCTGTTGTGTAGATCCATGTTCAGCAATGTGCGCTGACTAGTGTACTCTGAAACACTTGTGCCTGCGCCATCATTGCGCTCTATGGTCACATCTGCCACAGACGCTGCCTGTCCTGCTTTATAGACCTGACGGGACGCTAGCCTCCACGTTATATGATCAGGCGTGGACGTCAAGGACCTTGTCGCCTATTCGTGGTTTCACCGTTCTTCACCTATTTTCCATAGATGATCATGACTGTAGCGTGCGTACAGCACACAAGTTTCGCTATTCCCGAGAATCTCGTTCCAAGGAGCCGCGCCATAGCATTCTACCCTTTGTCGAAGTCGCTTATATCAGTGGATTTCCCAATTTTCGGTCCATATTGTCGGTAGAGTGATTCTGCATTCCTCTCTTCTGCGCTTATATACTTCTCCTTACTGCATCACATGCCCATAACGCCACCAGGCGGCATTCACTCTCGGGGGTGAGTAGTGGCTACAGCGTTTTGGGATATCAGCAAAACAGAAATGCTGAAATGTTTCACCTACGAGACATTCAGATAAAGAATTCTAGTATCTGCCGAAATTATACTTACAACATCTCTAGAAACAGTTTTCACGGCCCAAGAATATTAAGCAACCCTGTGCGTATTGCCTCAGGGAGAATTAGGCCAAAATTAGCCTCATAAGACTTCGAACTTGGGCATTCCATTCAAACTGGAACCAGAAGCAACCTTAATGGGGGATATTGATAAAAACTGAAACGCGGGTAGCGTCGCTAATCTCTAGTACGAATCCATAGCAACTCGCAGAATATATATGCGCACAATTTAATACACTACTGGCCATTAAAATTGCTACACCACGAAGATGACGTGCTACAGACGCGAAATTTAACCGACAGGAAGAAGATGCTGTGATATGAAAATGATAAGCTTTTCAGAGCATTTACACAAGGTTGGCGCAAGTGGCGACACCTACAACGTGCTGACATAAGGAAAGTTTCCAACCGATTTCTCATACACAAACAGCAGTTGACCAGCATTGCCTGGTGAAACGTTGTTGTGATGCCTCGTCTAAGGAGGAGAAATGCGTACCATCACGTTTCCAACTTTGAGAAAAGGTCGGATTGTGGCCTATTGCGATTGCGGTTTTCGTATCGCGACATTGCTGCTCACGCTGGTCGAGATCCAATGATTGTTAGCAGAATATGGAATCGGTGGGTTCAGAAGGGTAATACGGAACGCCTCGTATCATTAGCAGTTGAGATGACAGGCATCTTATCCGCATGGCTGTAACGGATCGTCCAGCCACATCTCGATCCCTGAGTCAACATATGGGGACGTTTGCAAGACAATAACCATATGCACGAACAGTTCGACGACGTTTGCAGCAGCATGGACTATCAGCTCGGAGACCATGGCTGCGGTTACCCTTGACGCTGCATCACAGACAGGAGCGCCTGCGATGGTGTACTCAACGACAGACCTGGGCGTACGAATGGCAAAACGTAATTTTTTCGGATGAATCCAGGTTCTGTTTACAGTATCATGATGGTCTCATCCGTGTTTGGCGACATCGCGGTGAACGCACATCGGAAGCGTGTATTTGTCATCGCCATACTGGCGTACCACGTGGCGTGATGGTTTGGCGTGCCATTGGTTACACGTCTCGGTCACCTCTTGTTCACATTGACGGCACTTTGAACAGTGGACGTTACATTTCAGATGTGTTACGACCCGTGGCTCTACCCTTCATTCGATCCCTGCGAAATCCTACATTTCAGCAGGATAATGCACGACCGCATGTTGCAGGTCCTGTACGGGCCTTTCTGGATACCGAAAATGTTCGACTGTTGCCCTGGCCAGCACATTCTCCAGATCGCTCACCAACTGATAACGCTTGGGCAATGGTGACCGAAAACTACTCTTGATGAACTGTGGTATCGTGTAGAAGCTGCATGGGCAGCTGTACCTGTACACACCATCCAAACTCTGTTTGACTCAGTGCCCAGGCGTATCAAGGCCGTTATTACGGCCACAGGTGGTTGTCCTGGACGCTGATTTCTCAGGATCTATACAGCCAAATTGCGTGAAAATGTAATCACATGTTAGTTCTAGTATAATATATTTGTCCAATGAATAGCCGTTTATCATCAGCATTCCTTCTTAGTGTAGCAATTTTAATGGCCAGTAGTGTAAATTAACTCGATCTGTACATGAAGATTGCAGGGTTTGGGGTAGGTATGTATTGGGGTTGTACAGATAATACTTAAATATTTTTATAATCATGTTGTATTCTTACTGATAGTTTGCTGCGTTTGATTTTAATGTGGAAATTGTAGGTTAGGTCTGTCAGTGGCTCCTGTAAATATCAGCTGAAACAAGCAAACTTCGTATGTGCAGATTCTTCTTTTACGACGTCAAGGGTGCGTTTCGCTGAATTGTACTAGCGTTTGGAATTATTCCTTCTGTCTTAAACGTATAGTGCACACGACTCTGCAAGAAATATATAGCGCTATATTTCATTTTTTAAAAGCAGTCTCTCAACATCACGTACAAGACAAAATATTTCTGATGTAGTAACAAGAATTCAGTCCGCTAATGATCAAAATACGGTGGTACTAAATATAGAATAGTAAAATAAAAGTTACAGATTGCAGGCGTTTTGTGTATGATGTCACATCTTCTTCTACTTTTAAACAGTAATTTTTCGATAGTCAACAGATCAACCAGATAAATATTACACAAATTCCGTCTGGTAAAGTACATTTAAGTTTTTCTGCGGTTTCCCTCAATAAATTCTGATGAATATTCAGAATCTTCCTTTAAAAAGCTCGGTCCCAGATTCTTATCCCAACTGTACCTAATAGGCCCCTATTAGCTTTTGTTCTGTCTCTAAGCAACGTAAAACCTAAAATTTCCTTCCATTCTCTAGCCCATACTCCCCAACCATCACTTCTTCTTTTATCACCCTGTCTATGGCATTTAAGCCCCTATAAAGATTAGATATTTATCGTGTTCCACCTGTTTTGCCAATTTTTGATGGGTCACACCTGTTTAATAACACCCATCTTGCAATCTAAACAAATAAACCAACGATGGATCAATCTCATCGTTTTATAAACTCTCACTCTGTGAGACGCTACGGAGCGGTTTGGGATTTAACGCGGGACGTCAGCTTATCGTTGGGTGATAAAAGAGTCATTTCTCTCCGGACTGCTGTGTCTGGATCAAGTCACATCGAACGTGCAACCGCTGTTGCGCAAACGGATGAATCATGAAATCGCGTCGCGGACTTGATATCCTCTCCGCTATAGTACGTCCCCGTTGTGTTCAACACCGCATGCCTTTCGCACGGTGATGGCGAGTCAGTGTCGGTTGGGCAGTGACGTATGTACGTCCGTGGACGGCAGCTAAGCACTGCGTGGGTCACGTTGAGTCAGTCCTTGGTTGGTTTCGCTTCGGCGTTTCTGCTTCAGCGTATCGATCCGCCACTACAAACAGGCGGCTCTTTCCTAGCACGCGACAGTAATTCAGTTGGTTTTAAGAACCCGTAAGATTGCTGGTCTCGCTACCTACGGAACGACCTCCCATTCCCGAGTTATTCTTTTCCGCTCGCTGCGTGACTGAAGACAAAGCAAGCATGCTGGTGCAACAGCGTAGTTCCCCATTCGCGTGCTAGTCAAATAAATATCGCCTATTTGTAAACAGCCATTCCGTTTCGCAGTTCATAATACAGGAGAAGAAAAAGCAGGCGTGTGCCTAATTTAGACGCACCATATGTGGTCAAAACGCCTCGGACACCACACTGTTTGCTCTCTGGATCCGAGTGTACAAATATCCAGGCACACTGCGTCAGAATAATATAAACGCGTTGTGTAGGAATTTGTCAAAGGAAGCAATAAAATGAATATGGAGTTGACATCACTGTTTTAGCTCACAGGTGATACGTGGCACTTATTGGAACTAAGGAAAATGTGGAAGGGAGGACCCACCAATGTAACTTTCTTTTCACGAAACCTGTTTATTTAACAATCTGTATAAACTGTGTTTTACAGATAATCGAAGCATTTAACCATAAAATTTTCTTTAACAAAATGAACAAATTTGCAAAATTCTTTTGACCTTAAACCTTAATTTGAATAAGCTTTTAATCTGTACAAAAGAAATCTGAAGTGCCGTATTGCAAAAGAGCAAACAATATGACAATGATTACAAGACGCTCAAACCTTCAGCCCGCCCTTTATCGGGTGAAACAGTGGTGTTTACTACCGCCCTGGACAGAGTCTGTCTTCTTAAATGCCCTTCTGCAACACATGAAAACTATGTAAGCACGATTGACGGAAAGAGTGATTCAGTTACTCAAAAACAAATGACTCAACTTTTAATTTGAAAGCTGTATGTCGAAAGGTTCAGGGTTAAGATGCGCACCTTTAAGGTTAAACAGATTATCAAACAATATGACAATGATAAGGCTTACTTCAAAGCAACCAAACTCTTAACTTCAATAGGCAACCAAGGTGCGACTAGACCTCAACCCGTCCCTTCTGACAGTTGACTGAAGCCCTGGTGAAAGTTGGCTGTTAATATTTTCAAGGTTAAACTGATTGTCAGTCATTAAGACCGCTCTGAAGAAACATCTTAAAATATCACTTGTGAACACTTATAACAAGAGACTCACTCGACGGAACCACAAGATCCAGATAAAATACACCAATAATGACCCGGACTTTCAAACACGGAAACGAACAGCTTAGTACAATAGGTTGTTTAGATTATAACTAATGACAGAGAAATGCAACTACAATCAAAGAATTGAACCGCTTAATAGCTAAATCTAGCCACAAGGTCCCTCTTTGTTTAACGGCAACATGTGCCTCAGTGTAATTCTTCTGGCTGTATTTACGACCAAGAGCTGATTAATTAGAACATTAATGATCGTTTACAAACCAGGAAATAATAAAGAGGGCCGGTAGGCAAAGAAATAAAACACCAAGAGGATTACAGAATCTTACTCCCCTTTACCGGCAAGCAGTTCCATGGATCCACGGTGCGTCGCAGCGGTTACTGAAAAAAATGGAAATGATCGTATGGGGTCAGTGGCCGGGGGTTCCCAGGAGGGAAGTTCGACCGCCAAGTGCAACTCTTATTGAGTGCGACCCCACATTGAGCGACTTGCGCGTCGACAATGGGGATGAAATCATGAGGAGGAGAGCACAACACCCAGCCCCTGAGGGGAGAAAATCTCCCTCCCCAGCCGGGAATCGAACCCGGGCCCCCGTGTGTGACAAGCCAACGCGCTGACCGTTCAGCTATATATTTCCGGAGGGATCAGGTCACGAGCTGCCGGAGGAAGGGCGGGCAGCTGTCGCAACACGAGGCCTGGTCACCATGTCTCCACCCTCCCTTTCCTGGGAATGTGGACAAAGGTATGATAGGGATTTATTTGAGGTGTTTTTGGTGTCTATTGATTTTTATTGTCTTTCTTAGGTGCAAAAGAAAATATACAGAAACTAAAGGTGCCATTCAACACATCCAAATGTAAAAAACGGCTCCTAACGCTGTCTAGATTTGAAGACTTCACTAGAAAAAGAAAGAAAAGAAAACGGGACCCAGCAACGGCCCTGTCGGCGTGTATCCAGGTCGGCTTCTAGTTAATTTAAAAACTATATATAATCCCTGAATTACATCAGGCTTGAACGTTAGTTCCTGAACGTTCAGCTATCTCCTCATTTCACTTCTCATACCTGGAACTCTCCAACTACCCGGAGGGTCCGTGAATAACGAACCCAAGTAATTGGAAAAACATGTTCTATATTTCACGTGTCGCTACAAGATATGTTGTTCTTGCAGTACGTACCAGAGGTCTATGACGTTCTTGTCATCGGTGCGATACAAATAGTACGTCGCCATCCCCTTTATCCAGTTTACGGCGTTTGTCATGGCTGTGGGAAAGTAGACTTTGTCCGGGAACAGTAGGTCGTCAGTTTTGATCGCCGTGTGCGCCGTACACAGTAAAAGGGCCAGCATTTTCCTCGTTAGAAACCAACAGTCGATTGCCGTGCAACAAACCAAATGGTGCTCGTCGGAGCTGAGGACCTCGCAGTGGGAGCATATCGGGGTGTTGACCAGATGAATAAAGTGCAGTCGTTGACTGTTTCGGAATTTGTCGTTCACCACTACATTCCACAATGCGCGTACCTTTGTATGGACCGCTACGGTCGCAGGTTCGAATCCTGCCTCGGCTATGGATGTGTGTGATGTGCTTATGTTAGTTAGGTTTAAGTAGTTTTAAGTTCTAGGGGACTGATGACCTCAGTTGTTAAGTCCCATAGTGCTAAGAGCCATTTGAACCATTTGAGCCTTTGTAAGGAGAGAGGGAAGATGGACCGCTCTCCATATTCTCTGACACTGTGTCGAGGGGTACTTCTGTTCGGCCACAATGCGAGATTGTTGCTGAAGGAAGTTTCGATATATGTCTTTCGTTGTGGGCAGCCTGGTCTCCGGCAAACTGTCCTTAATGTAACTGTAACGACGAAGAAGTCCCGAATGTGTGCGAGTGGTGCCGTGATAGGGCCTACATTGACAGGTGGACAAAGTGAATGGGGAGCCACTTCGCTGATCACAGCGCCCATTAAGGTGACGTGCTCGGTTCTCCAATATCGTTGCATCGTACTAAAAAATAGCGCACGCGCCCTGTTCTTCACGTTTACGAGTCCGATGCCTTTTCCTCTCGGTGACAGCGTCAAGGTATCGTAGCGGACTTTGAAGAGGAGGCCAGCACTTACGAAATGTCCGAAGGCCGACTGTAGTCTTAACGCGATCGTGGTGGGCAACGGCAGTGTGTGTGCCAAGCTACTTATTTTCATTGTCAAATAGAAGTTGACATAATTTCCGTGCTGGAACATATCTATAGCGCGCAGTGAATGTGGTCGTAGCAATGCGCGAATCTGTTTCAGTAGCCGTCGATAATTATCCGCCACTGTACGTCGTATGTTTCCATGGAATACCATTCCAAAACACTTGAGTGTGGGTACCTAGGTGATGGGCACTGCTGTCCCTGGTGGCAGCCCTCTGCCCACTTCCATACATCAGGTCTTTCGTAGGTTGATGAGACTACCCGCCACCGCTCCATACTGCTGTGCCGCCTGGATTTCGTCTCCTGACTTGACCAAAAGAACGTCGTCGTCGGCGTATGCGCCGCATTGGAAGGATGCGGTGCGTAGTTGAACGCTTTCAAGTCGTCGTCGGAGGCCGTGTAGTGCAGGATCAAGAGCGATGGTCGAAAGGGGGCAACCTTGCCTCACTGAGCGCTGGATGATGAAAGGTTCGGATCTAACACCGTTCACCAAGGCTCTCGAGTTTGCACCATTAATCAACCTCATGATCGTGTCCATAAACTGGAGGGGGGAGTTTGCGCCATTGATCAACCTCATCATCATGTCCACAAACTGAAGGGGGATTCCCATCCGTTCCATGACCCCTCGGAGAAGCACATGGTCCATTCGGTCGAGAGCGTGATCGAAATGCACTGCCACGAGGGCTCCTCGTAATCGACATGCTGACATCAATGCTATATCCCTGTATGCCCCTAGCGCTGTGTGTATATTGCTCTTCCCACCAAGACACGTTTTATCGCCACTTGAAGGCGAGCACGGAGGATACGTGCAAAGGTTTTGTAGTCTCCATTCAATAATGTCAAAGACCGGTAGTCTTGTGGTCTACGACCAGGATACCCTCTGTGAACTCGGTAGGGACACTTAAGGTAGGTGTTAAGAGTTAATTGCATATCTGTACCCACGCCGGTCCCATCAGAGGAGCAAAGGTGCGGTAGACCTCAAGAGGGAGCCCACCCGGTCCAAGGGATTCGTTTAACGCACCACACTTTAGGGCAGCGTCGAGATCATCTACGATAATTTCAGCCATAAGGCCGTCCACTTCCGTGGGATGCACGTCCGCTGGCATTTCGCGAAGCACGTCTGTCAGTCCTGCTCTGTCCAGCTGGTCCTCCACATAGAAATTGCAGTAGTGGTGAGCAAAAGCACGTGCAATATCCTTCTGTGACGTGGCCCCGCGATCCATCGGCCATTTCGACATCCCGTGTAACTGCACGTCGCCGCTGCCTTCCTTGTCTCAGTATGTAGAGTGGTCAATTGATAGTGACCGGGCCAAATATCTCGCGAAATAAGCATCAAACAAAAAACTACAAAGAACGGAACTCGTTGAAAGGGTAAATCAGTTGGCGCTATGGTTGGCCTGCTAGATGGCGCTGACTTAGGTCAAACGGATATCAACTGCGTTTTTTTAATAGGAACCCCCATTTCTTATTACATATTCGTGTAGTACGTAAAGAAATGTGAATGTTTTTGTGGACCACTTTTTTCGCTTTGTGATAGATGGCGCTGTAATAGTCACAAACGTGTAAATACATGGTATCATGTAACATTCCGCCAGTGCGGACGGTAGCTGCTTCGTGACACATTACCCGTGTTAAAATTGACCGTTTACCAGTTGCGGAAAAGGTCGTTATCTTGTTGATGTATGGTTATTGTGATCAAAATGCCCAACGGGCGTGTGCTATGTATGCTGCTCGGTATCCTGGACGACATCATACAAGTGTCCGGACCGTTCGCCGGATAGGTACATTATTTAAGGAAACAGGAAGTGTTCAGCCACATGTGAAACGTCAACCACGACCTGCAACAAATGATGATGCCCAAGTAGGTGTTTTAACTGTTGTCGCGGCTAATCAGCACATCATTAGCAGACAAATTGCGCGAGATTCGGGAATCCCAAAAACGTCGGTGTTGAGAATGCTACATTAACATCGACTGCACCCGTACCATGTTTCTATGCACCAGGAATTGCATGGCGACGACTTTGAACGTCGTGTACAGTTCTACCACTGGACACAAGAGAAATTACGGGACGATGACAGATTTTTTGCACGCGATCTATTTAGCGACGAAGCGTCATTCGCCAACAGCGGTAACGTAAACCGGTATAATATACACTATTTGGCAACGGAAAATCCACGATGGCTGCGACAAGTGGAACATCAGCGACCTTGGCGGGTTACTGTATGGTGCGTAATTATGGGAGGAAGGATAATTGGCCCCCATTTTATCGATGGCAATCTAAATGGTGCAATGTATGCTGATTTACTACGTAATGTTCTACCGATGTTACTACAAGATGTTTCAGTGCATGACAGAATGGCGACGTACTTCCAACATGATGGATGTCCGGCACATAGCTCGCTTGAGGTTGAAGCGGTATTGAATTGCATATTTCATGACAGGTGGATTGGTCGTCAAAGCACCATACCATGGCCCGCACGTTCACCGAATCTAACGTCCCCGGATTTCTTTCTGTGGGGAAAGTTGAAGGATATTTGCTATCGTGATCCACCGACAACGCCTGACAGCATGCGTCAGCGCATTGTCAATGCATGTACGAACATTACGGGAGGCGAACTACTCGCTATTGAGAGGAATGTCGTTACACGTATTGCCAAATGCATTGAGGTTGACGTACATTATTTTGAGCATTTATTGCATTAATATGGAATTTACAGGAAATCACGCTGTAACAGCATGCGTTCTCAAAAATGATGTGCTCACAAAGGTACATGTATCACATTGGAATAAGCAAAATAAAATGTTCAAACGTACCTACGTTCTGTATTTTAATTCAAAAAGCCTACCTGTTACCAACTGTTCATCTAAAATTGTGAGCCATATATTTGTGACTATTACAGCGCTATCTATCACAAAGCGAAAGAAGTGGTCCAACTAAAACATTCATATTTCTTTACGTACTACACGAATATGTAATTAAAACTGGTGTTCCTATTTTTAAAAGAACGCAGTTGATATCCGTTTGACCTATAGCAGCGCCATCTAGCGGACCAACTATAGCGCCAACTGGTTTCCCCCTTCAAGCTAGACAAGTTTCGTTCTGTGTATTTTTTTCGTTTGACGCTTATTTCGTGAGATATTTGGTCCGGTCACGATCAATAGACCACCCTGTATAGTGGAATGACGGCCGTTCGTTGCTTAATCTGTCGAGTATCCTCGTACGTACTTTAACTCGTTCCATCTTCGCTGCCGTAAGACGCAGCAGTTGGGCTCTGATACGTTGGACAGCCTGCTGACAGTCGGCAGACGGTGGTTGTTTCGCCAACTCAAGTAGGGCTGTGAAATAAAATTCGGAAGTCGACCGATGCCAATGTGACTTATCTTGGCCATATCGTGTGAACGTTCTGCTGGTTTGACGCAACAGAGCCACCATTTAAGCGTTGAATCGTACGAATGTTGCCGCCGTTGACATTGTCGCCCTGTGCCTTCAACCTCCCGTTAACAGTTTCCATCCTGCAGGTGGGTAACGTTGAGCTTCCACGGGCCCCTACTGCACCATGTCTTCTGTCGTGGTAGAGCGATGGTGCAGATGTAAGCCTGGTGGTCTGTAAAGGCCGTATGCCACACCTCGGCGTCAATCGTCGCCTTGAGTAGCCAACGTGACACATACACCCTGTCTAGTCGACTAGCTGAGTGGCCTGTAAAGTACGTGTGCAGTTCCCTGCGTCAGTTCCCTGGTGTCATGCAGTACTAGATCGCGGACAAGCGTCTGTAAAGCCGGGCAAGGAACGAAGTGTGGTCGTTGGTCCTAGAGCCTCAGAAAGCATTTGAAGTCGCCGCCGACAATATAATTCTCTTGACGTCCTCGAAATAGCGGCGACACTTCATCTGTGTAGAAGGTTCTGCGTTCTTGACTCCTGGTCGAGACAGACGATGTGTAAACATTCACCAAACGTACATCCCCTACAGTTAGGGCAACACCACGGGTCGATGTTAAGTATTCCACATCTTCCGCCACTATTCCTTCAAATTGTTCAAATGGCTCTAAGCACTAGGGGACATAACATCTGATGTCATCAGTCCCCTTGACTTAGAACTATTTAAACCTAACTAACTTAAGGACGTCACACACATCCATGCCCGAGGCAGGATTCGAACCTGCGATCGTAGCAGCAGCGTGGTTCCAGACTGAAGCGCCTAGAACGGCTCGGCCACAGCGGCCGGCCATAATTCCTTCTCGTAACAGTATGGCTGTGCCACCGCTACCGTCGTAATCTGTTAAAAGATTGGGGTATCGTTTCGTACCTCCTGCAAAAAATTATGTCGACGTCCTCTGCCCGCAGGATATCTTACAGCATTTGTATCTTTACTGAGGGGCTAATACCATTGATGTTAACTGTACCAATACAGTAGACGTGTGACATGTTATCGGTTGTGCCCTGCTGGGAAATCACGCATCTACTGATCGGCCGTCTACGGAGCGTTCTTCTTCGACCGGGAGCACACGACACGGCCTCATTGGCCGCCATGGGCAAGGTTCTCTCCCGACTCATTATCGGTGGGAGCCAATAACGGAACGTCGACCTTCTGCATCTCATCAGTTTGTTCCATTTCTTGTGCCCAATCTTCTAATGCATTGGTGAAGATTCTCGATGTTGACGGGCGTTCATCTGCAGGTGGGACCTCATCCTGTTGCATATCTGTATCCGTCGCGTCTCGTTGATGTGGCGGCTTCTCCACGGTTTGGAGCTCCGACGTTGTGGATGTGACGTCGCCGTGGCTTGCCGGTGGAAATGAATCTTGATCGTCGCCTCGGTTGTGGTGCTCGTCTTCTGTGGACAGCCGTCTCTTCTTCCGTTTCTTCGACCGCTGTTTTCGTGGTGGAGCTTCCACGTCTGCTGAGGGATGCTGTTCAGTGCAGTCCTCTTACGGATCCGCTTCCATATTTGAAGATGGGTTCGACTGGAGCGTTGTAGGACTGTGGCCCCGCGGCTGTTGTGGGGCGTCTGGCTGTTGGTATGACAAGGCGATTTGCGCCCTCAGTGACGTGGGATCGGGTGCGATACTCTACGGGCAACGGCTTGCCATGCGCTCGCCCACGTCGTTCCGTAGCGCTTTCACGTACGTAATAGGCAGCGACGTCATCTGCTGTGGCGGTTGCTGGGTGTCCCGAAGTAACTACTAGACGTCGCTGAAGACAGTCAATTCGGACATGGCCACCCTGCCCGCAGCCAGAGCAGGTTTTTGGTTGACCATAGCATCTAACGATGACTCGGCAGCCACCTTTTGTCACATAAAATGGTATGTGCTTCTGGAGTTCAGTTCTTATTTGGCACACTCCGCTGAGTACGGGATACGCATGGAAGCTGGTCCATTTCACCGCAGCATGATTAAGGACCTTGCTGTAAGGGCGAAGTGCTGCGGTAAACATGTCCGCAGGGACTTCGAACAGAAGTTCGAATACGCGTACCGTTCTCACTCCGAGACCGGCATGATCAACAGAAACCACACCGACGTTCCTGTCGGCGTGGCAAAAGCGGTAACCTTCGGTGGATCGACGGATAACTCTGTCGCACGCTGCCTCGTCTATAAGTTTTACGTATACGACGCTAGCCACTATTGAGAGATGAATTCCTATCAGCTCCCGGGAATACAGTTTTACCCTTTCCCGCATGAAACGTTCGATTTTGTGTGCTTTTGGTCTTGTGTATCGTGCGTCGATCGTGAACTTGATAGTCGCCTGGTAAGAAAGAGCCATCGTAAACTGTAGTAATCGATACACCGCTATGCGAAGCCTCACGGATGTAAACAAAGCTCGCACTAAACGGGGCGCGGTCGGTGCGCTAGGCACGTCCGAGCCGCTACAACGACGAAGGCGGAGTGTTATTGGGGCGGACGCAGCGGTTACTGAGTGGTGCCGATGAAGGCTTGGTAGAAGAGGGCAGCCAGGCCACGAGCGGTCGTTCGACACGAATGATGCCAACCAGCCGACTGGATGTCGGCCTGCTGCTTGTAGTCGACGCTGACCCCAGTGAAGTACTCCGGTATCTTCGCTCTGCGCAGACCCTCCTTGCCGCAGCTCGTGGCTTCGGCCACTCGGAGCTTGTGACCACCACCTCTTGTCACGACGCTACCGCCAGTCCCCAAACTTCGTGCCTTCTTCCCCGGCCAGCGAACCCCGTATATATATCGGCAAGCAAAGACCTTCTGAGGACACAAACCACAGATACCAACTCTTCCTCATAGATATTGGCAACGGATCCGCAAGAGTGATAGTCGACACTACACCAGAGCCACTGGCGCCAGACAGAATAGTCTACTAATTCCATGGCGCCACGGCTCAACAGGTTTAGGCCTTCTGTTAGAAAATAATCGCATGTATCACGTTTGCCGCTATTAGCGATGTTATAGTGGAGTCATCAGTGAATCTCAAAATTTAGCCGTCGCTCAGACGGGAAGAAGAAATGACCTGGCACAGATAGCCGAGCTCTGCAGCTTGTCTGGCTGGGTTGTCAGCTGTTGGATGAGACTTCCATAACCGCTCAGGTACAGAGGTTGATGACATGCGTTCCCGACTGTATGATATTACCCTGACCAGTCACGTTAATGTGACCACTTGTCAGAAACATGAACAACCACATTTTTCAGCGCAGACAGCTGCAAGACGTTCGGGATGGTTCTGAAAGGTACCGGCAGAGATGTGAAGGCGTACCGACTTTGGTGCCATGGCCAGCTGCTCTAGGTTTCTCGGTTCAGGACCCATGAAGCGAACAGCCAGATCGAAGTGATCCCACTGATTCTCGAATAGGTTTAAATACGGGGAGTTTGGTGGCCAAGAGAGCACGGTAAATAGACACTGGTGTTCTTCGAACAACGCACGCACACTGCGATCTGTGTAACACATTGCGTTGTCCTGCTGGTAGATGCTATAAGGCCGAGGAAAAACAAACTACATATCCGGGTAGACATGATTCCCAAGGATAGATGCGTACATGTGTTGATACACTGCGCCTTCCAAAATCACGAGGTCACTCAGGAAACGTCACAAAAACATTTCTCAGACTATAACGCTTCCCCTTTTGAACCATATATGAAGGTGGTTCAGTTCTTTCAGACATGCCCAAAAGAAAAGATACCATCCTAATATATACACTACTGGCCATTAAAATTGCTACACCACGAAGATGACGTGCTACAGACGCGAAATTTAACCAACAGGAAGAAGATGCTGTGATATGAAAATGATAAGCTTTTCAGAGCATTTACACAAGGTTGGCGCAAGTGGCGACACCTACAACGTGTTGGCATGAGGAAAGTTTCCAACCGATTTCTCATACACAAACAGCATTTGACCGGCGTTGCCTGGTGGAACGTTGTTGTGATGCCTCGTGTAAGTAGGAGAAACGCTACATATCACGTTTCCGACTTTGATAAAGGTCGGATTGTAGCCTATCGCGATTGCGGTTTATCGTATCGCAACACTGCTGTTCGCATTGGTCGAGATCCAATGACTGTTAGCAGAATATGGAATCGGCGGGTTCAGGAGGGTAATACGGAATGCGGTGCTGGATCCCAATGGCCTCGTATCACTAGCAGCCGAGATGACAGGCATCTTATCCGCATGGCTGTAACGGATCGTGCAGCCACGTCTCGATCCCTGAGTCAACAGATGGGGATCTTTGCAAGACAACGACCATCTGCACGAACAGTTCGACGACGTTCGAAGCAGCATGGACTATCAGCTCGGAGACCGTGGCTGCGGTTACCCGTAACGCTGCGTCACAGATAGGAGCGCCTGCGATGGTGTACTCCACGACGAACCTTGGGGGCACGAATGGCAAAAGGTCATTTTTTCGGATGAATCCAGGTTCTGTTTACAGCACCATGATGGTCGCATTCGTGTTTGGCGACATCGCAGTGAATGCACATTGGAAGCGTGTATTCGTCATCGCCATACTGGCATATCAGCCGGCGTGATGGTATGTGGTGCCATTGGATACACGTCTCGGTCACCTCTTGTTCGCACTGACGGCACTTTGAACAGTGGACGTTACATTTCAGATGTGTTACGACCGTTGGCTCTACCCTTCATTCAATCCCTGCGAAACCGTACATTTCAGCATGATAATGTACGATCGCATGTTGCAGGTTCTGTACGGGCCTTTCTGGATACAGAAAATGTTCGACTGTTGCCCTGGCCAGCACATTCTCCAGATCTCTCAGCAATTGAAAACATCTGTCAATGGTGGCCCAGCCACTGGCTCGTCACAATACGACAGTCACTACTCTTGATGAACTGTGGTATCGTGTTGAAGCTGCATGGGCAGCTGTAGCTGTACACGCTATCCAAGCTCTGTTTGACTCAATGCTCAGGCATATCAAGGCCGTTATTACGGCCAGAGGTGGTTGTTCTGGGTACTGATTTCTCAGGATGGATGCACCCAAACTGCATGAAAATGTTATCACATGTCAGTTCTAGTATAATACATTTGTCCAATGAATACCCGTTTATCATCTGCATTCCTTCTTGGTTGTAGCAATGTTAATGACCAGTAGTGTAGTTAAGGCTAACTGGCCATTGACCTTCTTCTTCTGTGCTGGATGCACACGCATTGCCCGAACACTTACGGGACTCGGTAAGATTGTCTGCCGCGATTAACGAGTGTAATGGGAAGGGGCAATACGAATGTAGTATGTGGACATTAAGTTGGGAATGTGGGTCTCACAGGGAACGTGTAAGGGATAAATCCCTGAAGCCGCTCTATCCTCTGTGTCCTCGGTGGCTCAGATGGATAGAGCGTCTGCCATGTAAGCAGGTGATCCCGTGTTCGAGTCCCGGTCGAGGCACATATTTTCAACTGTTCTCGATATGCATATCAACGCCTGTCGACAGCTTAGGGTCTTGATTTAATTATCATTCCTTTCGACCATTGTTGCAGGGTGTTTACTTTCAGACGTTTCACGCTGATGGAGCATTAAAGTGATACGTCTGAAGAGACCCCCCAGTCGCCACTCGTTGATCGACCAGTTGCGTGTCGCGCAAATTCCAGCCTTCGTCGCCGATGAACAGGAGTCAGCATGGGTTCATGAACCAGACACCTGCTGCGGGTGCCCGTCAGCAGCAATATTCGTTGAAACATCGTTGAGGAGAAAGTGTTGGCAGCCCCTTGATTCATCTGGGCGGTCAGCAGCTCAACAGTTGCACGTCTGATTACGTAGACTTTCCCGGCGAAATAAGTATTGAAAGTCTCTTCGGGTTTGCTGCCGGATCCTAAAATCAACTTGACTCGATATTTCGGCGATCCAACTGGTCGCCATCTTCAGGAAAATTTTCAAGTTGCACGTCTGTTTGCCCATACACATCTCTGCAGCCATCGTTCACCGCTGTCATCTATTGCCGGTGGCGCAACACAGTTGCCTCGGCGCCGGTTTCCGACAGCTCCGTTTTGCCATTCACGGTGTATTTTAACCACGACGGCAAGCGGGCAGTTTACAAACTTAGCTGTTTCGGAAATGTTTCCATCCTTGGCCCAAAAACCAATGATCATGTCCTTTTGGACGTCAGAGAAATCGCTCTGTTTCCGCTTGACAACAACAACTGTACTGTTTTCTGCACCCCCCCCCCCCCCCCTCCCGAGCACCCCTCGGACGCTCTGTATCCCCTCCACTGTTAGTGCTTCTACCTGCCGTGTTGAGTGGTTATTGGACGTTGACGTCGAACATAGGCAGTGCTCAATGGTCACATTCATGTGACTAACAGCGTATATTGCGTGAATCTTGTAAGACATAAGCAATTCAAGATAACGAAACGAAGCTCTCGGCGCGTTACAGTACGCAGAAAGAAACGTAATTTTATTTCACAGGTAATATTCTGAACGCTCGTATTAACAGTGATTTGAAGAAAGTTTCTTTGTAGACGGTATACTTTTTAATGGAGTTTGAAAGCTGTTTGAAAGAGAAATGCAATGACACAACACTTATTAATGTTGGCGCTGAAACATTTCACAGAACGTATCATCGAAAACAGTCTGCCTCCGTAGCTGAGTAATCAATGTATAGGTTTAGTTAACTGGTGCTTGTGGTATTCTAGTCATGGCCCCTTTTTATGTGTATTGTTACACAGTGTATTTCATTTTTGTGGCTCTATTGTCTTTCTCTTTTTAAAATTAATAAATGAAGTAAACGAAAAGTCTGGAAAAGTTTTTTTGGTGTAAAAGTGGTGGTGCCATATAGTATTAACTCTGGTTTTGTTTTATTCTTTTTTCTGTAGTAAGTTGTGAGTATTTTAAAAAAAAAAGAAGAGGAAGAAGAAGCGGTAGAGGCGTTGGCTGCCGGTCTGCCGGGCTCCTGGCCCGTGTTCGATTCTTGATAGTGGCTTGTTTCAGTTCGATATTTTTTGGGTGTGTCTGACAGCTTTGTGGTGATCGGAATGCTTTTCTTCGATTTTTTTTGAAAGAGTGGTCAGTATGTCCGACTGCCGTGCGGAGTACTCGCATTCGATTTCCGGTACTGCCGGGTATTTCTCTTGCGTAGGAGGAGCGATTCAGGGTGCTGTCGCCCAACTGAAGCCAGCTGAGGAGCTACTTGAGTGAAAAGTAGCGACACCAGGTCTCCTAATTCTACAACGGCTGGAATAGCCGTGTGCTGAACATAAGCTCCTCTATACTCCATCCATATGATGTCGTTGATTGGTAATGTCAAGGCGATTGGATTGGCCTGTCTATGGCCAGAACGACGGCGTTTTCTCCCATCTTCGAAAATGTGCAAAACAGAGAAAAATATATTGGAGTCCACTGAAGCAACAAGAGCACTGCTGAGCAGGGCTATGGCAACATGCTCAACCGTTTTATGCAGCAGGAAGATTCGGGAGGACGACGGTTCAATCCCGTCTCCGGCCATCCTGATTTAGGTTTTCCGTGATTTCCCTAAATCGTTTCAGGCGAATGCCGAGATGGTTCCTTTGAAAGGGCACGGCCGATTTCCTTCCCAATTCTTCCCTAACCCGAGCTTGCGCTCCGTCTCTAATGACCTCGTTGTCGACGGGACGTTAAACACTAACCACCACCACCACCACAGCAGGAAGATAAGCCGAGGCTACTAACACAAAACATACCGGGTGATTATAATTAAACTTTCCTTGTTTAACGTGTTATAATCGAACGAGTTTCAGACTTGATAGCATTAATGTCCAGAGTATATAGGGTGCCTGATTTCCATGCGTCACAGCGCCACCGTCCAGTTCCAACTATGGCCACCAGGTGCTGCGAACAGTCATCGTGATTCCTGGTCTCAATCATCTGATCAGTCGTAGTGCACCTGCTGACGTGTCAACATGAGGTTGTACAAAACGAGCATTATTGGTGAAGCTCTATTATCAAAACAACAGTAATGCTGCAGCTGCACTTCGAGAATATCGCCGGCTGAAAGGATTTGGGAAGGGTCCTCTTTCTCCATCTCCTGTGTCGAGGCTAATGAAGAAGTTCGAATCAACTGGAGAACTGGGCGTCGCTCCAGGAAGAGGCCGACGACCGTTTGCACGACAGGTGGTTGATGGAATCGCTGTGCTATGCCGAACAACACTGCGCACAGTTCTCAATCGTGAGGCAGTGCACGTGCTGCGTCATGACAGTTGAACATGCCGTGGTCCACTGAACCCAAGGTGGTTTCAACCATTCTCAAATGGTATCTGTACAAGATCAATATCATACATCAGCTTGCCATACAGGACGCACAACGAGGTGTTGACTTCGTTCTCCACTTTCTCGCAAAGATTGAAGTTAACGAGGGCTGGCTCTGGACCGTCCTATGGACAGACGAACCTCATTTTTCTCTGACGGTTGAGGTAAACACACAGAGCTGCCGAGTGTGGGGAACTTCACCTCCAGTCACTCTGCATGAAGTTCCTCTGTATGGTAAACGTGTCACCGTATGATGTGGGTTCACAACTACGTTCATCATTGGCCCCATTTTTTTTATGCAGGTTGGCCCTCAAGGGCCAAAGTCTTGCTGTATGACTGGCCACCGCTACTGCATTTTGCTTTTCCAGCATGTCATACCTGCCCTACAGGACAGAGACACATTGAACTCAACGGTTTTCATGCGAGATGGGGCCCCACCGCACATCGCTTTTGAATTTCACCTGCTTCTCCGAAACACATTTGGAAACGATCGAGTTATCAGCCGATCGTTTACTTGGCCGGCGCGATCACCTGACTCACTCCCTGTGATTTCTGGTTGTGGGCAACCTGAAGCACAGGGTCTACCAGGGAAACATTCGCACGTGCTGATCTGAAGCGCAGCATATCAAGAGAGGTAGCCAGCATATCTACAGACATGCTTCGTTATGTTGTGCAGAATGCAATCCTGCACTTTCAGACTCTTTTCGACCTAATGGTTGCCATATTGAGACCCTTTTGTAACAGTAATGGTACCGGTATGTAATGGTATGATGTACCGTAGCAGCACATTAAAAGTGTTTCAGTTGAATCGATTCTGTATTATTTCTCTTCTCCATGTCCCCGATACTAATGCTACCAAGTTTGGTACTCGTACGATAATTAGTTTCCGTGTTATAACATGTTAAATAGGGAAAGTTTAATTATAACCACCCGGTATTTCCTCTTGGCTCCATTTTGTACTACTGAGATACAGCGCCATTTACGATTTTGGTAAATGTGTGCGAAGTTTTAGCGATTCAGAAAACTTTTAGTGTTCATTAGGCTCACTACGTCGTACAAGTCATATAAGGAAATCATATATTACGATATCACATCAAGACGCAGCTATGTTCGCTCACATTTTTGTTACGATGAACCTATTTCGGCTTGATTGCCATCTTCAGGTTATATTATGTGGTCTTAATATCTATATGATATCGCTGTCTTAGTTGCTGTCACTACTGTATAAGTTTATTCCTTTGATGTTAGTGGAGCTAAGCTTTAGCTGGAGCAGTTATTTCTAAAGTTGTCGAATTGTGGAAGTATCTGTATTCGAGTCTGCATTTACGAAAAGACTGTCTGTTCCGTCTTCACGCGGAGACCCCCGAGTGCTTCTTAAAGAATTCGGAGTTGTAAACTAAAACACGTACTGTGGGACAACTGTTACTACAGATATTACGCGAAATTGTAATTAAACGAAATACGTGAGTCAACGAACTAAATTTACACGCACAATGATTTGGTGTTAAACCACCTTACGGTGTGTAGAGACGGATACTACTTGTACGCTATCCCATTTCTTATTAACGTTTGCGTCAAACGAAACTGTCGGTAACGCTCTGCACGACCTTAGACTCCTCTAATTTTCCCATCATGGCCATTTCAGACCATGTATCTGGGAGAAACATGAGGGGCAGTGAAAAGAAAACGAGACAGATGGTAAAAAGTGAGAAACCGTTTATTATTTCAAAATAATCTCCATAACTGTTGCTATATTTATCCGACTGAGAAACAATATGATCAGTGCTTTCATGAAAAACTGTTTGCGGTTGCCTACAGAGCCATGATTGTACCCAGGAGTGCATCTTTTTTGTCCGAAGAAAACTGATGGCCTACATGGATGTTTTCCTTCAGGTCTCCAAAATCATGTAAATCACATGTGAAAAATCCCGGACTGCATGGAGGATGCGTAAGGGCTTCCCGGCGAAACATCTGTAGCGTTGTCCAAACAACCTTGGAAACATGTGGGAGGGTCCACGTGCACGCTCCAGAAGTTTCACTGGAAACCAATGGCTTAAGCCAGCGGTGCAGGATCACCCGATAACCTGATACTTACTGCGTTCATCACACGAAAAAAAACCTGATGCAAACATTACATAATGTATTCTTCCTCGTTTGCTGGAATCTCATTGGATTTCGTTTCACGTAGAGTTGAAGCCAAGCAGTCTTGAGCACAGTCAAGTATGATAATAAGGGCTGTGTGTTAACGGCCACACCAACTGAGCGATAATACGGGATAACTTTACCGGCGCTTGTAACTTGGACAGCGCTAGCCAGCGAGTTGGTCCAACTAACTTGCAGTGACGTGAACAACTGCAATGAAACAATACAGCTCTGAATATCAGTTAATTTTTAAACAAATTGAAATAACATACGGCAAAGCTTCGGTAATACGCTTCTTACGAAACCAGTCGGAAACGTGACATGGTCTAATTCTTAGCTAACATAGTATTGTCCTTAAAAATAAGAGCGATGAAAATGCATAAATTAAACACCTGATAATTCTTCTGCTTCAGCGATCTACGACGTAAAAGCGTATTGCAGGGATTTCACCGTACAGTTAAATATTGAAGAATACATTTTAGTACTGAAACTGTCATCTGCTACGTTGATAACGAGGCGATCAACAACTGAATCCACAAAGTATACCAAATGCCACATTTTCTCCTCTTCATTTATGACATGCTGTTCTGCATCAGGCAAGCGTTAGGCAACAAGGCGTGAGAGAGCTTCGTGCGTTAGTTCCAGCACGTCTGGCAGCTTATATGTTTTGCTGTTTCTCGCGACAAATTCCAGATTAATTCTATTGTGTTCAGATTACAGTGATACGGTAGCAACTGTGAAAATGCAGCATGTGCACTGTGTCCCCGATGCCGTGAAAATTCTTGCTTTCCGTGTTTCTACAACGCTTATCACTCTGGTCCGTGTGAGACCACATGTGTGGTATAAAACAATGGACATAGTCCAAAGAATGAATATTTGGTTTTTCATTTTTGTCGTAAAATGTAATTTGTAATGATTTATTAATTTAAATAATCTTTATTAACAATCCTTTACGAAATATCCATAATTAAGAATTTATATTTGTAATGAAAACTGTAATTTTGTGCGCGATATGTAACTAGAAGCAAGATAAGCGTTTTTCATTTTAAAAAAATGATGGTCAGATATGTGTTAATCAGCATGAATTTGATGAAATTTATATTTAAAGGATGTCAGTAACCGCGATCAGCAGTGTATTCCATTACTATTCGTCAACGCTACCGATTACTTCACGCATCTTGTTGAGAGAAAACGCCATAACTTCAGTAAACACAGTTTCTCGGTAATTTACAAGCCGATTTTCTCTATAAACTTGTCAAAAACTTTAAGAACAATCTCTTTCTCGTCGTTTTAACGGTGTTCCACGCGCTTCTTTTTACTACGGAGCAGGAAGCTGCGTCAGCCATTTTTCCGGTATTTATTAACTGTACGACAAACAAAGCAAAATGCACAAGTGGGCCAGGCCTAGGCACATTACAACACTACACCAAGAGAGAAAGTATGGGCTCAGTAGAAAATAGCATGGGACAGAAAACCAGCGGGCTGCGACTGTAAACGTTTTTTGAAACAGAAATTTCATAGCTAAAGTTTGATTAAGAATAATTTTGAGTGCCGTTAATACGTTAGAAAGATATCTAATACACGGTGGCACCGTTAAAACCAGCCCACCTCCCCTCTGAAGGCGAATGAAGTATTTCGACTTCTGAAATAAGCAGCTGCAGCAATGGACAGTTTTATGCAGTAATCGATTGTTACCATTCTTCTGTTAGCATTTCAGTTTATTTCATCAGTGAAATTAGACGTTTCTCTTTGCTGTCTGCAAAATGACTTTCTTGATAGAAGAAAGAATTGAAACTGTTGAAGCATATGTGAAAACAGGCTCGATTAAGGGAACTCGTGAAATATTCGTGGTCAAGTATCTGGACTGAGACTACCAGTAAAGAGAGCAGTACAGAGTCTGTATAAAAATTAGCGCACCTACGGATCTGTGCAAAATGTAAAACGACAAAAAATTTCTTCAGTTCACACCAAAAGTTTTTGCAGACATTCGCCAATGATTTATTCAGAGTTTTTATGGTACAGAATGGTAAGGGGTTGAAAATTAGAAAATTTTATTAAAACTCATTTACCTTGCTACAAGCAAAGTGCTGTCATATTAGAGGCAGAGACAGGAAATAAGTGGTATGTCGCAAGTGGATCAGGCCTAGGCACGTAACAGCACTACACCAAGGGAGAGAGGATGAGCTCAGTAGAAAATAGCATGGGACAGAAAACCAGCGGAAACGTGACATGCATATTCGTTAGCTAGTAAGAGATGTCAAAAGAACATCTACCTATTTCATAAGAACCAGTCACAGAACCTACACAGCGTTTAAGAGCCTGCTAGGCGAATATAGCAGAATGAGAAGGACACCTGCGATGTCATAGCCTCCCCCTAGCTCCCTTTAAATACTCAATCTCTCCAGCTCTCAAGGAGTAGATCACTGGGATCGATGACGAATCTATGTCCTAGATACTCCAGGACTATCTATGAACCAACCGAAGAAGAACCTGACACGACGGTCTTCGCCCTATGAACTTCATACTGTTCGCTGCCTACCATTGTCCACATCGTGGAGTGCTGAAAGCACTGAACTTCAGCTTGAAAACCAGCAGAAGGGCCTTGTGTGGTCCATGTTCCAGGTGGTGAAACCTATCTGGCCGTTAGGAAGGAGATCGACCAACCACAGGACTTCTGACAACACCATATCGCAGATGGGTCACCAAGGGTCAACACAGAATTTGGAGTGGGTTCGAGCACGCTCGATTAACTAGTTCGAGACGATTCATGCTGGACCATAACTGCACCAACAGCACGGTGCGAGGTCATACACTCTTCCTGACTCGGCAGCCATCAACGGGAATCCAACACGCAGCTGAATGATGAATCCGCTACTGGCTAGTGTGGTACAAGGCAACTGTAAACATGGTTAATAAATAATTGAACTTTGACACATAAATTGATCCAACAGGCGCATGTAAGTAGGAGGAGTTGCTAGTGGATATTGAACAGTTGTAACCTGAGGCCACATCGCGGTGACGGTTGCACAGCAATTATGGGAGTATGACGGTCAGAAACGTGTAGATTATTGCACATGGCTTTTGAGTAACATCAAAGATAGTTTGTTAGACCGTTCCCATTACTTCATGAGTAATGAAGCATGACTTCATCTTTCTGGTCATGTGAATTCGCAGAACACAAGGTACTGGGCAGCGCAGAACCCTGAAATTTTGTGTCAGCAACGATTCGGTGTTTCATGCGGTGTAACAGGAAAGTGCATCATTGGACCAAAATTTTTTGACACTACTCTCAACACAGTTACATGTATGGCAAGTTTTGATACATTTTGTGCTCAGCTCACTGAATATGAAAAACAATACTGTTTCTTCAAGTAAGATGGAGCAACATGTGACATGTCTAAGGTGTCCCTGGAACGAGTCCATGATGTCTTCACTGAGGAACGAACTGTCAGCAAACATTTGTGGCTGCCATTTCACCGGATCTAACAACATGTGTTTTTTTCCTGGGGGCCACTTGAAGAGCAAGTTGTATGAAACAAATCCTCACACAATACATTAAATGAAAGACAACATCAGCTGTGAAGTTGCCGCCACCGGTATCCGAACTTTACGCCGACTTTATTTGAATATGTTTCGATGTGCATAGCTGTGTATAGGCGTTGCAGGCGGTAAATTTCAGCATCTTCTATTAATATATGTTTCACTTTATTTTTCTTTGTAAATAAACGGTAAGTCCATTTCAGATTTTCGTTTCTGTAACTTCACTGCATTTCTTTACTTTTACCTGTGCCATTCAGTACATAAGTAGGACCTACTTCCAAGAGCGTAACAACAGCAGTGATTGTATATTATGGCTGCAGACCAATTGTCAAGTTTGTGTTTGTTTACTTCAGTTCTATTATTATGACGAATAAAGTATAGTCACCTACAACGCTCTGAAGTAACCAGTACAATTGCTTGAGGGTGTGATTAAAATTTCGTCCAGTCTGCGTATTTTATATATGCATCGTGAAAGTGCAGTATAAAAGTTGGGAAAGACAGCGAGTGGCAATTGTGTGCAGGTGTCGCTGTCGTACCTGGAGATCTACAATGAGAACATCCGTGACCTGTTGTCGCCCGGTTCTGGCTGCCTTGAGCTGCGGGTGGACACCAGAGGTGCTGTGCAGGTGGCAGGGCTCACGCAGGTCGCCGCCGCCTCCACCGATGAGGTATGTCGTATGCAACTGCTTTATAAGCCTCCACGTCTGCCTATACTTCATTGCTTTGTTACAAAAAGCGTGCCCCCTTTTGCAGATTCTCAAACCCACGACTCATGTGGATATACAAGCTGTCCCACTAGGCGTGATCAGTATTCAGGGATATCACAGGAACGCTCAGTTGAAGCAAAACAATTCATATCGACTTATGTCCTATTACGAATGGTTTCCCAGATAGAACAAATTTAATGTTCACTGTTATTTGTTAACTGATGGCTTTACAAAAATTGCTTTGAATGAAACTTTATAACAGAATGCAAAAGATGTACTGAATATTTCAGACGATGCAAAAAAGCTACAAAATTCTGGGCACTCTGCAGAAAACACAAAAGGAGTCCCACAGGCTTCAGTTTTGGGTCCACTCCTATTTTGGGTCCAATTCCTATGGCAGAAAGATCTTCCCAATGAGGATGAAAGGAATGGGGTAGGTTGGTCTAGAATGAAAAGCCAAAGACACTGGGTGAGTAAGACACATATCTGTACATCACTAGCCCAAAAACAAACATACATTAAACAGGTTCTATCTCGAAAAATCTTTGGAATAGGGCATATGTTCATATGAAGTTTCTTGCTTCAAATGAACATTCCTGTCATATCACTGAATATTGACCATTCCTCCTGGGAAACCCTGTATTTATACTTATCTTGATTTGTTTTGTCCATGTCTGCAGGCCCATGAAAGATGAATTGCAAACATTGAAAAGCAAACAAAAAGTGTCTGTGGCATTCATTTTCTGTTACTCTGCGCAAAACAAATATGCATTACTCCACTTCAAAATGGCATCCTAAACGTTGCTACCACGTTGTGTATTAGAATCGAATCAACTGAAACTGTTGCTCTCCCATCACTTTTCTAGTAACTGCTGTAACTCAGTGAAAACTATCCAGAACAGCACATGGTTGCCCACCTCAACTGTGACTGCTTCATGTATTGTGGTGGCTCATCACATCATTTCTATGGTGCCATCAAACTTCATGTCGGATAATGAAATATCTTATGAATCATATTATTATTTCCATGGTGAATCACACTAAATGCTAATTTTCAGTATGGTTTAGGGGAACAAAACATAATTTAGGGACACCCACTGATTGCTGGTCTCTTTACATGTAAGATATGTTTATGATATACAGGTTGAATTTGGTTGACAGGGGGAAATATGGGGTAAAACTATACAAAAAATAAAAATCACTAAAAATGTCCAAATTAAAATGAAAGGGAATGTAAAAAAACTACAGGGAAAAATGCAACACCGTCAAGAAGTGTGTTCCATGGCACCAGGGTACAACTTGTGCATACTGAGTTGTTTGAAGAGTTAGTGGTTCATTTCCCATGATCATTGGTGATCAATAGGCTCTCAGGAGGTATGTGAATGTGATTTATTCATCTCCTTACGTACAAACTTTCAAATCATTTGATCTGATGTACAGGAGAAATGTCAATATTTACAAAAAGAAACTTTTTTTCTCTTTTTCGAGAGAAGTGCAAAAGTTTACATAATATTTTACATTTCTAAGTTGCAGCTACACAAGTACATAAAACAATACATGTAATACAAACCATGTGTTCAGACTGTAAAACTGTCCTCAATGAATTCTTCGACAGAACAATAACACTTTTCCACCAGAAGAGTAAAGAGCAATCTTCTCAGTGAACCAAGCTCCATATTAAATATATTACTGCCTATTATTTTATTGAAAATTTTTAACCCCATATACTCTGGCGTTTGGGCCTAAAGTTTTAAGTGATGTGTTCGAAGTTTGAAATTGTCTCTGTGGCAAGTGCTGTAGTTGTGGTCAAAACGGAAAGTGTCTAGTGTATGTTGATTTTTATATAAGAACACTACCACCTCATATATGTAAAGTGAGGGGATATATAGTATTTTTAAATTTTTTAACAGCGGTCGACAGCATACCACCGAATATCAGCCGCGCGCAATACTGACGTATGTTCCCTGAAACAATATTCTTCGCAACTCGTGCATAATTAATTTCGGCTCCATACATCAGCTAGAAAAGTTTCTTATAAGGATCGTGCAATGAGCACTGTTTTTAAAGAACCAATCTGATTCGAATCATTTTCATTAAAATGAGTTCGGGACCACCGGTGCACATTTATTTTTACACATTTGTATTACCTTAGGCATTTATTCTGCATAATTGCGTAATTTAAATTTGAATTTGCCGCTGAGATAATTGTTAAGATGGCGGCAGACAATTGATAGAGACTTTCTATGGTTAGAGCAAATAAATAAATATTTAAAATGCTTATTAAACGCTATAAAATCTACATTCGTATTGTGCACTATTTAGACTTCATCAAGCAAACATTTGATTTGTTTCTAAGGAAAACACAGACAAAAACGCGATACAAATCGCTATCGTCAATAGCTGCGCTCCTTGCAGCGGAAAGAAATAATTAACACAGATAATGCTTACTGAGAGAGGAATTAAAGTTACAAATAATTATTTACTCATATTTAGAATAATCATGAACTCTATTTTCAAATAATAATTAACAAATAATCACAATTTCTTAACAGACCTCAGTTTGATATGCGTCCGCAACATACAAAAGCCAACCAACAAAAGGTAAAAACAAAGGGAGACAAACGCAGATCATAAAAGGAATTTACAATTACCATTGTCTTTGTATGATACACATCGATATGTCCAATTACATCATAGAATATTACATAAATAATTAATATTTATCCTGTTTTTTACTAGTTTTTTCATATGTCGAATTGAAAATGTTTATAATTGTTATAGGCATAATTTCCTCTCGTCGCACTGTAGCTAAAATTTATCTCGTGGATGTTACAATGCCCCTTGGGCTGAGAAAAAAATTAGTTTGTCTATTGTATATGTTTTATCAGTCCACGTAATCCACGTAGATTTGCTACTCTCAAGATGCAAATGTTCAGTTTCAATGTTGTTTTAGACATGATAAAATTATAGTTGAATCGAGTACTTTAAATGATTTCAGTGACTGTATTATCTCGGAAGTTGCTGCGGATACTTCCCGGATTAACTTACCCCCTCATTTGGGTTCACTGGACTCGGAAAACCGGGAATAAAACCGTCCAAGGGGCTTTATAAAAATACAGACGCCTACTTTTAACAGTCAGGTTTGACATGATTCTAATAAAATATGATGGAAAATCCAAATTTATGACTGTTGTAAACATCTGAGATAATGAATTTTTTCTTTATAGTGGTATATCCTAACAATTTCCAAAGTTACTCATTTATCGAATGTCATAAGAATTTGCTGCTGACGTTGTAAGACCGCCCCCGTATCGAGCCGTTGGACCGCAGACAGGTAGTGGCTGCTGCTGGACCGCCCCCGGCCGAGTCGGTGGGTCGTCGGTTGCCGTCGGCTGCATCGTGGTTTGGATCTGCTGCTGGCTAGAAGTCGTGCTGCAGCAAGTCTTGTTTCTCCTTTCCCACGGCCCTCAGTTTAAGACGGGTACATGAAATGTCAAAATATAAGCGTCAGTGACAAGATAACTACTATTCTCATCCTGTGGAAAAGTTTATTAGTGTCCATTTCACTTGCATTCACACGGATGGAATTAGACTGTTCTTGGAGTGTGTTCTGTATTTTGACACTGTTCAACACAACGTAGTGATTCACATGTAAGTTCATCACAATATGCACATTTTGAACACTGCACCGTTAATCATACAAGTGTCCGTAGTGTGCTTCGTTTACTTAAGCGGAATGTAAATATTTTCGTGACGCGCTGCGTAGCCAACGTTGCATTATTGTTTTGCCGCGTGGCTGGCTGTACAGTCTGTCACATTAAATTTGGCACGCGGAGACGCTTCATATCAAACTACTAAAGGTCATCAGTGCAAATTGATTATTAATACAGTCAACAGTACTCAACGTTCATAGCGTTGCTGCTAACTTTGACACTCCAAGAGCGTTCATAAGGTTACGTGATCACAGTTTTTATCACTGTTCATCATTACTCACAATGTACATCACAGTTCTTCACGCGTCCACTAGTCCCTGCGAAACACATTTCACCGTTCTGATTGCTGTCAGTAGTTTTCCACAGTACTTAACAGACAATCTATATGCAAATGACGCTTTTCAAGTAATGAGGTCTGGTACACTTGCAAATAAGTTCATATTACCATGACTGAATAACAAAATTTAAAATTTTACGCTGTCACATGAACATGAGGCAATATAAAACTTTCAGAATCTGCTGCATTATCTTGACCATGAGATCGTTACTGAACAGTCCAGATAACAGTACATTTCCATTTTTATTACAGATACATATATTTATATATTTCAATTTTAATTTTTTTTTTATTGTTACCTACCATGCTTTTGGGACAGATGTCCATGTTCGGTTTATCTAAGCGGGATGTTGCTCATAAGAGCATTTTAAATGACTTCGTAATGAAACCGTGTACGTAAATCAGTACACATGCAGATTTCGCTTCACTAGTGGTGAAAGCAGTTTATTTTATTATTTATTTATTTATTTTTTTTTCCTCAGTCACACAGCTCACACACCACCAACACTCGCTACGTGTGTGGGACTACATGACTCAATCTTACGAAAATATTTTGTTATATCCATTCTTACACACGAACAAATATATTATTTAAGCATTTTAATCATTTCTATCTTACGTATAGAAAGGTAAAATTCCTCACATTTAATGCAATGACACTCAAGTGTTTATCAAGTTATTTATTATGGGGATTCTCTACTCCTTGTTCAAATAATTCAATAACATTACAGTGTAATACTTGACATAAAAGCTTATAAACTAATACATACATAATATTATCAAATTATTACTGCTAATTATTTTACCATAAACATTATATTTGGAGTTATGGGATAGTGAACTTGCACTTCTGATTGGTCCTTTGTATCACTTCGTTTTTCTTAGTCCAGGGGACCGAGTAAGATGCTCTGCAATAGGTCCTGTGCGGATATACTTTCATATTATACTGGTAATCTTTTATGATTCCAGGGCGTTCAGTGAATACTTCGAGGTATCCAGATAATAATTCTGTTATTTGTCTAGCCTCTGAAGCATTAATGCAAGTTACCTCCTGTACTTTCTCTTCTATTGTTGTGACGATGTCACTCACGTTGCTGGGTGCATCGTTATTTCGATTTTTGTGACACGTCTGTGGGTGATTATGATCTAACACTAACAACTTCTGATTGTTGACAGAAAGATTCATTTTTCTCATCAGCGGAAGGTTCGCACCGAACTCCCGATTCAGCATTAATCTTATGGGTCGCTGTTGGTACTTAAGTGCGCATGTCCCACGGGCGAGATCAATTACAGCTTCCCTTTCCCGAAGGAATTCAAGACCCAGAAGCACCGGTACTGACAAGTTATCCATTAGTAGGAACGTGCATAGTAAGCAATCATTTCCCAAGGAAATTTCCACCCGTGTCTGGTATTTTATACTCCGTGCCTTTTTTCCCAATGCCTCTATAACCTTACAATTTGCAACCGGCAAAATCGGCAATCTCCTTATCTCCGATCCCTTCTTGAAAAACTGCGTGTTCATAACTGATACATTCGCACCTGTGTCAAACAGAATAGTAGTTGTTACACCATTTACAGCTCCGGTGACACTTGCTTGGATATTTTCCCTTTGTGGCTTATCAGAGACACCAGGTTCCTGATATAGCTCATCTTAGATAGTGTTGCCATCCTGATACCGTATCATGTTTATTTTTTGTTCTGTCGACCTATTGCCTTCATTGTTGGCCTCGGTCACCTGGCGAAGGCCTACAGCGACCGAAATTAGTTTGTTGGCTTCTGAATGTTTTGTTTTGTTCCCGAAGGTACCTCCACTATTCTAACATTTTGTGAGTTTTCAGTCGGAGGAGGCCTGCTTGGATCCCACCACGGTGGATATTGATTGCTTGGTATAGGTATAGCCTGTACATAATTTATTGGCTGACCTGAATTGAGAGAATTTTGCTGCGGCTGCCAATGACTTGGCCCTGGCTGCCGCCAATATTCACTGTCACCCCGCATATTTTTAGGCTTGTCTTTATATGGACTGTCTGACCTGTTGTCATTTCGTCTCTTTCGGTTGCTATTGTTATTGTTTGGGTTTTCATTGTGGTACGGCCTCTGATTACCATTCGGTTGTTGGTGTTCTTCGGCCTTTTGATAATTACTGTTATTATTATTAGGATAACCAAAATTTTGGTTGTAGGGTTTCCTACAACTATTATGATTATTGTATTTTCCGTTACTATAAGCTTTACTTTTATTTTTCTTTGGACTACCTTCGCCCCTATTTCCATTATTTCCATTCCATGAATTTTTTCTATTAGGACTATTATTATTGCTGATTACGTCAGAATTTTTTCTGGCGTCTTCTTGCACTAGATCCAGAGAATCAATTACAGACAGAAATTCTTTCAGATCAGTGTCTCTAACATTAAATAATTTTTCTCTAATATGTATGGGTAATCCAGCTTTTAACACTCGCAATAAGTCTCTGGTGGTTATTGGATCATCCCAGTACCGCGTCATGTTAATATATTTTTCAAAGTACTTTCTTAAGGAACCTGACTTCGGATTGTACATTTCTGCACTGTAAACAATTTTACGGATTCGCTCTTGAGTAGACGCTGACCAGAATTGATCAAGGAACGCCTTCTCAAAGTCATGGAAAGTCTTGCAAACTTCTGCTGCATTTAATGCCCAGAGCGACGCATCACCAGAAATATGTGAAATCACAAACTGTATTTTCTGTTCTTCCGACCATGATTTTGGAAGAACACTTTTGAAGTTTCGAATGAAAATTACTGGATGTATGTTTTTCTTGCTTTCTTCGTTAAATATTTGAAACTGCCTATGCTTAATTAGGCTTTCTTCATCCATCAAAGTAGTTAAGTGCATGGAATTGCTATCATTCGCAGGTGGTGTGGTTACTTTATTATAAGTACATTCTATTCCACTATTATTGTTCCTTGGTGTCACATATTGCTCTGGTAATATCGGTCAATTACCAAAATTTGGTCTTCCTTGTGGTGCATTAAAGTTCGCCGTTAGATTATCTGCGATCTTTTGCCTGTCAGATATTCAAAGTTTTGATTTTCAGAGCTCAGCACCCTGGCTACATCTGTTCGGACTTGCTTTCGGATTTCCGAGGGAATGTCCTCCTGCATTGTTTACACAGCGGTAGCCAAAGCTTTGAATTGGTTCCCTAGTCTATCTACTTCAGTTTGAAAGCTATTGACCTGAACTGGAATGTTTGTTAACGGTTCAATAGTGGTTTTTACTGCATCGATCTCCTGCTTAAAATGGGTGGTAATAGCATTATCATGATCGATCAACACTTGATTTATCCTACGGACAATTTCTTTATCTCTTTCCAGTAAAATATTGTTGATATTTTCCATAAATTTCTTTTCTTCTTCTTGGTTCCTGAGCTCCTGTTGCTGTTTTTCTATAAGCTTTTCCTGTCTACGTTTTTCCTTTTCCTGCTGACGTTGTCTTTCGCGCTCCTGCTCTTTAAGCTCGCGTTGTTTTTCACGCTCCTGCTCTTTAATAGTAAACTTTTCAAATAATGCTGTTAGCATATCCTGTATGGACATAGCTTGAGCATTGCTAACTTTTGCCCCTTGCCCAGAAGAAATATTGTCATTAATTCCTAACTGGTTGAATGCAGGAGTGCCAGTTTGTTTTGGCAACTCCTCGGTTTTACTATCACTCGGGACATCAGTTTCTAAATTATCATTCATAATTAAATATTCTAATAATTTGACAGAAATATGGGTAGATTGTTCTACCTGAGACTATGATGTCATCTCTGCATCAGTATGCTCATTAGGTTTATTTTTCTTTTGTTTAACCATTCTATCACCAATATAGCACATCAAATATATAAATCACTGACAAGCACCAACTGACACAAAATGATCTTATAACTAACACATATACACAAATAACACTCAAAAATATTATTCACGCAGCCAGAATATTCAATTATTACTACTTATGGCTAAAGGTACTGATTTAATTTAAAACTGCACACGCAGCGAATGTTGTTAGTGTGCTTCTATGTAATTACGGAACATGAACATCTGTTACTACCACTGTGAGGGTGGTGGACTGCACTACTTATATGAAGTTACTCGTGTGTCTCGCACCAGCGCAGATACACATTCGTACAGCAGTTCGGTAGGAAGATGTCAATGCTCATGAAACAAGTAAATAAACAATGATTAATAGTTTGTTTTGGTACTCCGTACCTGTAATAGATCACAATTACAATTATTAAAATGAATAAATGTGCATTGGTGGCCCCACGTTGGGCGCCAGTGTGGAGTTCCCTGTGTTATTCAGTGGTTTGGTATTTAACTAATTTGTAAATGGAAATGATAATCTTATTTTATTACATTGAGTAATTACTAAATAATTTTTCTCCCGGCTAAGGATTTGATCAAGTTGCTAAAGAACTCCAAGTTAACGTCGTGTTAAAGTGTTGTCTGTAAGTTGTGTAAGTGTCACTAAATCACAGTTCATACAACAGATTCTATACAACTATTGATTAAGATGGCAGCAGTTACCTTCAGCAAAATGATCATTACAACCACCGAATATCAGCCGCGCACAATACTGACGTATGTTCCCTGAAACAATATTCTTCGCAACTCGTGCATAATTAATTTCGGCTCCATACATCAGCTAGAAAAGTTTCTTATAAGGATCGTGCAATGAGCACTGTTTTTAAAGAACCAATCTGATTCGAATCATTTTCATTAAAATGAGTTCGGGACCACCGGTGCAAATTTATTTTTACACATTTGTATTACCTTAGGCATTTATTCTGCAGAATTGCGTAATTTAAATTTGAATTTGCCGCTGAGATAATTGTTAAGATGGCGGCAGACAATTGATAGAGACTTTCTATTGTTAGAGCAAATAAGTAAATATTTAAAATGCTTACTAAACGCTATAAAATCTACTTTCGTATTGTGCACTATTTAGACTTCATCAAGCAAACATTTGATTTGTTTCTAAGGAAAACACAGACAAAAACGCGATACAAATCGCTATCATCAATAGCTGCGCTCCTTGCAGCGGAAAGAAATAATTAACACAGATAATGCTTACTGAGAGAGGAATTAAAGTTACAAATAATTATTTACTCATATTTATAATAATAATGAACTCTATTTTCAAGTAATAATTAATAAATAATCACAATTTCTTAACAGACCTCAGTTTGATATGCGTCCACAACCTACAAAAGCCAACCAACAAAAGGTAAAAACAAAGGGAGACAAACGCAGATCATAAAAGGAATTTACAATTACCATTGTCTTTGTATGATACACATCGATATGTGCAATTACATCATAGAATATTATATAAATAATTAATATCTATCCTCCTGTTCACTATTTTTTCATACGTCGAATAGATAATGTTTATAACTGTTATAGGCATAATTTCCTCTCGTCGCACTGTAGCGAAAATTTATCTCGTGGATGTTACAATGTGTACCTTCCAATTTAGATTTTTATCAAGATTTAGGCCTAAGAACTTCACGTGGTTTGCTTATGTGTATCCTGATCATTCCAAGTTATCTTTATTTCAGTCCTTTCTACTGATTTAGCTTCAAATTGCATCATTTTGGTATTAGTTACTGTGGTGTCACCGCAGACACCACACTTGCTAGGTGGTAGCCTTTAAATCGGCCGCGGTCCGTTAGTATACGTCGGACCCGCGTGTCGCCACTGTCAGTGATTGCAGGCCGAGCGCCACCACACGGCAGGTCTAGAGAGACTTCCTAGCACTCGCCCCAGTTGTACAGCCGACTTTGCTAGCGGTGCTACACTGACAAATACGCTCTCATTTGCCGAGACGATAGTTAGCATAGCCTTCAGCTACATCATTTGCTACGACCTAGCAAGGCGCCATTATCAATAGATAATTAACTTGTGATGCCTGTACCGTCAGACCGATGTACACCACTTACGGATTAAAGTTAAGTATTACATCAACTACGTACTTTATTTGCTACTATTAATTCGCTTAACTGTTCCAGACCTCGCGCCAGCCTGCGTGAGCTTAAGCGCGTGCCTTTCGGCTTCCTCTCATAGTGACTTGGCTGTCTTGCCAAGTCACAACAGTTACATTTAGTCTTAATCTGTTTCGATGGTACCAAGATTCGGTTTTATAAAGTATTTTTGCCTTTTTCTGGAATATTTTCAGATACCTCATTATCAAATAGAACTGATGTATCATCAGCAAATAAGACTGAATGAGCATCAATACCAAGTGGTAAGTCATTTACATAAAAAAGAAACAGATAGGGACCCAACATCGAGCTTTGTGGGACTGCTAGGGGAACTGTTTTCCAGTCTGAGGAATAATTGGTTCCATTTGAAGTTAAAATTACTCTTTGTTTCCTATCTGACAGGTAAGAGCTAAACTATTTTAAAGCAGTGTCCCCGACTCCATACATCTGTAATTTGTGGAGGAGTAATGTATGGTTCACTGAATTGAAAGCTGTAGTTAGATCACAGAAAATTCCTGTGACCTTTCTACCCTTATCTAACGTGGAACATAGTTTTTGGATAAGCTCATTTATAGCATTCTCAGTGCTTTCACCTTGTTGGAATCCAAAGTGGATTTTAAAAATTATATCATTTACAGTAAGAAATTTATTAATTTGTTTTGCTGCAATCTTTTCAAACACTTTAGAGAAGACCAGAAAAAGAGAGATAGGGCTTTAATACCCTATATTTTCTGTCGATCATTTTTTGAAGAAAGGTTTCATCTCAGCATATTTCAATACATTTGGAAAGCATCCCTGTTCAAAAGATTTATTTATAATAATTGACAATGGTTGAGAAATAATATCATACACACATGAGATTAGAGATGTGGTTGTTTCATCCTACCCATGTGAGGTTTTGTTTTTTAGAGACAATATTTCCTTTTCCACATGCCTTTGGGTGATTTTTTCAATCTGTTTAAAATATTCATTCTGGCCATTTTCCAAATTTGTGATGCCTTGATAGAATGTCATATCCACATCTGATCTTACTACATTTAGGAAGAATTCATTGAAAGAACTTGACATCTGAAAAGGGTTTACAATAATTTCATTTTCACGTCTAATTTTCAAAATCTCATGAATTTTTACTTTGGCTCCTAATTGAGACTGAACAACTGACCACACTGGTTTTGTCTTATTTCTGTTTTCTCGTATGAATTTATTATTTGTAATTTTTTTTAGGTGTCACTACAACTTTCCTAAATGCAGCTTTCTAGTGTTTGACATAAGTAACAAAATCCGGATTTCTGTTTGATTGTAACTCATTGTGGAGCTCTCTCTTTCTAGCAATAGAAATATTTATTCCTATTGTAATCCATTTGAGTTTACCACTTACTTTCTTTTGCTTGGATCTACAAAGAAATGATTCATTAAATACCTCTAAGGAACAATTTAAGAATTAGTCATAGTTTGAACTATTGTAGTCTACAGGCCAGCTTATTATACTTAATTTACTGCGGAATAAATCCATTTTACTTTTACTGAGATCCCTTTTTATATACACTTCTGGAGGCTTTAGGTTATTTGCTTTGGGGAGCTCAATAAACAGAGCTGAGTGATCTGAAATACCCTAGTCTAAGCAGTATTTGTTCTTATTCCTATTGTCAAATTCGTAGTTGTTAATAATATTACCAATGCAGGTCACTGATCTGCTGTTTTCCCTGGTACTCTCAGAAAAGTTTAGCTTGAAACCAGATTTATGAATTAAGTCACGAAATTTTGTGAAATCATTGCTTTCAGTTAATACATTTAAGTTGAAGTTTGCTGCTATAACAACTTTTTTCTTACTTTCTTTCTGGAGATTTTCTAGGAGGCAGTCGAATTTGGCTAAGAACACTTTTGCTACCACACATCCAGAAATTCTGTAGATTGCTGTAACTAGTGTTCAGATCACTTACTTCCACTGAGCAAATTTCAAACACGCTCTCTTCATTTAAATAATTAAAACTGTCTCTTACTTCATAACTTACAGAAGAATTGACAAGAATGCAGGAACCTCCACGAGATTTGCTTATTCTACAAAAGCCAGATGCTACCTTAAAATTACTAATACTATTTAACACTTTTATACAACCTTCTGTTAACCAGTGTTCGTAGGCACATTATTTTAATGTTTACAGATTCTGAAAGCATAATTTTTAGTTCGTCGGTTTTTTAGTATTTACGATTTGATAGTTCTGCCCCTAAGTCATTTATATTCCAGTGCATCGTTAGATTTTTTTTTTGTTATTTCACATGCATCCTTTGTTGAGTACCTAAACTTTTTATTTTCAGTTTGAGTCTTCTTTGTCACCTCTATCAGAATGAATTATTTTCCCTTGCTTCTTTACTAAGGTTCTCAGAGCCTAATCTATTCAAGTGCAGGCCGTCTTTTCCCAGACACTTATCATTTAAGAACTTGTTTGGGTCCATGAATACTGCACCAAGTCTGTTGCACTGTTCCCTAATGCCGGTATTTATCCTGTTAATGCAAGTATCATTTACCGATCTTCTGTGAATAATTCCACTAATTACCAGCCTGGATGTTGGGTATACAGTTTTCGCCGATCTAATCAGATTCCATGTTTCATTCACTATCTCTTACTCACTGTTACTGCTGATGGAGTTTGTGTCCACGTTGATTAAGACACCTCTGTAATCGTCGGTACTTAAAGTTTTGTTACCAGTTTCGCTCGAGTTTCTTTTCATGCACAATACATTCTTAAAATGTTTGTTGAGTTGATGCGATCGAATTCCACGTGGAACATTGGTCCTACAGAACGGCACAATAACGTTTTTTAAATATAGAATACCTAGTAACAGAAAATCGTTTTTGTCATCTTCTTTGTTCGTTGCACTTTTACGTTTGTCTTCTTATTATAGGAAACCGTTTTCCATTTATACTTATCACTTGTTTCACTGACGGAGTTCTCTGTGGTATTATTCGCCGTACTACACATAAGCGGATTTTTGCCACTTTGTCTGTAATGGGTTGATTTCTACACACACAGGATTTTCTTTCAGTAACTAGTTCAGAATTTTCTTGTTTCAATGCTAAAATTTCCGCCTTCAGCGCTTCAGTGTCACTTTGAAGCAATTTGATAATTTCTTCTTTTGAGTTCACAGTACATACGAGTTCAGCTGTCTAAATACGTAAACAATGTGTACACAACCACGAAAAATCGTCGTTTGTGAGTTTTAAATTCGCTTCCGCTCATTTTTCGTGAAGCCAGTAGTTACATTTCACACAAAGGATGCCTTTAATGACGCGTTTCGAACATTTCCTATTTTTTTTAACATTTTTTGAGGACTGAGCAAGTGTCACAGCACTCTTCTATCGGCGTCATCCTGACTACTTCAAGATTCATTTGTCACGATTATTGCTGATCAGTAGGCTCTCAGGAGGCCTTCCTGGGCACGCTTTGTTTTGACTCTGCAGACTGTAACAGTTCTGGGTTTAGAGGTGAGCAGTGTAACATTCATTCTAGGGTACAATCATGCTCCACGGATGAGTATATACGCCTGTTGAAAGTTTGTCATTTGAATGGGATCGCATTGTGGACCTACGGGAAGGTGTACGGATTTATCGATGGAATGTTGCACATTGTTGGCAAGATGATCAGACGTGTGCCGCTGCTTCCAACAATGATCTAAGGAATATGCCTACACCTGTAGACCAAGTTCTGTACATCCAGGTAGCGCAGATGCATGTCAGGATCAGAGCACTGTGCAAGCATCAGTGGCCGACTGTATATAATCAAGGGACAAAATCCGAGCATTTGTTGCACCTGTTGTGCCATCAGGGACCACGGAGAACCATCAATTTGCAACAAGGTTAGGATTTCATGTGCCTCTGGCCAGCCTACCTCTGACAGCACAACACTACCAAGCATGACTAGAGCTGATTGGAGGGTAAAATGTTGCTCTGTTGTCATCAGTGATGAGAATAGGTTCTGCTTGTACTTGAATGACAGACGTGCATGTGTTTTGCATAAATCTGGCTATTTGAGAGTGCTTTCACCTATGACACGCAGGCCCCATCCCAGGCTTCATGGTGTGGGTGGCCATCAGCTACAATTCTGGTCACTATTGGTGTTTCTGCTGGTTAAGTAGTGCCCACTACATTGCAGTGGCTGTTATGCCTGTGATGCTGTCATATCTTCGACAGGAAAGTGTTGCAATAAAAGGTGCATGAAACTTGGGATAATCTATCGCAAGATGCTATTCAGCACCCTTACAATCATTTGCATGCAAAAATACAGGCTTCTGTTGCCAGTAGATGGGGTACACATATTGATGTGACTGTTTCAGCTCCCTTAACTGTGATGTGTATTTCAGTTTCTCTCAGTTTATCATATTGACATGAATATACACATGTATGATGTGGAGCTACCTACTCAACAGTACTTACCATGCTGAGTCACGGATAGGCACAACAAAAAGACTGTCACACATAAAGCTTTTGGCTAGTAAAGCCTCCATCAAAAACAGACCACACACACACACACACACACACACACACACACACACACAAAGGCAACTCACACACATGACTGCAGTCTCAGGCAACTGAAACCACACTATCAGCGCCTCAGCATCTCCGCTTTCCTTTTCATAATATTGTTACATTCCATCCTGGATTTTCCATCCCAGAATACTCTCATCCGTGATATGTGGTCCCATCCTAGACTTCATGGTGAAGGGAGCCATCAACTCACAGTCATTTTTTATGTAAAGCACCCAGTGGTCCGCTACATTGCAGAGGCTGTTATCCTCATGCCATCGAAAGATTTCATGCTAGTCACAGATTGCAGATCTGGACTTGGATTTTTCCAGGGTAAACGATCTCGTAAGTTATTGATTCTTTTGTATCAGTTTCAATTTCTCGTTATTAAGTAAAACACCGTCTTCTGGACGTAACAGGGTACCTGTATAAATTCATTTCGAACTTGTACACTATCTGTGACACTTCAGTTACTTCAGAAAGTGTCAAAAGGTAGGTTGGGCAGCGTTCTCAATTTATATCAGACTTTGTGCCATTACTTCGTGTAAAATATTCCCCACGAAACGTGTTACGTCATGTTGAGTAAGAGAGTGTTCTGACATTCAATATGTTACTACCTGACAAAACTACAAATGTCCAGTCATAACTGTGGGTTCATTGATTGCTCTGGAATGTGGCTGATTGGAATTACATGTTAAACATTAGTTCAATTTATTAAATGAATGATAAATAAGATTTGCTTAACTTTACACAATCTGTTGGCACAGGAGAGTATTGAATGTTTACGACTGTCTTGGAACAGTAAAGCACCTCTGCATGCCACAGCTAGAAACTCTTCCTTGAAGTACAGGTTCAACATGTACAAAAATACAGTTCCATCTGAGACTTTAATATCACCAGTGTCCTAACAATGAGGTCGACTGCTTCATTGGAGTTAACAAAACAAGACAGAGCGAGTCCTTGCTCGACTCTATGTCGACCTCCTTGTGATGGCACTGTAGTGCTGAGAGAGTGACCATGCCTTCTTGAGTGCCTTCCATTCATTGTTGTGGATTGCAGTGAGACTTTGCTAATGTCTGTGGTATCGATGCATGTTGCTAACTCTGGTGTGACACCATGACCTTTTGATGATACAACACAACAAATGTTAGCCATATTGGGGATAATTTCTAAAAGAGAAACCAAATATGAAACTTGAAACACAAAAAGAAAGCTAATAAAGAAAATAAAATTAAAAAGATTGATGTGGAAAGAGACAGATAACACGGGCCAACAATGGAAAAACTTTATTGCTGAAAATACCTTATTCTTATGTTTTTTTTAGGTTGGGAAATCCAAATATGATACTTAAAAGACTGTATCACTCACCATATCTTCACATTTTACAGTTAAATTTATTAAACTGAGCTATTTTTTAAAGAATTTAACAGCTTTTATATAGTTAAAATAATTTAAAAAGGATGTGTTATGAATGTAAATGACGTTGGTAACACTGCTGAAAAACATTTGATGGCAAAAAAGGTCGATTTTATTTTTGTGTTAAGAGATGGTGTTTTGTTGACTGTCAGCCTAACCTCACTTTCCTGTTTCCTGTACATGTGCTTAGTACAATGTCTAATCGTTGTTGTAAAAACTCTGCTGACAGTTTTTGTTATATTTGTGATGAATTTGTGATTAAAAAGACCAAAGAAACATTATGGATTTCGTGAAAAAGGTTAAGGCCTATATATCATCTTTGAATCTAAACCTGGTAATCAAGATAAATCTTGGGCGCCACACAAGGTATGTTATGTATATGTTGAAGATCTAAGAAAATGGTCCAAAAAGGAGAAAAGAAGCCTTTAGATTTGCTGTTCCTATGATATGGAGGGAGCCAAGAAATCATTCCGATGATTGCTACTTTTGCAGTGCTGATATTATTGCTCATAATTCGAAAAACAAGAATGTAATAAGCTGCCCTAACCTTCCGTCCGCCATCCAACCAGATGGGCATGGTGTAGATTTTCCAGTTCCTGAACCACCAGATGATTTAAATTCTATTCCATCAGAAGTATTTTCTGATGTTCAATGTGATTTAAATGAACCAGATGATGGTGAATTGGCCTGAACCACCAGATGATTTAAATTCTGTTCCATCAGAAGTATTTTGTGATGTACAATGTGATTTAGATGAACCAGATGATGGTGAATTCCATTTTAATACAGAAAGTCTAAAGTCCAAATTGTTTACTCAAACGGAGCTTAACGATTTGGTTAGAGATCTGGGCTTAACGAATGAAAAAGCTGCATTGCTTGGCTCTAGATTAAAAGAAAAGAACTTATTAGAAGTTGAAACCAGCATATACATGTATAGAAAAAGAGAGAAGCAATCTTCTAAGTTTTTTCAACAAGAGGGGGTTTGGTGTATTTCTCAGACATTCCTGGTATGATGAATGAGTTTGGTATTGAATACATAAAGGAAGACTGGAGGCTGTTTATTGATTCATCCAAAACTAGTTTAAAGGCTGTTTTATTCAACAATGATAACATGTATGCATCTATATCTGTTGGACATTCTGTACATATGAAAGAAAGCTATGAAAACCTAGATATACTACTAAATAAAATAGGCAATTCTGCTCATGGTTGGATGATATGTGGCGATCTAAAAGTAACAGCATTCTCCTTGGTCAGCAAGGTGGTTTTACTCTGATGCAGAAATAATTGCCCTGTGAGAGAGTCTTTAACCTGGTGGGAAGAACATTCTACGCAAACACCTTGTAGATCCAACAAAACGTACTCCTACCACCTCTAAATATAAAGTAAGGCCTAGTGAAACAGTTTGTAAAGGTTTTGATAAAGATGAGGCATGTTTTAAGTATGTCTACCGAAAGTTTCCACACCTTTCTGAAGCTAAACTAAAAAACAGGCCCCTCTGTTGGACCTGACATTAGAAAATTCAAGTTTGGTGTTAACTTTGAATCCGTAATGATCTTAAATGAGAAATAAGCATGGGCATCATTCAAACAAATTGTTACAAAGTTCTTAGGACATGAAAAATACCTGGAATATGTTTCTATTATAGCTACAACGTTAAAGAAGTTTAAAACTTTAGAATGTCTAATGAGCCTGGAAATTCACTTTTTGAATAGTCACCTTGATTATTCCCCAGACAATATGGGAGATGTTAGTGAGAAAAAAGGAGAGCGTTTTCCCCAGGACATTAAAGTGATGGAAAAACGCTACCAAGGCCGCTTGAACACCAACATGATGGGGGATTACTCTTGGTCACTTCAGCTAGAAGTTCAGCAAGCAACTCATCCTAGAAAAAATTACACAAGAAGCTTCAAAGAAAAAAGAGAAAGAAAATACAAACCAATTCCAGCTGACAAGTGAAACCTCTATTAACATATTTCATTCTTTTAAGTAGCTTAATGTAAATACAAACCATGCTTATGTTGTTACAAAGCATTTCATTAATTTCCCCATTTACTGTGTAGCACAGGATTTTTATACTATATAATAAAAATCATATTGCTCAAAGGCTATGCATGATACAAAAAAAACTAAGGCAAGATTTGGATACAGCTCATAAATGTCTATAAAGATCAACTATCAAAGGAAAAAATGTTTTTCAAAAAATATTTTTGTTGGCCTGTGTAATTTAAGGTAATTTCTTATAGTAGCTGTGTGTGTCAGTTGTTAGATTAGAATGAAATTTTAGCCAAAAATTTACATTTAACGAACAAAAGGCTCTGTACTCAAGCAATCTATTAGTATGAATTGATGCCAACACTCAGTCTTTGATTTACAAGAAGAGCGGACAGTTCAATAGAACAAAGTCATATTATAGTGTCTGACACCGGTGCTCTCAGTGTGGATAAATGGAAATTTTAAAACACGTGACAAAACTCTCGAATTTAGAAAAAAATCCCTGACATTCTACTTTTCCAGAAAAAAATGCCATGCTATATAGTTTGGTTGGGTCTAAATTTCGAAACATTTACTGGGGATAAAAAGAATATAAATTCAGTAAAATATATTTGTATAAATGTTTTAAATGTTGTAGTACATCTTTATTAGACAACTGAAATCACTTAAAAGGCATATACTACGTATGTCATCCCACACTAATACTGTTGTGCCAGAGGAGCGACCCATTGCCGGAGGAGAGCGCATTTTCTAGGGTTCCTGCAGACACAGCTTTGCTACACTACAATCAGCATGTTCATCACACAGTAAGAATTAAATAGTGTAGCAACTGGAAAAGTTTCCAGTTGCTACAGTTCTGTAATTTATTTGTGAGGGTTGTTCTTGTTCAAACTGTTTTCTCACAAAAGTGATGTCAAGAGTAACGTTTAATGGAGGTATGCCAAGTATCATACTTTTATAATTCTCAGAAGATGCCAATTGTAAACCTCAAAACTACATGGTGGGTTCCTGAATGTAACACTTTCCACCAAAAAGATATGTAAGGGGCAACAAACATAGAGGATTTCTGAATGTAACATCCAAGCCCACTTTTCCTAACAGAACTGGAGGCAACTTGCTTACTTCTTGTCTTGTAGCTGTCGCCCATTCAGTTTCTTCTCTGCTGGCTCTAGGCTTTAATGTGCTTGCAATACATAATGCATAATGAAGTTACAAATGGAAAATATCATTGTTACTGCAAAATGAAATTGCAAAAGATGGGGTTTCCACTAAATTATCTTTGGCTCAGAGAATCACAAAAATGAGGTGTCACAAGCTGTGAGCAGCAGACAAAATAAGAAATTTCATCATTATACACAATGTCTAATACAAGTGTAATTATACAGTTCCTACATCGCTGCTGTAGAGCTCATAGAAAGGACAGTCTTCAACTGGGTTACGGCCAGGTGGTGTGGCTCTTATGTCCTCTTTGTGTAGATTCTGCTGCTGTCTCTTCGTCATCCTAGAGGGGTTGATCAGTATACTATCGGCTGACGTTTTCTTCACAGCCCTCTTTGCACTGATGTTTTTGACTGACATGCCAGTGTGTGACGTTACACTGGAACACCCACCATTGACTATCAGTAGTAACTGAATTTGTAATTTGTCTCTGAATGCAAACTAAAAGTTATAGAAATTATTTTTAACAAGTTCTCAATGGAAGCAACCTCAAAAGCATGGTAGGTGATGCGTATTAACATTGAAACACTCTTGGCACTCAGCCTCATAGGTGAATCCCCACTGTCTGTGTTTGAGCATGATACAAATTCCATCCACCCCGTTGTTCTCTAAGACCATCTGGCACATAATGGGATGGGTAGACCTAGTATTCCTACATTCTTTGCTAGCTTCCAGAGACAAAAAGCTTTCTATACTGTACATTAAAACATAACAATCAAATGTAATAAAATATAGGCTGATATGTGGCATAAATACAACGAATCCCCCAGCAAAAATGTTTTTTTAAGATTTGTGATTTTGTTAAAAGTTAGAACATTTAAAAAATATGAAAAACTGCAAACCTACTGAGGTCTTATTTGCACAGTTACATACTCTTTGCTTTCAAAATTTCTTTAAGTTCTAGTGTATTCATCCCTACTGTCAGAATACAGTGATGTATACTCATAAATGTTCATGTGAAGAAGCTATCTCTTCTAATACATTGTTACAAATCAAATAAGAATTCTTTTGATTTTTTAAATACATTAGTGTAACATTTCTTTGTCAACACTCATAACACAGCTGTATTATGTCCATTTATTTTTGCTGTGGATACTAGCAAAGTCATCTGTTGCTCACAGATTGCTTGTGTCATCCAGGTGTTGTTGGCATCCTTTCTCCATTCCTCTTGAACTTTTTGCTACAAGTGATGTACATTGAATAATACAAACATCAGACACACACAGTATCACAATCTTCCTGAAAAAACAAAACTACAAGAGTATTAATTAGATAACTGGTTAATAATCTAAATACAATAACTTGTGTGTTAATCACACAATATTCATTTTCGTTTCACTAGCAACTATATGTATGGGCCCTTCTATGTATCATTGAAACAATGCAATGACCCCTAGCTTAAATATTCTTGTCATTTTTCCTCAGTTATGTCTTGCTTATTTTTTCTTTGCTTTTTATTTTAATCTATCCAATGGTAGTCTCCTGTACTCATCTAACAATATCTGTGCCTTAGACGAAAATGTGGCAATTTGTTCGAATATGTTTGATGGTCTCTTTAAGAACATTAGCTTTTGAGGTGACAGTAAAATGGTTGAGTACGGTAATTCATTCATTATTTGCTTAAAATCTTCTACATACATTTCCCATGTTGAGTTTCTTAGCACAATAAGGTCTAAATAACCAGCCTATCTCCCTCCCCATTCTCTCAGCAATGTTTGATGACAAGTGGTGCTTTGAAATACATATATAGGCATTATCCGTTCTTCCCTTAACGTATCCTGCCATACTTTTCATATTAGCTGCAGTCCATTATCACTAAGGCTCGTTCGAGCATTTTCAACATTTATAAAGTAATCCTTCCTTGTGACACTTGCTATAGCCTTTTCTGTGCTTCTTTTAAGGGCTACAATTTTCTGTACTTTGACACCACACTCAAAGCTACCAACACATAAGTACATCTTTAAATACTTGTCAGAATACATCAACAGAAGTGAGCAGCAACTATTTCTATTACAGAGCTCAGAATGATAATTTACACAAGCCCTTTCATCTCTTGATTTGATGCTTTAGTTTACTGGCACTGTTCACACTTTTGTCACCTTCTTTTCGATGTTACCAAAGATGCATGTTTTCTTAAGCTTGTTTATACGCTTCTTGGAAGTAGTGGCTATATGCAAGGTGGGTATACTGTATAAAATTTTTAGTTACATGTTCTGTCCAACATATCTTCCAATCACTTGTTTCAGATTGACTGTAAGCAGAAAGAAAGCCCATATTTTATCGTGTAATATTTATGTGACTTAATTTCATTTTCTTTCCTCATTCACCTTCAGTCATTTCTAAAATATCATTGTTCAGCTGTTCTCTTTTAATATATTTTACAGTTATTTTCACATAACTTTCAAATGGCATATTTTCACTAATAATATTTTTACATTTTTACCACCATTATCTTTGAATTCAGTACTATCCCTCCCAATTGTTAATCAAGATTTATGCTCCTACATCAGCAATGCACATCTAGTAAGCCTACCATCAGTCATCCTACAGCTCTGTAAGAATGGTAAGGGTTTATAGTTTGTGTATGCTATAACCTGTCTACCAATGAAATATTCTCCAAACATTCCAAAAGCCCATACAATGGTCAGAGCCTCTCTTTCCATTACTTAATACTGGCGTTGTCCAATCTTTGACTCACAAAACTGACTGTCTTCCATTCACTTCCATCTGGGTTTTGTATTATTTGGAACATTTCTGCTTCATTTCCATGTTCCAAACTATCTGTGGCAATACACGTATCTTTAGAGAAACCAAGGTCAGCTAACTTTATTATATCAAGCAATGACTCCTTTATTCTCAGATATTCAGGTTTACATTGCTCAGTCTGAAACCATGATGTGTTTTTTCTAGTTAATGCCAACAGTTTTTGTGCATTTGTGGCCTGATTATCCACAAATTTTCTATAAAATTTGCATAAGCTGAAGAATTAGTGCTCACATATTTTTTTGTATTTTGCATAATGCCATCTGCTGAAATAGTGTATCCCAGAAGTTTAATCTCTTTTTGTCCAAATTCATATTTCCTAATACTAACTTTGATACCATTATTGTACAAAGCACTCTAAACTTTGTTTAAGACTTTGTTATTGTCTTTCCAACTATTGGCTGGAATCAATACATCATTTAGAAAATATGTCACTTCCAATAGCACTTCCTCTCCTCATACATCATCCACCATTCAAACAAATGCTGATGCAGAAATAGTTAGTCTGTATTACATCCCTCTACTGTAATTCATTATTTGGTATATTGATTTACTAGTATTGACTGTTACGTAAAAACAATAGAGGCCATAATAAGAAAATTGATTTATAGGTGGCCAAAATAAACGTTAAGTTATGATTTACTTCCCTACAAATTATTTCAAATGCTCTTAGCATGGTGGAATTCCGGCCAAGTCCACTGACCTAGAAATAATTGCGTCTCTGAAAATATTTAGTTTTTGCCAAAATAACATTATTGAACTTTTCCACCTTAAATAACTTAATGACTTGGAATGATTTTTATTATGCTGGTTATTGAAGTAATCTGCACAAAATAGCATTTTAAATATGCTGCATAATGGTGGCTGATTGTTACCAGTCAAAGATCATCGCTGCTCGTTTTGCAGCAACATAAAAATGCTAAATAACTTTTTGTAATTAACACTTTATGAAGAGGTGCACAGTTATTTAATCACTAAGCAAGAGAACAAACAGAACAAATACCATCGCTATACATAATCTCTCCAATACAATAGTGATCGTACCTTACAAACAGCAGAAGAAAAATTCGTTGTCTTTTTTCAGTTTATGTATAACAACAAAGATCATAATGATTGCGTCTATATGTTATGTAATATGATCTCATCCATTACAAATAATGTATTTTTCTTTACATTACGATCGATATAATGTTTCCTTGAAATTAATTTGATAAATTTTCATAATAAATTTGACATTTCTCTTCATTTAGTATTATTCACAGTTCTTTTTTTAGTCATTTCGTATGTATTGTCCTTAATATTTCAAAGGGGACACTACATGGCCCCCTAGGCTACAAGGAACACACTTTCTAAACGTTTGGTCCACTTGTAGACCACAAGTGTCACTTTTAGATCGTTTATTTATACACTTCCAATCACTTTACTTTCAGTCTTGGGTATTTAGTTCAATTCCTTCAGTGGCTTTCACTATTAATAGCTGAGGATAAATAAAGTACACTAAGCTCTTCCATTTGGACGCAGGCCGTAGGGAAACCCCAGAAAAACCTCGTCAGAGATAACAGACTTTACCAGTTATATTAATTATACTAATTGATTTTACGTACTCTGTCATTACATGTATATACATCAAATACAAACAGTATTTCTGAAAAAGAACAAATACATAGGTATCATATAATAGTGTTCATTGTTTTTATTGTGTTGTTTTACTTTATGAGTTCGTCACGATGTTAAAGGCTGTTGTAATCGGCGGATTTCTCGTCGCGTATGTGTCGGTGCGTCGCATCGCGCCATCTCGATGTCTCGTGCTCGTTGCTATGGACCGTCTGCTGGAAACCGATGTCTTCTTGCTTGCATTCTCTGCTGGAATCAGCGGTCAAGAATCCAAGCGCGGATCAACGTTGTTCTGTTCGCCTAGTGCGTCAGCATTGTTGCGTGGTTACGGACCGCTCGCTCGTGTTCTCAGCACGGGAGAGGATGTTGTCTCGTTCAAAGCATGCAACAGACATACATATTTTATAGTAACTGGTTTCATGAGATGTTACAGCTGTGGGTATGAATGGGTTAGTGGACAATATTGCGTCGTCGAGGCGCAGGCTCTGTCATTTGTCCTTCTCAGTTTATTTGCATGAACATGTTGCTAAATGTTGCATGAGATACGATACTTGATTAAGCTCTTGACATCTCTGATACAATTAATTTGTATTGAATGTTAACGTATCGTATATTTTTTCTGTTCGATGTTGTCCCACCGTAGCCGTCGTTACACTAACGTCCCACTACGCTGTTCATTGCATCTTATTGTTGGCGCACTAAAGATAGCGGCCAAACTAAAAATATTGTCTGTACAGGTTCAAACACACACTGACCACCGTTTTGTGCTTTATTTCACTGCGTATACAAACGTTTGGCCCATGTTTGTGCATCATACGGCTAAGTGTACGTTTACACTGCCTGTGATGCGACGCACGCGATGCGAGGCATAATGGCCAAAGCGATGCAATGCGATGGAGCGTTCACATTCCACACGATACAGGACGCACGATCTGGCCAGCAATTGAGCAGTCTCGGCACGATGTCGTTTTTCCTCGACCCAGTAAATTCTTTTTTATTAGAAAACAGTGCTCTGAGAATTCAACGCAATCGTGAATGGGTGCATGAAATCAACAAGGAGAGGAGGACTTTAGGAGAATTTCATCATTTGTACAGTGACTTGAGAAAAGATGAGGATAAATTTTGGAATTATTTCAGAATGAGTACAGAGACATTTGATTATATAGTGTCGTCTGTTTCAAATAGATTACAGAAGCAACACACAAATCTCAGAATGGCTATTACCCCTGAAGAGTAAGTTATGATCACCATCAAGTAAGTAAACAATATTAGTTTTCAGCAATCATTTTATTATGAAAAATTTACGAATTGTGATAGATTCAAACTTTCTTTTAATAAATTTTGACGTAGTTGACAATGAGAAGTAAAATACATCACAGTTCACTCACTTAAGTATCAAAGTTTTCAGAATAACGATGTCATCAGGTTGAATTTCAAAAATGACTATTTCATTTTGCGGTTATCCAGAAATTACGATTTCAACTGGATTTTCAGGTGCATAGGGTGACATCAACGAATGTGCAGTGGAAGTGGTTGATTGTTCCAATTCTTCCAAAAGAACCTGCTGAATTTTTATCCTGGCTCTCAACTGAGCTGTTGGTGATAGTTCTCGCATTGCTGGCAACAAACTCACTACAAAATGATGGTTGTCATCTTGCGTTTCTGATTTCGACATTTGTTGCTCAGTTAGGCTCAACTTTTGCTTCTCTATATTTAGCAACTCAGAGTTTGTCGATTTCTTGGATCTTTTGGGGGGGGGGCTCTGAGCACTATGGGACTTAACATCTATGGTCATCAGTCCCCTAGAACTTAGAATTACTTAAACCTAACTAACCTAAGGACATCACACAACACCCAGCCATCACGAGGCAGAGAAAATCCCTGACCCCGCCGGGAATCGAACCCGGGAACCCGGGCGTGGGAAGCGAGAACGCTACCGCACGACCACGAGATGCGGGCTCTTGGATCTCTTGTTTTGGTTTGTGTGTAGGGTGGGTGAGGGAGGAGGCATCGAAACGCTACCCTCTGAACTTACAGTCTTGAAGAGCTGGCTTGGTTGGTTTCATCAGGTGAAACACACTCTCTCTCTCTGTAAGAGCTGGTGAAAATGGTACGTCGTCGTGTGCGTCGTCGTGTTGCGATGCTGTTCTTTTACTGTGATGAACATTAGTCTTCGTCTTACGTGGCGTCATTATGTCAGTCTGGAAGGTCATTAGCTCGTACCACGGCCAATTGGATTGGAAAGGCGGCATGCCACCTTCGTCTCCTGAACGTTCAGCACGAGTTTTTTTGAGTTCAGAGCGGAAAGTGTCACGTAGGTTCTTCCATTTATTCTTCAGTACCTCGCCTGAAAATATAGACGTGAAAATATGCGTAAATAATTAAGTGCACTGTGTACTTAATACAATTTTTGTCCTTAGCACATTAACTGCAAATCCTACGGAGATCCTACACATCCTTCAATTAGGCTAATTTCATTCTTTTTCATATATTTGTCGGTTGGGATGTCTTTCCATGCACTGTCACAGTCGTTTCGGATGGGTCTAACTACAGTCGCACAATGTGTACACGAAACACGTGCGCCGCAGTATGTGAAATTATGAGCCCTGTACACCTGCCTTCTCCTACTATACCACTGCTTCAAACCGCTGCAAAACACATGTATGCCAACTGGAATTTTCCGAATTGTGTTGGGGCCATTGATGGTAAGCATGTTCGGGTTAAATGTCCCCCTCATTCTGGGAAAATGTATTACAAAACAAAAAAATATTTTTTGCTTGCTTTACTAGCTGTAGCCGATGCTAACTGCAGATTAATAGCAGTTGACAATGGAGGCTATGGCAAGCAATCAGATGGTGACACATTTAGAGCAAGTAACCTGTACAATAATATTTTGAAGGAAACTGAAAACTGGCCTCCACCGAAAGAACTACCAGGTACTTCAGTAAAAGCCCCATTAGTGTTGGTTGGAGATGAAGCCTTTCCACTACTGGAAAACTTAATGCGCCCTTTCCCTGGACTGTCACTGACTGAGGAAGAGAGGTTATTTAACAAGAGGCTATCGAGGGCTAGAACGGTAGTGGAACGCACTTTCGGAATTATGGCCAGCAAATGGCGTCTTCTCCGAAAGGAAACTGAAACTTCTGTAGAAGATGCAGACATTATTATTCAGTGCATCTGCGTCTTGCACAATATAATAATCGATAAAGATGAGCCTGACATTTCCCTTCAATTGTCTATTGACCAGGACATAACAGAACACAGTGGTTTAGCAGCATGCTTCCAAAATGACAGAGCAAACAGTAGTGCTTCAAGAAGAGCGAGGAGTGTCAGAGAGGCCTTCAAAAACTATGTCAACAGTCATTAATACAAATATATTTCATGTCGAAATTATCAAATACTGTAACTATTATGAACGTCATTTCATTATCAAAATACTGTAATAGTATCCATACACAATTAAAATTAGAAAATAAACGAAGTTGTTTGTGTTACTTGTTTCTTGGAGTCTTGCAGCTATTTATTTTACTTTTTTGTACTTACTGTCTGTTCCACAATATTCAGCTATTTCATTCCATGCTTGCTGAACAAAATCCCTATTGTGGTAATATTTATTTTTCTGGTCCCACAACACGGGGCGTTCACGTACATTGTTAATTAGTCTTTCGACGTCCATCGCAAGCAAGCAATTACTCCAGACGCAAGCACAAGCAAGCAATCGCTCCAAATTGCGCGAAACGCAAACTCGGTTGCGACTACAGCGGAGTCATCGCATCGCACCGCATCACATCGCTGCCCAGCCTGCAGTCTAAACGGGCACCGCTCTGTTGCCACCGTTAAACCAAGCCTGCCCATTGTCACGCGATTTCAGCGCGTCATCGCTCCGCTCGGCTCGGCATCGCATCGCATCGCATCGCGGGCAGTGTAAATGTAGCCTAACGTTGCACAGCATATAAGTGTTCACCTTCCAAGTTCATCATCAATACATTTTTCAAAGTTCACACTTCATTTGCGAATACCAACACACTGTTACAGTTCTTGTTAGTATTTCCCGCAGCATGACGTTGATAAAATGCATTACTTGATTTCTGTTTTGTGAGTTTATGTGGTAAAACAAATGTCTGTTTAATTATATAGAAACATGTTACAATAAATTTACAGAACAGTTTGCACTTCAGGCTATCGTTTTTTCGTGCATATAATTGTTACGTTATACAGGCAACAGACTCTCGCCTGACTTTGCAATATTTTCATGTTTGTGGTTAACGAATTCGTTATGTCACACATTCAGTTTATGATTAGGACCGCTTAGCATGCTCTTGCTTCATAAACATTTAGCGTAAATGTGTATCCTATAACGACGTTTAAATTGTATGTGAAAAGCTCTAAAATTGAACTATGTCATACTCTCCAATGTTGTGGTTTGATGACTATACTTTCCTGTTTTAGTCTCAAAGTACAGCATCATAGATGTCACATAGTGTTTGTGTGGATCAATATAATGCATACACCTATTTTAGTTGTCCCTTTTCCTGTGACAAATTGCAGTATTCAGTACACTCATTAATTAAATATTCATCATGAAACATATCAAAATCTGTATCTGGTGAATCTACACTCCTGGAAATGGAAAAATGAACACATTGACACCGGTGTGTCAGACCCACCATACTTGCTCCGGACACTGCGAGAGGGCTGTACAAGCAATGATCACACGCACGGCACAGCGGACACACCAGGAACTGCGGTGTTGGCCGTCGAATGGCGCTAGCTGCGCAGCATTTGTGCACCGCCGCCGTCAGTGTCAGCCAGTTTGCCATGGCATACGGAGCTCCATCGCAGTCTTTAACACTGGTAGCATGCCGCGGCAGCGTGGACGTGAACCGTATGTGCAGTTGACGGACTTTGAGCGAGGGCGTATAGTGGGCATGCGGGAGGCCGGGTGGACGTACCGCCGAATTGCTCAACACGTGGGGCGTGAGGTCTCCACAGTACATCGATGTTGTCGCCAGTGGTCGGCGGAAGGTGCATGTGCCCGTCGACCTGGGACTGGACCGCAGCGACGCACGGATGCACGCCAAGACCGTAGGATCCTACGCAGTGCCGTAGGGGACCGCACCGCCACTTCCCAGCAAATTAGGGACACTGTTGCTCCTGGGGTATCGGCGAGGACCATTCGCAACCGTCTCCATGAAGCTGGGCTACGGTCCCGCACACCGTTAGGCCGTCTTCCGCTCACGCCCCAACATCGTGCAGCCCGCCTCCAGTGGTGTCGCGACAGGCGTGAATGGAGGGAGGAATGGAGATGTGTCGTCTTCAGCGATGAGAGTCGCTTCTGCCTTGGTGCCAATGATGGTCGTATGCGTGTTTGGCGCCGTGCAGGTGAGCGCCACAATCAGGACTGCATACGACCGAGGCACACAGGGCCAACACCCGGCATCATGGTGTGGGGAGCGATCTCCTACACTGGCCGTACACCACTGGTGATCGTCGAGGGGACACTTAATATGCACGGTACATCCAAACCGTCATCGAACCCATCGTTGTACCATTCCTAGACCGGCAAGGGAACTTGCTGTTCCAACAGGACAATGCACGTCCGCATGTATCCCATGCCACCCAACGTGCTCTAGAAGGTGTAAGTCAACTACCCTGGCCAGCAAGATCTCCGGATCTGTCCCCCATTGAGCATGTTTGGGACTGGATGAAGCGTCGTCTCACGCGGTCTGCACGTCCAGCACGAACGCTGGTCCAACTGAGGCGCCAGGTGGAAATGGCATGGCAAGCCGTTCCACAGGACTACATCCAGCATCTCTACGATCGTCTCCATGGGAGAATAGCAGCCTGCATTGCTGCGAAAGGTGGATATGCACTGTACTAGTGCCGACATTGTGCATGCTCTGTTGCCTATGTCTATGTGCCTGTGGTTCTGTCAGTATGATCATGTGATGTATCTGACCCCAGGAATGTGTCAATAAAGTTTCCCCTTCCTGGGACAATGAATTCACGGTGTTCTTATTTCAATTTCCAGGAGTGTATTAGTAGTTGAAAGACATAATGTAATTAAAGATCATGTTTTAAATAACTTTAACCATTTGATTTAAGGTCCTTTGCTTTCTCTGTATACATTGAACTGTTGATGTCATTCATTCATTTACATATGAAAAAAACATAGCATGTACTAAATACAAACATGATACAAAATTCTTATGACTACACAAAATATGTACTGAAATCTTTTCAAAACTTACATACTAGACATAGGCTACAGTAAATTATTTATGCTACATTCCCATTTTTAATAAGTCTCTAAAGTCTTTGTATGGACATAATCCTTTTATCTTCCTATTAGTCAAATCTGCTGCAATATATCTGATTAATCACTAAGCAAGAGAACAAACAGAACAAATGCTATTACTATGTGTAATCTCTCCAATGCAATTGCGATTGTACCTTACAGACATCAGACTAACAGCAGAGGAAAAATTCATTGTCTTTTTTCAGTTTATATATAAGAACAAAGATCATATACACTACAATCTCATCCATTATTTTTTTTTTTTACATTATGATCGATATAATATTTCATTGAAATTAATTTAATAAATTTTCATAATAAATTTGAGGTTCCTGTCCATTTAATATTATTCACAGACTTTTTTTAGTCATTTCATATGTAGTGTCCTTAATAGTTCAAAAGGGACACTACATCTGGATAGCATCACATTAAAATCATAACATTGATCCATATAAACAAATGATCTGTACTTTTTAGATATTTTTCCTCGTAGAATCTACCATAAACAAGCTGTCAGACCAGTACTACCCATAATTTGAACGATCTTAAAATTTTGACTCAATTCCTTTAAGATATATGATCTTTCCATTTGTGGAACAGTTATTTTGTTTATTGCCCTCACATTCAGTTTTATTTTCTCTGATTCATCTTTTTTTAAAGTCAGAACTCATGGACTGCAATACTGACTTTGTGATCTCTCAGTGATGTTCTGTTCTACAAAATTTGCAACACCCCAAGTTCCTATTAACCATTTCATCTGCAGAATTAATTCCATATACAATCCTGGAATGAACATAGTATTCACATTAAATTTCCTACCTCGAATCTCAATTTCCAACATTACTTGGTTCCTTATTAACTTACACTTTGCACCAATGGCTTTGATAATTCTTAATTCTTGCACTGGGCATTCTGAATATCATTTCCACTTTTATCTTTAAATAAAGTTCCTCATTAACTATATATATATTTCACTTTATGAATCAATAACTGGATATACTTCTGCACACATAATTATAGCTTCCATCCTTAATAGCATTCCTCTCATCGTGTCCTAAATAGTTAACATTGACTGGCCCTTGCTCAGATTGAGTTCTTGACCAGATCTCTTGAAACTCCTAATTAATTTTTTTGCCATGGTCTGTCCACTTCCCACTTATCATTTAGTTCATTTGGCCTCATTCTTACCTCCTCATTTCTCACCTCTTTCATTATGTCCATAGTTATTATGAAAACCTCCAAGATTGCATCCACCTCTTTTCTAGTAGGTGACTGGCGATCCCCTAAAATTATTCCTGTGATTGTCTCTTCATCTTTCATCCCTGTTACATTGTCTCCATCCATTACCTCTCCATTATTCTCCATATTGCGTGCCAGACAACGAATTCAGCTGCTCAAGAGCATGGAAAATTCTAATCTTACACCAGCATTAATCTCTTTTTCTCCATTTACTGCAATATTGTCTTTGCTGTCTTTGTTTACTATGTTATCAACATGAATTATACTGTCATCAACAACTTGTTCCCCATTTACCTCAACAGTTTTTTCATATGGTATTTTATGAGATTCACTCAATGGTAGTAAATTATTATTGCCATTATTGTTAACTCATTAATATTGTCCTTATTATTTGCAACATCTGCTTGAATGTTGATCTCACCACCCACATCACCATTGTATTGTATTGTAGGGTAGCCGGGGACCTAGAAATGATGGAGAGGCTCCATCCCTGTTGCAGCCAAAGTGGTTCACAACCCCACGATGACTACCACAGTCCACTTCACCCCTCCACCACCCCACACCGAACCAATCTTTAAGGATTATTGTGTGGTTTGGTCCCTGGTGGACCCCCCACCTCCCCAGGAAATGTCTCACACCAGACGAGTGTAACCCATATGTTTGTGTGGTAGAGTAATGGTGGGGTACACATACGTGGAGAACTTGTTTGGACAGCAATCACCGACATAGTGTAGCTGAGGCAGAATAAGGTGAACCAGCCACATTCACAAAGGCAGATGGAAAACTACCTAAAAACCATCCACAGGTTGGGTGGCACACTGGACATTGACACAGGTCTGCTGGGCAGATTCATGCCAGGGACCAGGCACTCCTTCCCAGTCAGGAAAGCCATGCGTTAGACCACACAGCTAACCAAGTGGGCCACATAACTATTAATAGAACTCATATTGCCTTATTTGCCTTGACATTAATTCACAAAGCACAAAATTGTGAGTCCTACATTAGCAGTATGATATTACCTAAAAGTACAACAAAAGCTCCTTTTGTTAGCAATGATGTAAGCAAGCACAACATACGTTAATCACTGCAAAGTCAGGCACTGGTCCCATCCTGTCATAGGATTGAAGCCATGGATGTCAAGATGCCAAGCCAGGCAGACCCCCCATCAGTCACTGGTTGTCTTCCAGTGACCTCTGTATGTGAAATCTTGGGTTTGACCCACCATGCACTGTCATGTTGAAGTAGCTACTACAGATTCCCTTCTTCTGGCCAATGTAATATCAACTTTTCTGTGGGTCTGAAGAACTGTCATTCAACTCCATGTATCGATGCATTTGTGAAGTGTCAAACTACTGGCCGAAGAGAGTGATGATTTGACATTAGCTGTATTAGACAGTCTGTATGCGTCATTTGTCTTGCTACATTCTTTTGTTTGCAGCATAATGATTAAGAAGTAGTTATCATGTTAGTCTGTTTTGTTAATTTACATTTGATCTGCTAGAATGAGAAAGTGTGTGGAATAAAACAACACCATTATTACTGTTGTAAAATATGTATTGTGCACATAATTGAATAATGTGAAGGAAATAAATTCCAGACTCATCTGAAAATGCAGGCTGAGGCTGAATCCAATACTTACCTCTTTTCATTTTAACTAAATCTATAACAGTTTCAGGAATACATGGCATGGCAGTGGAAGTAGATTGAGCTGATTGTACAATGCTGCACATGGTTGAAAACATTATTTCATTTATCAAAACAGAGCATTCCAGCTCAGTATCCCAGGCACACATTAACTGCATAGCCATCCAATCCATTCCAAATCACTTTCCATTTGATCTTAATAAAATTAGCACTACATCCTTAAGACTAGTGAGGCATATATAGAATTTGCAAAAGACATTAATATTGCAATGCAATACATAAACTCAAACAACACTTAATTTTTATGTGAAATGGAAGGGGTAGTACACAGACTGCCTCCAGTCTGTGGTACTGCTTCTCTGCCACCATCATACTCACATACATGTCATCTGATGATCAAGCTGTCTTCACCTGCTCAGCTCCACTTGCAGTTTACACACCATCATCAAATTAATATAATAGACATCTATTCAGAATACCTTATACCTGAAATATTCCACCTCAACAGTCCTGACATGTTGTTTCATAGAATATTTACTACAATCTCTTCAGTTCTTTGAAAAGTTCCTTAACTAATCATCCCCCCATTTACCAAAAATTATGTCTATCTGCTGTTTAAAAATTATTTCCTATTATCATTGTCCATAAATTCTTTTTTGTAACCACAGTTCAAAAGTAATATTTTTGTCTAACATCTATTGTTCATAACAAATAATATCATACCTAAACAATAGTAACACCAGAATTATTAAGTACACTGTTTGTAATGTATGAGGGCATGCTGAAAATCAATGTCTCTGAGCTTTTGTGGGGAAACTCTTAAATTGTTTTAACTAAAATAAATATTATTGACATTTCACATCTTTATTCTTCATCTCTACATTTTGCAGCCCACTGCCACAAGAAGGCTCAGAATTGTAGCGTACAACATGGTAGTGTATAACATAACTACATCAATGTGTGAGAAACAACATACTGTAATTGACTTTCAAATTCAAAGAGTCTGTCCACACATGGAGCACTGCCTCCTTCAGTATGACAATGCCAGACAACACACAAGTGCTGTGACATCTGCAAAAATCTGATGCCTTGGGTTAGCTGTCAACAGTCATCCTCCATACTGTGCTGACTTGATCTATTCAGTTTTCATCTGTTCCTAAAGCTTAAAGAACACCTTCAGGGACTCCACTTTCATGAAGCAATGCAAGAAGAGATGACAATGTGGTTCCGTCAAAAAAGTCAAGTATTCTACAATGACATTAGCAACAAAATGATCTCTTGTTGAGAGAAATGTTTGGTCACTAGGGTGACTATGCTGAAAAATAAATATGGGGACATGAAAATAAAGATGTAAAATGTTAAATAAATGTATGTTTTAGTTAAAAAGCTTATGAGTTTTCACATAAAAACTTGGGAGGCCTGTTTTCAGCATGCTCTTATATTATCATCCACAGCTAGATTAAAATTCACAGTAATTTTCAAATATGAACTGTTCAAAAGTACTCCCACTACTGTTTACCACTGTCTGGTCACTTTTTCAAAGTATTGTTTCCACTCCTCATTTTCATTGCCCCAGGACTTTTCCTGCCTCGTCGATTCCACCCTATTTTCTGGCCATTTCCCCTTCAGGAATACCAGATGTAATATACTTATGAGGGTTAATACATACTATTAAAATTAACCACCGTTTAACAGCATTTTCCCCACCAGGCATGCCAAATGTAAAGGGCTATATTTATGAGAACTGCACTTGCTCAAATGGTGTCCCACACAAGGCATATCAAGTGTAAAGTTTAATGAGAGTACATCATGTATATTTATAATTCCCAAAAGATGCATGTATGAAGGGAAAGGATTGCAGTGATTGACAGGTGTATGAAATGCAAGAATTATGTTTGCATTTGTGAACATGGCCAACTCTGAGTGCACTATACATTGGTGATGGTGAAAATTTGTGCCAATCCAGGACTCAAAGTTGGATCTTCCACTTGATGCAAAAAGGTGCCTTGACCACCTTGGCCACCCAATAATGCTCCCCAGACTGACTCAGACTTTCATATGCTACCACTTCTGTCTACATCCTATACTTGCACGGATACTGCAAATTCAAAAAGGAAGAGACATATGATTAAACTCAAAGCTCAGATAGTAGGAATGAAATACTAAATTATGGTGCCTGTGTTGTTGCATGTGTTTTGCAGAGTCCTTCAGACATGCTTGTTTTTCAGCAGAAACAGGTCACTATAAATTATGGGAATTCAATTTCAGAACGTTTTTTGTAGTGTCAACATTACAATGAGAAGATGTAGGTAACACTTGGGCATTCTCCTTGAATAGTGAGGGTTGATACTTCAATTCTTTTCACAGATGGTAAAATTCTTGATGAATCTGCCTTTCCAAATACATTGTATGAGTTTCACACCCTTTGTTGCAGGCAATGTTTCTTCAGTATTTTGTAACAAAAATACAAGTTTTCCATTAAAAATCTATTTTGGCAGTTTATAATGAATGTACTGTGCTATAACCTATGTGATATAGAGCTGCAAGGCAAGTGGCACATAACACTGGGCCATCTAGAAATATGGGCCCCACACCAAACTTCAGATATCATAGTAGGTGCCTTGCTCAACATACATTGCAGAAAATTGTGAATGTCCTTTTAGTTGAAGTACATACTTTTTCAAAGGATGCGTACAAAGATTGCTCTTTAGAGAAATCATCAGAAGAAAATGAAGTTGCTACAAAAATCCTGGCATATACACTGACTTCTTCACTTTCTGATAATGTTGATTTGATTGGCTGTTTTCCTCAAAGGACACTTATATTAGTTTAGTGGCAAATATTCTTGATATTCGCGACTCCAGCTGTGCTTACCACTAGTCAGTATCCTTACATATTCTGGCTTTCTTCATACTGATACTGACTGAACTGGTACACCAGTTTGTCAGAGCAGTATGCTAGTACAGAAAAACAAGCAGTGGTGGCTCATGCACAATTTTACCAATGTGCTGAAATATTACAATGATAAACAGAAGAAAAACTCACAAAAGAAATAAAATTCACTCATCACTGTTTTCTGCTGCAGAATTTATGTATGAGTATGACTTTTGAACTGAAACCCTGTGTTGGTTACCATATCCTTCTCAATGACGAACATTAAATCATGGCTCTGACATGGTATTCTGGATGAAGGTCTTCGTTCTCTTCAGAGATGAAAACATTTTTCAGATTAACGGTTTTCATCAGTTTTGTCACTACTATTTTCAAAAGTTTTGTTATCTGAGAGGAGGTTTCCTGCATACTGTTGTTCAACATTAATTGGAGTGTCATAGAGATATAGCTCCAGCAATATTCCTGAAGTATGGTCATTGGTACAAATACAGAGAGCTCTGTCTTGTAGTCTGGTCATTGGTACAATACATAGAGCTCTGTCTTTAACCTCTATTTCTTTAATGTGGTGTACTGGAAAGCAACATTAAGTTCTCCCTTTGGAAAATGTCTTGAGAATTCTTCAAACTTTGGAGAATCCAACAGCATTGCTGCATCCAGTTGATCTGTGGCTCGAAAATGATCAAGGGATTCTCCTTTAATCCTATCACAGACTTATTTTGCATCAAAACATCAGAAAAGACTTATCTACCAGTGCTTGTTCTGTGAGGTGACTGTTGTGGTGACTGTGGTATCACTGTCATTCACTGAGGATTTTATATTATTAATAATCTTTATGAAATAAGACATCATTCTGATTTGTTTCTTTTACAGCATTGACTAATCTTGCCTGTGACTGTCTGCACATGATATCCAGTTGATGCATTACTTTTTGCAAGCATGCTACCTAAAAGACGAATTCTCCATCTTGTAGATTGTGGCAGAGTCGAACTGTCAGGCAAAAACTTTAGCTGAATGGAGATTTTTCCAGTGCCAATAAACATTCCAGCAGCAAGTATTTATTTTTGTACACCACATTTATGGTCTGTCACTTAAAATTCCATCTGGTAGCTCACTTACTAGGAATCCTTCCTGCTGCCATTATGGAAAGAAGCTGAAAAATCTAACAAATTTAAAAATAACAACCTGACCAACTGTTTTTGTGAATAAGTGTGTTCCATTGTTAAATGTAACTGATGCACATAACAACCCACATAATGAGCATTAGGATACACGGTTTTAATTTCTGCCTGCATGTCATCTTTAGAACCATTCATTACAGCTTCACCATTGCTTATTGTGTGGTGTCTCTTGAACAAAGTATCTATAACATTTGGAATACTTGTTGTCAGAGCATCTGCATTACATCCTTCAGAACTGAACCACCCCCCAGAACCTTCTGTATGACATGCTATTCTTTTCATAGCATAACACTAATACTAACTGTGTCTTCTCAGAAACATCTGTTATTTCATCTGCCATTATAGACTCAGAAAGTCTAAGGCTGAAGAGTTTTTCAACCTACTCCATCATGTCTGGGGCCACTACATGCAATCTATGATTCTGTGTTTAAATATTTTAAAGTTTAAATTCATTTTTATCAGTTCTGTAGGTCTATATGTCTCATTTTTCACTTAAATTTCTTTAATCCATCACTTCGAATAGTTTATCTTCCTCTGAACTCACTGTAGTGTCTTAGGTCAGGAATTTAGGATCTCTATTAATAATCTTTTCAATTCCCTTCTGCTTTACTCAAATGGCATTCACATAACAGACCAGAACGTACACAGATAACATGCCAATATTAGGTAGGAGAGTACTTAAGTTGTCCAAAACTTTTAAAGACCACCAGAAAATAAGACTGGTGCAGAAAACTATTTCTGCTTGGTACAGGACTTTCGAGTGCTAGCTTTAAGTAATATGTTTTAATTTATAGGTATTATATGACTTTCTTATATCATATTAAACTGAGGTTTTGTATAGCCTGTCTTATGTGATACCCAAAAATGTGTGTGTAATTAACTTACTGGTACTGTACTCTTTTTGAATATTTTGTGTAATAGGTACACTTCATTCCATAACTATTAGTTTTATGTTTATCAATTGTTTTGTTGTTGGCTGTCTCATGTATTTGTGTACGGACAAAATAAGATTATGCTGCTTCTATAATTCAGACAAGTAAACTAACCAACTATAAAAAGCCTGGTCTGTTGTTCAGCACTTAGAAGTCTATTTTGCACAGTACTCTTTGTAGTCATAATAAACAGTCTTCTAGAGAAACATAGTGAACTAGGGTATTTACACAACAAAATATAGCAGCAAATATATTGTGTAATGCAGGTAGGTGCACATTTTGGAGAGGCCCTCCTAAGATCTTGGAACTTGTATGCTCACTTACAGATGTGTTTATTGCTTCTAAGAAATGTCAGCATCAAGTGAACTGTGATTTGCATAACCACAGTGCAAGATACAAAAGCAATTTCAATGTAGATATTGACTCAGTTCAAGGTTCAAAGTGAGGTTTTGTATCCTTGTAGAAAAAATCTTCAGCTAATACCAGTTGGACACAAAGTAAAAAATAGGGAACCCCTACAAATTAAAGGTGGAGAACATTTCTTATTATCTACTATTTCTATAAATTATTTTGTTTTCTACATCTACACCAGTTAGCTGCATGACATAAAAATATAGATTGTAAACAGACCTCTATGCAGACATTACGTAAATTTATAATCTGACAAATATCAATGCTATGATGTAAGTACCGTCGGTCAAGTGTAACAAATAGATGTTTAACGTAAATGATGGAGGAACCAGAAGCTATTTAACATATTCAGGAATCATCAGCATTTTCCAGGCTGAAGACCATTCTGCTAAAGTTACAGATTGTGCATTAAATTTACTCTGTGTAACAACAGACAGTGTATAGCAATGTACTGATAGTTTAGTGTTAATGCAGTGAAGATAATAAGTTTCTAACAACATAGTTTTTATCAGTGTAGTGCTGATTCATTATAAATACATGAAGTTTCTTATTTGTGATTGGATCTGTAGAACATGAGGAAAGCAGGAATGAGTGAATGAAAATCCATGTAAGCATAAATATGTATATACATATTTTTTTAAGTCATTCACCACAGTATTTTCAAAGAACATTCAGAAACATACATTTAGTTTTACAAAAAGTTCCTCCTGTAAAATTTTTTATTTTGATAATAGAGACATATATATATCAGTATAAAAGCTTTTTCAAACAACCTTCATAGCACGTGGGTATCATCTTCATCTTTGTTTTCTTTATAATCTGTGCTTCATTTTGTTAGTGTTAATTACAAATCATATTCACATATAAATGGAACCTTGAAACCACATGGAAGGTCATTTAAAGTACTATCATGGGCAATACTTCCACAGTCTTCACCTTCATTAGTTTTACTACCACCAGCATTATCTGGCTGACCTTTGCCCCATTTTGTATAGCCTGTTGTCTGAAGTGGTTCACCTACAATAGAAATTATTTGCTGTGATTAAAAAAAATGAAGACCACACAAAACTTGGACAGAGATACTCAGTACTTTCTTTTGATTCATGATTCTTTACCATATGCGTATCATTTAGCAATATATTTTTAATAATAAAATGAGACATGAACAGGTCATTCAAGGTGTGTTCAAACAGTAAGGTGACTTTATATTTTTATGAAAAAATATTTATTTATTCATCAGTATTCATGTCATCCCCTTCAAAGTAATACCCCTCAGATACAATACCCTTGTGCCAATGCTTCTTCCAATCCTCGAAGCACTTCTCATAAGCACTTTTTGGTACAGTCTTGAGTACTTCTAGCAATTAAATTTTTATATCCTCAATCATTGAAAATCTTCATCCTTTCAAAGGTCCCTTCAGTTTCGGTAACAGGGAAAAGTCATAGGGGGCCAAATCTGGTGAATGTGGTGGCTGAGGCATGATTGTCATGTTGTTTTTGGCCAAAAAATCTCTCACAAGGAATGATGAATGAGCAGGTGCATTGTCATGATGCAAAAGCCATGAAATGTTTTTCCACAGTTGTGGACATTTTTTGCATATAGCTTCTTGCAAACAGTGCATAACATCAAGGTAATACTCCTTATTGACTGTACGACCTTGAGGCGAAAATTCATGATTCACTACACCATAGTAATTGTAAAAAACAGGGAGCAAAACTTTGACATTTGATCAAACTTGGCATGCTTTTTCCGGGCCTGGCTCTCCCAGATGCTTCCATTGCGATGACTGGGCTTTGGTTTTGACATCATAATCATAAACCCATGTTTTGTCATCAGTTATGACCCTTTTGAGCAAATCAGGATCATTGCTGACATCATTCAAGAGCTTCTGAGCATGCAATGGTTCTTCTGAAGTTTTGGAATAAACGTCTCATGCCCAAAACTTCTGAAAAAATTGCATGACATGAGCTGACCAATATGGCAACATCCTCATCAACTTCTCTTACAGTAATCTGATGATTTTTCAAAACGATTTTCTTAAAAGTTTTGGAGTTATCATCTGTTGTTGATGTGCTGGGGCATCCAGAGTGAGGTTTGTCATTAGCATCATCTTGGCCATATTGGAAGAGCTTGTAGCATTGGTAAACTTTTTTCCTTACTTAGACCAGACGCACTGTATGCCACTGTCAACATTTCAAGTGTTTTAGAGCACTTTATTCCATTTTATACACAAAATTTTATGCAAATTTTTTGCTCCATTTTTGATAATAATTGAAAATTGCCGAGCACACTAAAACATTTCTAACCTTTCCACCTGTCAAAAACAAATGAAGTATGCTGCACACTTGAAACTGTGAACATATGTTCGGGACATGTATATCAACATAACAAAGAACAAAAAAGATTGATAATTGAATGTACATTGCCCACACAGTTTCAAAAGTCACCTTAATTTTTGAACAGCCCTTGTGTTTAAAAAAAACCTGATATGGCTGCTATTCAGATCATCTTAAAAAATAGTTTAAAAATTGGCTTACTTATTCACTGTGCATTTATTTTTACTGGAGTTTGTTACTCAGATGAATTCAACAATGAATAAATCAATCCAGTGTTCATATGCTATTTGAGAAGAGAATTTATTTACAATTCCTAAATTTAGAACAGCAGCAGTCAAAGAATGTTAATTTTATTGCCTTTATTGGAAGCTAGCTTGGTTGTCTATGATCAGTATTTGTAACATATAATAAAGATCTGAAAATAACAGTGACGAACAGTCAGGATAATAAGAAGAACCACTCATTACCTCAATTAAATGAACCAAAAAATTAATTCTGGGGTTAATATATAAAATCAAATAATAATATATAATGATTTGAAGAAAATTTGTATGGAAAATTTATTTTCAGTGGATCTCAGGTCTAGATGGAAACACAAAAAGAAAAGCAGAAAACAATGAGTTGCTAAAATTTGAGGTTACTATTAACATTGCCTGTGGGGTCATTCATATACAACATGTACAACAAGTTTCTTGATATGCTTACTTGGATCATGCATGAAGAATGACTCTCCATGCAAGACAGCATACTGTGTCCTCCCTACCAAGAAATCATTGATCTAGATACAAACATTATATGATACCTCACATGACCCCCCTTTCTGTTAACAAAAGTTAGTGTGGTACTGAATCAAATGCTTTTTGAAAGTCACACAATACTGCATCTGTCTTATTGCTTTGATTTATAGCTTTCAGGATGTCATGTCACAAATGTGCGAGTTGTGTTAATCATGACAGATGCTTTTGGAATTGCAGCTGGTTGCCATGGATGAGGTCATTCTATTCAAGGTACCTCATTATCTCTGAGCTCAGAACATGTGCAAGCTGTAGAATTGCAGAATGTGCAATAAAAACTGTGGGCTGTCACTATGAACTGCATAGGGGTGTCTCTCTTATGGTGAGACATGTTGTTATGAGAAAGAAGCAGTTTTTGACTGCAGCTGTCATATTGGTTGGCCAGTCGTCTTTCTGGCCCACGTCATGCATGAAAAAATGTGTTCACAGTTTCTTTTATTCGTGTGAATGTGCCAACAAGTACTGAAAATATGAAGTGGCAGATATATCAGGAAATTTATGCATTGTACAAGGTGCTTATTATTAAACATTCACTACTTGAGAGAGCCCCCAAGAAAAACAGCTACTGTAGGACAATGAAACTTCATGCAGAAGAGAAATAATGAATAATTTCGACATGAGAAGGTAACAGTTGATAATTGCATACCAGATTTATATTCCAGGTTACAAACTTTGCTCAGTGTGATGACCATCTGCATTTATGACAGCCTGGAAGTTTGTACGGATTCCATTTCATGATTGTTCCAGCACTTTTCAAACAGTGGACTATGGAATGTTTGGGCATTGTGGAAGATCTTGTGCACTGCTTGAAGATCACACATTGTGTCCAGCATCTCAGATATGGCAGCAATAGCTTTTTCAACAATTTACAGTGTAATTGGTCACAATTTATGATGTGATTGGTCATTGGCCTCTCCCAGGAGCAATTCCCAAATAGCCATTTAATTCAAATGTCTGAATCATATTCCTCAACCTTAGTGTGGAAAGAGAACCTCTCTGTATACCTTCAACGTGTCAGTGTTCACAAAGAGCAGCACCACTATTGCTGCTGTTTTGGTAAAACGGCCTTACAAGTAAAGCCCTGCTCACCTTGTCCAGATCACGTTGACTGTCTGCAACTGTCATGCACACTGATGCTTGTGTTTCCACCCTGTGTTGCCATACCAGTTCTGGCCCCTAATGGCAAGTCATGACACTAACACTACTGGAAACAAAAATCCTACAGTGCAGAGTTTGAACATCCTTCATACAAAGCTGAATATCCATACAGTAAATAGTTTTTTGTCTACACTGGTGCAAGTAGTGAAAGTTTGTAATAATCACCCTGTATAATAAAAGTTCATTTACAATATTTGAAGAAGCTATTTTCACTCAGGACTCTAAACATACCCAACAACTCTTTATGTAACGTTACTATACATTACATGAAAATGTTAAACTAGCAATGGACTACATGTGGAAAATTATGTAGTCCTTCACTGTATTTGACTGGACCAAGAAGAAACATCTAGTATATCATATTATAGAGTATACCATCTGCCACTCATTTTGCCATTTTTTGTAGTATTTAAAACATCTAAGGAACTAGATATACAGGTTGTTTTTTGCTATGGCCAATATTCTTACATGAAACAGTACTATAAAAAAAAAGTCCTATAAAATTGACAAATGCGCCATTTTACTTGTGTTGAAAATAATCAATCCTCAGTGGTGTAGTATGTTTTCTGATTATGCTTAGTACTCATTTCTTATTAATTATGCTTGTCTGTGAACTTGTTTCTCTGACTTGATGTTGTCAGTTGTACTACACACATCAAAACAAGTTTTGCATCACCTGGTTCCCAGAACTCCTGAAGATAGACATTGACTGTGGATATTGTATCACAGACACAGTTCCTTTTACTGTTCAGAGATGTTACTAAACCCACCAAAAGATGTAAACAACCTTGCATGACCAGCACCTATTAGATGGAGGGGGTCCGACAGCTGACCAGTTCCATCATTCCACCAGGAAGGAGGTACGCAGCTCATGTTGTCTGTAGTTCAACCATGCCTAGACGGTCCATACCACAGTTCAAACCCATCCACATTGTTACTTTGTGCCAGGAAGAGCTCTCAACAAGGTAAGTGTCCATATGTCTCGGAGTGAACCAAAGTGATGTTGTTCGGACATGGAGGAGATACAGAGACACAAGAACTGTTGATGACATGCCTTGCTCGGGCCACCTAAGGGCTACTACTGTAGTGAATGACTGCTACCTACTGATTATAGCTTGGAGGAACCCTGACAGCAAAGCCACCACGCTAAATAATGCTTTATGTGCAGCCACAGGATGTCGTGTTATGACTCAAACTGTGCGCAATAGGCTGCACGATGCGCATCTGCACCTCTGACGTCCATGGCAAGATCCATCTTTGCCACCATGACAATGTGCAGCATGGTACAGATGGGCCCAACAACATGCCAAATAGACTGCTCAGGATTGGCATCACATTCTCTTCACTGATGAGTGTCGCATATGCCTTCAACCAGATAATCGTCGGAGACATGTTTGGAGTCAACCTAGTCAGCCTGAATACCTTAGACACACTGTCCACCTTAGACACACTGTCCAGTGAGTGCAGCAAGGTGGAGGTTCTCTGCTGTTTTGGGGTGGCATTATGTGGCCATGAAAGGCACCATAATGGCTGTACCATACATGAATGCCATCCTCCTACCAATAATGCAACTATATTGGCAGCATATTTGCGAGGCATTCGTCTTCCTGGATGACAACTTGCATCCCCATTGTGCACGTCTTGTGAATGACTTCCTTCAGATTGAAAAGGGCTGTTTATGGACAGTGTGACCCACCACCCACTTTGAGGGATCTACACCGAATCGCCATAGAGGAGTGGGGTAATCTGGACTACTAGGTATTACAGGTACTGATGTGTACAGCAACCTGTACCACCCCCTCTGAAGTTCTTGCTGTATGGTGGTACAACATGCAATGTGTGGTTTCCATGAGCAATAAAAAGGGTGGAAATGATATTTATGTTAATCTCTATTTCAATTTTCTGTACAGGTTTCGGAACTCTTGGAACCAAGACGATGCAAAACTTTTTTTTGATGTGTGTACATACGACCATCTGCTATATCAGTATTTGGTACATATTGTTTTGAAGTTGTGCTGGCATCAGATCATGGCTGGTGATTCTGTGGAATGTAAACAGTGAAGTGGAGTCCTATTATTCCTTGTGGGAAATGGCAGACATGGTATTTTACCACGTCTCAGTCAAAGGCATTAATCAACAGGTATGTGCCACACATGTCAAACAACATTCTTAATAATGCATTCCAACTGGAAAAAAGTATATATATGTTTGGTAGGATATTCCAATGAAACTTTCTGGCAGATTAAAACTGTGTGATGGACCAAGACTCAAACTCATCACCTTTACTTTTAGTGGGCAGTGCTCTACCAACTGAGCTATGCAAGCACAACTCAAGCCCCATCCACACAGCATTAATTTGGCCAGTACCTCATCTCCTACCTTCCAAACTTTCAGAACTAGCACTTCTGGAAGAAAGGATGTTGTGGAGACATGGCTTTGCCACAGCCTGGGGGATGTTTCCAGAATGAAATTTTCATTTTGCAGTGGAGTGTGAGATGACATGAAACTTCCTGGCAGATTAAAACCAGGACTTGAACTCTGGACCTTTGCCTTTCATGGACAATTCTACCAACTGATTACCCAAGCATGACTCACTTGACAGAAGCTCTCCTGTGAGAGCTGTGAGGATGGGGTGTGAGTCATGCTTGGGTAGCTGAATTGGTAGAGCACTTGTCCACAAAAGGCAAATGGCCTGAATTCAAGTCTCGGTCCGACACACAGTTTTAATCTGCAAGGAAGTTTCTTACCAGTGCACACTCTGCTACAGAGTGAAAATTTCATTCAGGATATTCCAATGCCTTGCAGACATCTGATTGTTTGCAACAAGGACTAGAGACTGTAATACACCTCACCCAGTTTGCATGACAGATGTGGAGAAATAAAGTGTTGCAACAATTAGAAGACAATCCTGAAAGTGTGTGATGAACTGGAGCTGTTGAAGGCATAAAACATACTCTCACATGATCAACTCTGTATGAGTGATTACTTTATCCATATCACTAACAGCATGTGCAACCTCTCATGCACAAGCCCACTGTGCTAGATTAACTTTCTGCAAATGAATTCTAAAACAGAGTGCTGAAGATCTGCAATTTACAGTTTGGATTTTATTTATGGGTGAGTGGGATTCATATGGAGTGAGATAATAAATTACCACAATAACCAAGTGTAAGGAGATGCAAATCTTCGAGTGAGCATGGAAGCAAAGCATCAGAGTCCTTTAGTACTGTACATATGTTGGTCCTTACCTATCTTAACTAAATAATCTACATAAAATTAGCTGAAACTGGGCATGTGGGGATGGGTATCTTAGGCACTGACACAATGAATAATATTCATGAGAAATTTAAGGCAAAAGCAAATTGGCTTACTGAATTAACTAAAGTACTACAAGTAGCACTGAAATAATTTCAAAAATTGATAATCTTTATCATTTCCTAAAACGATGAGGCACGGTATAAATGTCACTTGCTGATATGATGAATACTAAAAAAAAGAGCGGCACCACAATGCTCACTAAGACCAGCATCCTCAATAGTGATTTGCCCAGAAAATGAATGCACTGCATATATGATTCAACATGAGTGTGGAGGCACAGAATAAAGTCACTAACTCTGCAGTTTGAGCTGTCAACAAATATTAATAGCATGAGACATGGAGAAAAATAACATCTCTCACAGAAACTTGAAATACAGACTGTACAAATGATGGTGGAGGTGCTGCACATGCATAGTAACTAGTCACTCAATATTCACCAGCACCAACACAAATTTGCTGCCACAAGACTGTCTCTCATGGGGAAATGCCCAGGACAGGATCCAATGAAATGATACAGTCTTCACATGAGCCATGATGGTTGATAGCTAGAATCTTGGCTAGTACCCATGAGGGCACGTGCACTTGCCCATGGGAATGAATGTCTTCTGCTGTGATGCACTGCTTTATGTACTGTGCTGTGTTGCAGATATGGTGTGAGTGAGTCTCAGTACTTTTGCACCAAATGTCTAAGAGTGAACTTGGTACCATGTACTGCACTGTCTGAGATACGTAGTCCGTATGGTATGTTCATCATGGTATGTGCATGGAGCCAAACTCCGATATTGTCACCTCGAAGAGAAGAAGAGAACTGAGAACAAGGTTAGGCTGACAAATTCTATCTAGATGAGTGGTTATTGTCTTGGTTCCACTAGCCAGTGACCATAGTGGACAGTATCTGGTAATGTGGAAGAACTGACTACTTTAGGTGAAAGCAGACATATGTGTATGAAGACAAAACCTCACTGCATTAGCAGATGACCATAGGCAACTATATGTGTGTGGAATGGGGCTGGACAGCTAAAACCAATGTGCAGTGAAGGGCTGCTACAGTATCAATATGTGGGCAGGAATTGTATTTGATGACTCATAAGTTTGTATACTTTACTGGACAAATTAACAAGTGCTGTTTATGTTGCCTCTGTTATTGAAGAATGTTACTGTTGCAGAAAAATACTTGTTGTGGTTTATGCTCACTTTCAATGAATGACACAAACCTTTAATCACTGACTGTTTTTTATGCAGAAGTCCATTAGTGCAGACACTCCATTTATTGGGCTTCTGACCATAGGTATATTTAAGGGCATTGGTATGTTCCACATCCATCTATGATGTGCACACATACTGCAGCAATTGTCTCATGCATGTCACTAAATCTGAGAGCGGCCAGATGTTTTCAAATCAGTTCATGTATCTCTGAGATGGAGGGCTGAACGATGTATAAGAATGAATGGTAACCACATTGAGCACTTCCTGAGCTGTTAACAGACAGATGCTTATCATGAGACAGAACAACCCATATTTCAAAAAGTATTTGTTTCCAGGACCTTTTTATCCTTTTTTTGACCAGTACCATCTCTTCTATGTCTATGGACAGGAAAAATTCATATTTTGTGATAAATACGAAACAGATGTGAATTCTGCCTCAAAATGTGAAAATGTTTAATAAACACTACTTCATATCAAATTGGATCCAGATGAACTATTTTATCAGAGATAGTTTGAAAGAGCACTATTTTCTGCATATAAATATTGAAAATGTACCCAGTTTTGAACTAGTAGTATTGTACACCTGGCGAAGCCCAGTCTGGGAAGATAATGTGCGTAAGTATCTGCTGCAAAATTAAATAGTGTAAAAATGCAATGATATAACAATATGCTTAATGATTAGTGCCATGCTGATTATGGATGGTTGAATGATTTATTTAAGATATACACCGTGTAGTGCAATGTAGTAGTACTCAGCTGTGGGACCTAGCATTTTACTACAAAGAAACACATATGGGTGTTAGCTAAAGCTCAAAAGATGGTATAATGCAGAAACTATTCAAGTGGCAAGTTATGTGGTGGATGTTTTCAGTTTTCAACCATGGTTGCAATGAATACCACTAGAGGTTGGGCTTGAACTATGTCATCAACAATACTCTGCTAACCTCAACAAGAACTTGTGTGGAAGCCGTCTATGAATGCCTTGTGTCATTGGTTGCTCGCCTTTTCTTTTTATGAAATAATTGAAGCAACTAATCCTAGCTTATCATGGATTTCAATTATGACCCTTACAACACCAGAAGAGTTCCATAATCCCTGTGACAATGTGTCAGTTCTGTTTTAGTCTGTTTCCCTGTGAAAAGTGGTGGGGTTTGCTTCCCTGCACTGCTCCTCTTCCCCCCGGCAGCCAAAATTCCAGTTTGTTTAGACTCATGCACATCTGACACTACAGCCTGTAAAACAAAATCTGTAACAATTTTCAACTGCACCGAAATTCCCCCATAATTTTAAAATATAGTTACTGTATGTTCAGTTCTACATCTATGGTAAGTGCCTTTTCAGTTCCATCTGCATCATTGTGAAGTATGGGTTGCATGGCTATGAATGCTCATGAAAGGTCAAAATTAATAGTCTGCACATTTTTTAATCAACAAATTGGGTAGGAAATGACAAGTAATGGCCAGAAACACCTTAAATCAGTGATAAATTCAGTTCAACAGTTGGAAAATGCTGCTGCTTTCTAACAGAACAGACATTTTTGAAAGTTTTCACACTGTCAAATGAAGCAAAGGCCATTTGGGGTGAAAAAGGTCTTGCAGTTTTTGCAAAAGCAAACATGCCAGTAAAAAGGTATCTCAATCAGCACATTTTTTTGATAGTCAATTTCAAAGAACTAAGGCCTTGTTTGTCTTCACTTGTGTAGTGTGACATCCTTTTAAATTCATTTGTCTAATCACTTACAAAAAAATTAATGCAAATTTTGACAAAAATAGATGCAAATTTTGCAAAAAATAAGTGCAGATTTTGCCAAAAATGGGTATTAATGTTGGTTCTAGGTGTGGTGTGAACACATTCTCATTTATAATAAACAAGAATAGCAAGTAGCCAAACCAGTAATGAAAGATTAAAGCATCTGAAACAAAATCAGTATTATTCATTTCTGTCCAACTTGATTTCAGTGAGATGTTGCTTTAGTAAAGGAGAAAGCAATATGAAAATTGGGAGAGGTGGGTAAAGAAAAGAGCAGGAAACATAAGTACAGCTGCATAATGCAAGACTTCCTGGACACTTTTAGCAGATGAAATCTTTCAAGTTCCATTTGTCTATTGCTATAGTAATTAACAGCAGTTAATAGCAAGATATTCTAACTGTAACTTGTTTTGGTTTAGATGTTACAACATATTACCAATGTAATAATAAGAGTTTAATCAAACAGTGGAAACTCTATGTTGAAATATCAACAATATTAGGCAAAGGATAGATTGTTATTCACCATAAAGATGACATGTTGAGTTGCAGATAGGCACAACAATCTGTTAAAGATTTAGTGTTAAGACTGGTCTTAGCTGTCAGTGTTGGTGGTAATGTGTGCATGAGGTGTGCTTGCTTATGTAAATGTGTGTTCTTTTTCTGAAGAAGGCATTGGCCAAAAGCTAAATGTATAACAGTCTTTTTTGTTACGCTTATCTGCAAGGCAATGTGTCATTTTTATTGCGAGTAACAATCTGTCCTTTTGCTAATAAGGTTTTACTCATTGCAATAAGTACATCTGTTCTTTATAAGCTGTGGAGAGATATAATTTGCACCTTTTTAAACAATACTATTACATTAGTAACATAAGATCAACAAGAGAACTTTAGAAAGTATATTTTGTGGTGAAATGTTGTCAAGATGTGAGTCCAAGTCAACTCTGTTGCTCTGTTAAATATTTTTGCCTTTTTATCATTATTTATTTATACAGTCTTTCAAGAAAAATTGCTGCTATGTCTCTGGCAGGGATACAGTTTGAGATGTCAACTGTCCATAGGTCATTCTTTATCATCTGGTACATTGCGGTATGTTCCTCAGGCAGGTTGCCACAAAGTATCATCTTACAACCACCTCTCATTCCCTTGCATATTCTGCTATTGGCTATATAATACACACCGACACATAGAAAATGTGTATCTAAAAACACCAAATTACCATTTACTGTGATGTATGTTCCTTCCGTGGTTTTGTCATGGAAACCAATAAATGCCCATCCTGAAATTTGTTTGTGGCGTGAAAACAACTGTTTGGCAACACTTGCTTCAGCATCTGAATTCAAAATAAGCAGATGTCCTCCTTCATCAGCACAAGTCTTTCTTGCATCACTCCAGGTCTTCAGAGTGGTGTGAATTTTGTAATAACCAACACCAGCAAAATATTCGTAACCAGGACCAGGTTTTGGTGGTGGAACTGTTAAAAGAGAAATAGTGTAAATTTACTTATTTCAATTCTTATTTCATTAAGATGGTTTTATTTTATGTTTCACCTTGTCTAATCTTATTGCATGCTGTGATTTTGTGACTTCTTGTTGTGCAATGAAACTCATTTCTGTGTAGGTTTATGGGATAGTAAATTTTGTCCAAACCATGAATGTAAGTTCAAAATGGATGTTGTGTTATTCTTGAGAAGCCAGTGAAACAAAGCCTTTGTTGTTGTTGTTTTTGGGGTTACCCAACATGAGATAGTAAGGAAGATAGGTGGCACAAAATTTGATGACACGAAACACAGAAATTGCTTATCTCTAAAAACACACAGCCATTACAGTTCTTAGGCCTCTGCACAATATTTTTAAGACAATATTTCCATTCACAATGCTTATGAATTAATTCTATCATTTCTCTGACTCAACATTAAAGTGATTCAATCATTCATGTATTAATTCATTAATTTACCATGTTCAGCAGATCCAGTCATGATGGAGGACCCTGAGGCATGTGAAATGAGTTAAGGAACACATAAACAAAAGATAAATATTAGCTAAAAATGAAACTTGAAAATAATGAACTATTACTACAGAGGTTCATACTACTTACACTTACGCAAGTTGAACTTAACATAGTAAAACTGTCACTGGAATAGCAAATTAAAAAAATAACTGTTTCTTCATGAGTGCATTAAATATTTATTTTCTAATCCTTGGATGTATATAATCAGACATATGTTTATAATTGTCTTTGGAATGTTCAGAGATTCCCAGTTTCTTGTGTGATACCTGATGCAAAATATGGAATCCTAGAGGAAGAGAAAAACATAAATTTAATGTATATATGGGCTGTGGCTGTTGTGGTTGAATATGGACTCTTATTTGGTTTTCTGGTACCATCAGCAAATATTATAGTTTCTAAATCGTCCTTCAGTGTCATTATAAAATCATTTATGTAGATCATGGACAAACAAACCTTGTGAGACTACACACTTTCAATCTCCCATACTCAATTACATTTTATTATTCTCTATGAGGATAATAACTCATCTGTGGTAAAATGACATCATTATTGCCTTAATCTATTAGTTCAGTTGTTAAAATTTTATGTTTATACGATCAAGTGCCTTGACACGGTCACATGATATGCAAGGTAGATAAATTTTCTTTATTTATCTTTATCAGGAGTTGATTCCCAAATGGCTTTCTCTGTTAAGAAGCCTGTATCAAAGAAAAAAGAAGAAAGATTTAATGGCCTGTTGATGATAATCACTGGAGACAGAGTGCAAGCTTAGATTTGACAAGGAAAGGGAAGGAAGTTGATTGTGTTAGTATCAAAGGAATAAATTGCTTTAACTGATTTAGGAAACCACAGAAAAACTTAATTTTTATAGATGGGCATAAGCATGACCTCTGCTACACATATGTGAGTCCTTTGCTTAACCCTTGTGCCAGCTAAGCTACCAATTTATGAAAGGTAACCTGAGAGGCTAGTAATAAATTAGGTTCTTAAAAATTTGTCAGTGTACTATTAAAAGCCACATTCTCAAACATTGTTAAACAACTGAAATTCATGTAATGGATTGGAGGTACTATATTTATCTTCATGAATAGTGCTGCTGAATGGTCAACTATACCAGGAAATAAGTATCAGGCCATTGACCAATTACAAATGTAGCTAAAGGGTAGTAAGCACAAAATTTTGATATTCAGCAAAAAATATATCCAAAGAAATCACCGATTTCAAGTTTCCTAATGACTTTTGCAGTCTGCTTAGTGGTAACTTATTTGGAACAAATGGTAATGTAATAATTGTCTACTGGAATGTATACAATACAAATGAATTTGATTGTTTATTTTCAATTTTCCTTATTTGTACACACTTTAATGATGATTTTTTGTCAGAGTGTTTCGACTGATGACACCTGGTGTTATTGATGTCAAGCTTTGGATTATTTTCCACAGTAAAATCCCAGTGTGGGTTGAAACATTGGGTGACAGCCACTGACAGTTTGTTTTTTAACCCAATAACCCATAGAGATTTAAATGTAACATAGGTTTTGTGACAATAAAAGTCAAATATTAACAGTAAAATATACTGACTGGTCAGCCACAGATAATAGAATATATGAATGCATCACAAAATCATAAACAATGTCTCAAAGGGGTTTAGAGTGCAGCTACAGGAAGATCAAAGGGAAGAGCTTTTCAGAGTAGGAAGTAGAGACGAAAAATTTAAGATTCTCTTAAAATGTCTGAGTTTTGTTTCTCTCTAAAATAAACGAGGCCAAAATTGAACATGAGCAAGGATAAAAGATAGATAATTTCTGGAATTAATGTATCTGGTCCTAAGAACAGAAACTCTGCCTAATTTAGGGAACTAACTGCACTCAAGAGTTGAACTTCCATTACCACACAGGCCATTTGGTTCCTCCCACCCACTATTAGTTTACTTGTAATCCAGACATGGGACGTTGCTGTGCGGCACTATGCTTTATAATTTTTTTCAAACTGTTGCATCCTTGAGCCCCCGGTTCGAGATGTACCCTTACCCGCTTAATGGCTGACGCTACAAATCACTTTATTAATAATTATAGTACAGAGTTACATCACCAGTTACAGTTACATTCTCAGCAAGTACACCAAGTTCTTTAATCCATATATGTATTTTTCCATCATTACTAACTTTACGACAGGAACGGGTATACAAAGCCAGGTCTTCGAGTTTGCACCCTCCTGTTGTTAGGCTCCGTCAGGAACCCTAAGCCTTTTTCTCAGTAATCACTTAATTTTATTAATCACTTAACAAAAGCAACTCTTCTGGTCCAGATTGTATACCAATTAGGTTCCTTCCGGAGTATACTCATACAATAGCTCCATACTTAACACTGATATACAACCATTCACTTGACAAGAGATCTGTACCCAAAGACTGGAAAGTTGCACAGGTTACACCAATATTCAAAAAGATAGTAGGAGTAATCCAGTGAATTACAGGCCCATATCATTAATGTCAATATGTAACAGGTTTTTGCAACATATATTGTGTTAAAAAATTATGGATTACCTCAAACAGAATGGTCTGTTATTATTCTTACTTTATGTAAATGACCTCCCCTTACATTTAGATGATAACAGAACCTTCCTCTTTGCTGATGATACCACAATAATGATATCTGACTCAAACAAACATCTTCAACATTCAATAAACAGGAGCACAGCACAACTAAACTCATGGCTTAATTCAAACAGACTACTCCTAAATATAAAAAAGACAGCTGGTATTATTTTCCACACAGCCCAAAATAAATACCCACCAGTACCAAATATATCACTGAGTGATGATAAAATCAACTAAGTAAAGGAAACCAAATTTTTGGGGGTTACCATTACTGACACACTTACATGGAAAAGTCAAATTGATATAACCTGCACCAAATTGAGTAAAGCATGTTTCACAATTAGACAAATAAGGAATGTTGTTAATACCAACACCCTCACATCAATGTACTATGCTCTTTTCCACTCTATATTAAGCTACGGAATTATCTTTTGGGGCCACAGTGCAGAAGCAGTGAGGCTGTTTAAACTCAAAAAAAGTAGTTAGAATAATATTATTCAAACAGCAGAAAGAATCTTGGAAACCACTGCTCCAGAATCTTAACATATTACCCCCCTCATGTCAGTACATACATTTTTCACCAAGAAAAATATTAGCAACTTAGATATAAACTCAAACTGGCACCAACATGATACAAGGTCAAAGAACTCTCTTCCAGTAATTCCCCATTCAACAAAACTATACAGTAAAGATGTCAAATATATGGGAATAAAACTCTACAATCATCTCCCAATAGCACTGAAGAACATTACACAAGTGAAGAATTTTAAAGTCAAACTACAGTCACTCCTAATTAAACACTGCCTCTACAGCATACAGGAATTCCTCGAAAACAACCTGCTATAAGGAACTGCTCAACAAAAACATCAGATAATGGATCCCAAACTATTGACCTTATGTAACATAACTGAATGTAAGTTTTATTGGTATAAATCCTAAATTCTGGTACAGAATAAATATAAGACCTAAGTACATTACACATGTGACATAAATATGTAATCATTTTATAGATTCATAGACATGTACCTCTTCTTATAAATGCCTAATATGTATCACATGAGCTGTCCTATATCATGATGTGCATTTCTGTGCAATGTATGATTCAGTGGATCAAAACAAATAAATAAATAAATGACTAAATGTACTCAACTTGAATTTAGAAAAACATCATTCTCGTGAAGCACAACTTGCTCTTTACTCACACAAAGTATTGAATGCTATTGACAAGGCATTTCAAATGTATTCCATGTTTCTAGATTTCCAGAAGGCATTTTACATGTTACTTCACAAGTGGCTTGTAATCAAATTGCATGGTTATCGAATGTCATCTCAGTTATGTGACAGGATTCATGATTTCCTGTTGGAGGAAAATAGAAGTGGTTTCTGCCATTCCCTAAGGTAGTGTTATAGGCCTTCTGCTGTTGCTTATCTATTTAAATGATTTAGGAGACAATATGAGCAGCTATCTTAGATTGTTTGCAGATGATGCTGTCATTTATCATCTAGTAAAGTCATAAGAAGACAAAAAAAAAATAAAATAAAATAAAATAAAATAAAATAAAATAAAATAAAAAAATAAATTACAAAATGATTTGGAAAAGATATTTGTGTGGTGCAAGAATTGGCATTATTTAGGGTCACTAAATATTGCAAAGTGTGAGATCATGCACATGAGTGCTAAAAGGAATTCATTAAACCTTGGTTACATGATAAGTCAGTCAAATCTAAAGACCATGAATTCAACTAAATATTTAGGAATTACAGTTATGAACAACTTAAATTGGAAAGAACAGACAGAAAATGCTGTGAAGAAGGTGAACCAGAGGCTGATTTTATTGGCAGAATACTTCAAAGATGTAACAGCTCTACCAACAAGACTGCCTACTCTGTGCTTGTCCATTCTCTTCTGGAATACTGTTGCATGGTGTGGAATTCTGACCAGATAGGATTACTGGAGTGCATGAAGAAAATTCAAAGAAGAGCAGCACATTTTGTATTATTGAGAAATAAGGGAGAGAGTGTCACTGACATAATACAGGATTTCAGGTGGAGACCATGAAAACAAAGATGTTTTTAATTGCAGTGGAATCTTCTCATGAAATTTCAATCAGCAGCTTTCTCCTCAGAATGTGAAAATATTTTGCTGATGCCAACTCACATAGAGAGAAATTATCATGATAATAAAATAAGAGAAATCAAATCTTGCAAGGAAAGATATAAGTGTTCATTTTTTCTGTATTCTGTTTGAGATGGGAATAACAAAGAATTATTGCAAAGGTGGTTTGATGAACCCTCTGCTAGACACTTAAGTGTGATTTGCAGAGTGTCCATGTAGATGTAGATGTAGATGTAGATGAGAGATGCATTCTTGGTGCAGAGTGTGTCAGAAGCATCACAGCAGTTATTGTAACACTGATGTACTGACAGAATTTCTTCTGTTGTTAGGACACATAGTCTGAGTCTGTCAGCATAAGTGACCTCACTGTCCTGCCACCCAGAAGCACTGTGCATTGTGTAGTGGAGGAATGGCGTTGTCAGGGTGAACAGCCAAGAGATGTGGTATCCTGTATCATGATGGAGAGGCAAGGACTTTTGTATGTCTGGTGAGAAGTAGAAGTGACGCAAGAAGTCGATTCACACTACATGTTCAATGATGTCTGTTGCATAAGAAGTTCATGTGAGTTCATGATAAAGCAATGGTTCTAAGGTTTGTGTGGTGGATCCATGCATCCAGATCATTGAGTTATTAGTTGTGTGGAGTTGTAGTGTCAACATTTTGCCGACTGTTGATGTTCTCTCGAATGGTACTAAACTGATGTGCGATCCAGTATCCACAAAAAAGTTCTTTCTGGAATTGAGATCAAAGATGCAAAGATGGCCACCCTGGTGTGTGATTGAGAAACTATGAGCTTGAATCTACCATAGTCACTGTTGCTGACTTGGTGTCTCTGTGTGGGCTGGTGCACTTAAAGTGGCCCACATTTGAAGCTTAGAAACCCACAGGGAGAAGGACAGATGAATACAGTGTCACCAAAGTTGCACAGTACCAGCAGGGCTGTGACATAGAGTCAGCAGTGGCGACCATTGTAGTGTTGCCCGCAGTGAGTGTGATACCTTATACAGCACGTTGAGTTGGAGCAATGATGTTACTGTCAACTGTTCTCATCATTGCTTGGGGCAATCTGGCATGCAAGGTGGGCAATCTTTGGCTAACTTGCTGTGATGGTGCTGTGCCTTTGTAATTTATACAAAGCCTATGTTGTAGTAACACAAACATCCTGTTCACTAGAGCAAACTGTCTCTCCAAAGGTTTGGCTTCATGTGATGTCGTAGTAAGTTGTAGTTGCAGCAGAAGTTTCACGATACAGTGTGTCCATAGGCAGCATCCAGCATGAGGTTAATTTTAAGTGTGGATTTAAATCATCACCAAAGCTGGGACAGCATTCTGTCATTCAGTTGTTCATCATAGAGAGCAACTGTTGTTCAGGTGCCCTGGAGGACCACTGTGGCAGTGCTGTTTTGGCTACATCATACTTGTTGTGGGAAGGGGTGCCAAGATGATGTCACTGATTAAGTCTTCATGTTCGGTCAGACGGCAAATGAAAGTGATGAATCAGATGTTATCATCAAGGATGCTTGATGAAGTAAATACACACTCTGCAGTGGTGAACCACAGAGCTGGTCTGAAGGGAGGCAGTTTCAGTTGTGAGCTGAGTTTGTGAGGTAAATAAAGGCTGTAATGTGGTGTATCTACAGTCAGCCAAGATGGTATCACTGACGAAAGAGTTTGTTGTGGTTGCAATGAGGAAATAAATAAAGCACCTAGTATATTGTAGTATACTAGTATTTGACTGCGAGCATGAAGAGTAAGTGAATGTCTGTTCCCATAATGCTGCATGGATGTCATGGTTGACTTACAAAGATTTCACCATTCGACCTGAAGTCCACTTGTTGATTTCTGCATTCTGTCATGTATTCATTGTACAATCTTGTTCCCAAGCTCAGTAACATGTTGTCTGTTGGCTGCCATTGTTATGGTGTAGTAAGCTTTGTGTTGTATAGAAACATTTAACACATAGATGAGGTACATTTGTGTTTCATCAAAGGTCAATGTTCCACACAATGATTGCACTGCTAGTACACTTCACACATACTAACCCAGATGCAGTGTTCTATGAAGCAAGAAAAGTTGTATTCACAAAAAGGATGGCAACATTGTCAATGCACAATGGAACATTTGTTATGATTACTTGCATTGACATGGTGTCACCTCTGTGCTAGAACTCTCTACTGGTGTCAGGGAGTGCACCAATAACATAGTCATGCTTGCACCATCATTATACTCTGTCATCAGATCTGCCACAGATCACTGCCTCCACATTTCGTGATGAGGCATGGGAGTAAAACACCATAATACCTTTTCATAGTTTCATCACCCTTCAACCACTTTTCATGGATGCTCGTGACAGAGGCTTGTTAACATCAACCAGCTTCATCTTTTCCAAGTTGCTCATTCCCAGGCACTTGGCCATAACAGTCTGAACTTTCCCAAAGTATCTTAACTCAGTTGTTTTCCCCATTTTTTACCCATATCATTGCTAGAATGATTCCTCATTCATCTTTTCACTCCTTATATACTTATCTTTCCATGTCATGTTCCCACAACACCACCAGGTGGCACCCAATCTTGCAGTGGGCAGTGGTCATAATGTTCTGGCTCATCAGTGTATGACATTATACTGTGTAAGTCAGCTATGTTTGACAACATTGATAATTTGTTTGGGTAAGTAAGTGAAACTGTGGTTTAATTCAACAGACTGAACTGATCATCAAACTGTAATCTCAAGAGTTTTGTGCTGTCAACCTCTTCTATTTCCAGATCCTCAGCTTGTGTTGGTTAGAATGTCTAACAGAGTCTGTGAATCTTAGTGAGTGAATCTTTTCAAAGGTCAAGAAGAATGAATTGGATGAAAACCATATAGTAATCTCCATGAAACTTACATTTACAGCTCTTTCAAAGATTTTGATTTATATTTATCACAATGTTTTATTCTCCACAATCAAATCAAACTTTGCATCTAGCAATGTAGCATATGGGAAATTAATAAAATCAAAAATAAACAGCAATATTCACAATAAAAACCTTTGGGGTCACTGCATTTGACTATTTCCCATTTGCATCATAAGTGATAGCCTGATCTATGGATTTTTCATATTTGTAACTTTTGTTTCCTCTTAGAGTGTCCATGACTGCCTTGCAAAAGTCGCACTGATAGCACCAAATTCGATTCATTTGAAAAAAAGTGTAATTTAGGCAGTCCAGTGCCTTTAGTAAGCAACAGAGAATAACAGAAGTCTTTAAAATTTGATATCTAATGAATTAAATATATTCTGATCTATTCCTTTTTAGTATCTGAATCCACTAGAAATCTAGTTTGTGACTTGGAAAATATGTTATTGGTGGACCAATGGAGAAGTCTGAAGAATGCTGGTAACAGTGAATTTGAGTGAACATTTTATGGTACAGTATTTTACTATCTCACTTCTATTATGGAGGATAACTACATATGATTTAAAGTCCACTGGGATTGTCAGCTGCAGGTGTCATATTCAAGGCAGAGCCAGTAATATTCCATAAAGTATAGCTGTCTAGACTGGAATTAGAGAACTGATGAGTATGTCCTCCTACTCATCAAGCTTTATATATAGAGAAGTTTTGTCTAAGACATGGAAATGTCATAATAAATAATTTAGCCATTGCATTCCAAGAGAACTTCTGGGAAGAAAACTGGGAAGAAATTTGCAAATCAAACACTGAAGATGCATTCAGATTTTTTTTTGGTCTCTCTAGATTTATTTAAGCTCCATTGGTATTGTCAACTGCAGGAAACATCTTCAGGGGAGATCCAGTAATGTTCCATGAAGTGTAACTGTCTAGACTGGAATTAGAGAACTGATGAGTATGTCGTCCTAATCATCAAGCTTTATATATACAGAAGTTTTGTATATGACATGGCAAATGTCATAATAAATAATTTAATCATTGCATTGTAAGAGAAATTATGAGAAAAAAACTGGGAAGAAATGTGCAAATCAGTCACTGAAGATGCATTCAGTTTTTCATTTGTATTGCTCTGTAGATTCCAACAACAAAGAGAATGTTCAGAGATGTGGAATGTGTTCAGATATACACCAATAAAAGACAAGGAACCACAGAAATTTAAATTGTAGACCCTAACTGTTTAAAAAACTCCCACCATACTGTTTTGTGCTATTTCTGCAAATTTAAGCTAGAGTTAACATAGTAAATTACAAATAAAACTGCTGCTTTGGATGTAAATGTGCTGGTTCCTGAGATATATTAAACAGCAGCTGTTTATTTTCTATGAGTAGCTTAATATTTACCTGATTATATTATCACTTTTTAAAGAAAATAGTTACCAACATCTTTCAATACAAAGTTTTATTTTCAGACAATTACTGCTTGTCATGCATCTTTATAAAGAAAGTAAGAGGATGGCATTATGAACCAACCAAGGCTGCTGTAATGTGTATTGTCAACCAACTGTCTTCAGAGCTTGAATATCATTATATCAGGTTAAAGGAAATTTCCTTGACATCAAATAAATAATTATTACCAGCTGCAACATCTGTCTGTTACACAAGCATCCACTGTCTTACAAATTTTTGTCACTAACTACATTATGAAGAAGAAATAAAAATTTTAAGGTTCACCAATGACATTGTAATTCTGTCAGAGACAGCAAAGGACTTGGAAGAGCAGTTGAATGGAATGTACAGTGTCTTGAAAGGAGGATATAAGATTAACATCAACAAAAGCAAAACAAGGATAATGGAATGTAGTCGAATTAAGTCGGGTGATGCTGAGGGAATTAGATTAGGAAAAGAGACACTTAAAGTAGTAAAGGAATTTTGCTATTTGGGGAACAAAAATAACTGATGACAGTTGAAGTACAGAGGATATAAAATGTAGACTGGGAATGGCAAGGAAAGCGTTTCTGAAGAAGAGAAATTTGTTAATACCGAGTATAGATTTAAGTGTCAGGAAGTCGTTTCTGAAAGTATTTGTATGGAGTGTAGCCATGTATGGAAGTGAAACATGGGCGATAAATAGTTTGGACAAGAAGAGAATAGAAGCTTCTGAAATGTGGTGCTATAGAAGAATGCTGAAGATTAGATGGGTAGATCATGCAACTAATGAGGAGGTATTGAATAGAATTGGGGAAAAGATGAGTTTGTGGCACACCTTGACTAGAAGAAGGGATCGGTTGGTAGGACACATTCTGAGGCATCAAAGGATCACCAATTTAGTATTGGAGGGCACCGTGGAGGGTAAAAATCTTAGAGGGAGACCAAGAGATGAATACATTAAGCAGATTCAGAAGGATGTAGACTGTGGTACGTATTGGGAGATGAGGCAGCTTGCACAGGAGAGAGTAGCATGGAGAGCTGCATCAAACCAGTCTCAGGACTGAAGACCACATCAACAACAACAACAACTACTACATTATTCCATAAGGTGGCACACTAAAGCTGTATCGTAAACTGAACCCTGCTACTTGACATATAGCTAACAAAACTTTATAGTTCTCGATATTTAGGTAATACATTGAAAGAGTGGTAAATGAGGTATTTTTTAACCCCTGAGCAGGTGCACCTCTGTATAAAGTGTGCCTGTCACAAGTAACTGTGTTATTTCACTTATGTGAGCTGGTACCTATTTCTTCATTATTGCTTCAGCTAACACATTTATAAGTTGTGTTCTTGCATGTCCAAGTGATCAGCAGTAATATAAAATAAGCTGTGCGCTAGATGATAAAAAATTTATGACCCATGCAAGAAAATGACCCAGATTCTGAGATGGCTGGTCAAACGTACAGCAAGGCAGTTGTCTCTGAGGTAGTGAGTAATCAAATAAGCAGTTGGATAAGATTTGATGCTACTGCACTGTTTGATGCTTCGAGTAGGTTTTTACTGTAGGGTAATTCTTGCACATGTCAACGGAGTGATACAATGAGAGTTCATTTTATTATTGTTTAATTCAACAGTGATTTAGTTTACATAATGTAAATTTATTTTACTGTTGTTTAATTAAACTGAGATTAAACTGTGATTTTCTTCATACATGTTTACCTCGGTAACATAAAGTCAGTATTCTTTACATGTTTACAAAGTGTGCTGTCTGCCCACTAGTGTTATGAAAAATGGCCCACGTGCTCAAGCATTAATTTTCTTTTTAATTGGTTAGGATTGATACTAAATTTCTAGCTTTGAGGTAGATATGAGCCTGTTGAATGTCTTTATGGCAGAATTCCACTTTGAATCCCAGACTTTAGGCAGAATGTATGTGATTTTTTTTCTGTGAATGTGCAGATTACAGTTCAGCTGCAACTAATTTTATTGTCTCCAATAAAAATCACTAAGCAGTAAATTTATCAGAAAGTGAGAGTAAGAATTCCAAGATCTTAAAAAGATCACTGTAATGAGTGTGATTGACTGTGTTACATAATATTCTTACCACTGGCTTATAATGAATAAAAATTGTGCTCACATTAGGTTCAATGCCCCACAAGATAATTCTGTAACACAAATGGGAATTAAAATATGAAAAATATGCCAACACTCTTGTCTTTAAGTCAACATGAGGAGAGACGCTTTTAAGGTAAAAGCATGCTGATCTGAGCTTATTGATTATTTTGGCTAACTGTTGGCTCTACTTGTTATCTAATTAGATTCTACAAGATTTTACAGACAGTATTTATTTTAGCTTGTGATCATAAAATAGTGATGTTTGCTTCTTTGAAACTGAATAATATAAGCCATTCTGATATTAAGACTTAAACTGTTAACTGTGAACCACTCATTCGCCTTGTCAGCTGCCACCTGAACAGTTCTTGGTATGGCCAAGTTTGGTTCTTGATTAACATGCTTTTGTATTTAGCAAACAAAATAATTTTCAATCATGCTGGAAAGTCACTGAAAAATAATGTATGTAAATTAAGAACAAGTATGAGCCCTGGTACAATCTTTCCGGAATCCCATGTGTCATATGCACCCAATCTGAGGTTAGTTCAAACCCTATGACAATCTGTCAATGAGAATCTATACTTTCTGTAATGAAGATAAGACTACATCTGTGCAAGGGAAATACCATAATATTTTAGTATAACAACTAGAATTTTGTGATCCACACAAAAAAGGCTTTGATAATGTCACAGGATATACCAGTAGACATCTTGCATTGCTTTCTCTTTTGAGAATCCTTTGCAAAAGTCAGAATGAGAGACAGTTAACTACTTCTTCTCCTGTAAATGAGTCAGCATTCTGTCATAGTTACAGCACATTAATTGTCAGTTGTTATTTATGATACTGATCATATTTGTTGGTGGCAGTTATGGGACCAGACTTCAGGAATTCCGTAAAGAATTTGACAACAACTGTCTCCCTGATTACAATGTCGATGAGTCACCACTGATGAGATGTTTCACTATTTCAGAGAACTTTGTGGATTTTCTTGCAAATAAAACTAATCAACTCAAATCATGTTTCTTTGGTTTCAGAGTAAATTTTGTATGGCCTGAACTGTCTGTAAAAGGAACAAAGCCATGGTTTTCTTATCAATAACTTACAGCAAACATTAAGCAGACCAAAAGATTGAGACATCAATGTGAATTTAAACTATAGTTATACTAAAAGAGGACAGCAGAATAGATCTACTCAGTCCACACCATTCCATAATAATGTAGCTAAGGCAACTTGTTCTATCCTGGATGTATCTAGATATTGTTAGGGCAAGTTCAAACAAGACTTACAAATACAGCAGTCCTGACAATAATGACAGAAGCTGACCTTTCTTTACAAAGATTGTGCTCTTGGTATGTTTGAAGAACATTTTAAATAATACAGTATGTTTTACTCCAAACATGTTCCAAAGGTATACACCCACCCAGAAAGAATTTTTCACTCTGTAGCAGAGTGTGTCCTGATACGAAACTACATTGCAGATTAAAACAATGTATAAGACTGAGACTCAGACTTGGGTCCTATGCATTTCATGGGCAACTGCTCTACCAACTTAACTACCCATGCATGACATGGACATGCCCTCACATCTTTATTTCTGCCTGTACAACTCCTACCTTCACAGTAGTTCTTTGAAATGTATGAGACTAGCATTCCTGGAAAAAAGGATATTGCAGAGGTATGACCTAGCCACATCCTGGGGGATGTTTGTAGAATGAATTTTGCACTCTACAGTAGAGAGTGTGTGCTGATAAGAAACTTCATCATAGGTTAGAACTGTGCGCTGGACTGAGACTCGAACACAGGACCTTGACCTCTCTTGTGCAAGGACTCATCAACTGAAGTTTGGAAGGTGTGAGATGAGATACAGGCGGAAGTAAAGATATGAGGGCAGGTTGTCAGTTGTGCTCATGTAGCTCAGTTGGTGAGCACTTTCATGGAAGAAGCAAAGCTCCGAAGTTCGAATCACAGTTGAACACACAGTTTTAATCTGCCAGGAAGTTTCATATACACCCATTACTGGTCAGGTATGGTTGTGAAGAAATTCAGGGTTCAGAACCAAAAAAACCTGGAGTTTATTATAGATGTGGAAGGCACGAAAATAACAGAAAGAATAGTGTGTGTGTAGTGCAATACGGACACAAAAAGTATTCAATGGGAAAGTGAGCAGGGGCTGAAATTTGACCTACATTATTGATACAGATTATGTTTTTGTTCATTAAAATACACCTGAATGATTATATAAAGAACTTTTCTAAGATAAAAAGAAGTATGAACATGACAAATGCATGATGTTTCTCGTTTGATGCAAGACCTGTGTCAGGCATTGCAGGGGAACCGATACCAGGGAGGCAGTCTCCAGTCACTGCATAAATTGTATCCCTTTCCTTGGATTCAGGCAAGATTTGAATTGGTTTTTTCTGAACTAGATGAGTAGGGCAATCTGGGAAATAAGTCTGAAAAATCTGTAGTACCGCTTGGCACTTCACATTGGTGTGTTAGCAGTATCTGCTTACAGAGCTCTGCAGGAACACAGACTGAAACCTTATGAAGTAATAGTAACAAATCAGCTGACCAATTCAGATTTTCTATGAGCTGTTGAACTGTTACGTCTGTTTGTGTGCCATTCACCACTCGGCAGTGGGAGAGTGTTTGCCTTTACCCATTTTTGATTATTGTTTCTTTTTTTAAATTTTTGTATTTGTAGATTTAATATAAGAGATAGATATCTTTCACATGAATATAGTTTGTGTTCTATTAGCATATTAAATTTGTCTGATCTATGCTTAACAAACTTTGCAGGAAATGCTGAAACAAATACAAATTTTTGTATATCACAAACCACAGTTACTCTGCATTTCCTTTCTGAGATGGGTCAAGATGTTTACTGTTACCCTCCAAATTTTAATGACATAAAGATCATCACAACAAAATTACAGAATTTTGATCTTATACTAGGGACTGTACAGACAATTAGATCTGTACATTTACCCATGAGAATAGCCAGTTTATGACATTATATAAATTTTGAATTATGTAGTGAATATAAACATTAAATAAAACAAAATTCAGTTTATGTAATTTTCTTTCTTCACTAATTTATTTGGAACTTTTTGAAGAAAGAAATTTGGTATAAATATTGAAAATATTCTAACAGGTAGTTGACTGCAGCAGGAAATGTGTATTTACCTCTTATGGCTGTCACTATTGACAATGATTCTTTTCCATCACATCTCTTCCTGCGGAAACTCATACCAAGGTTCCATGGACCAGTCTGTTTCTTATCTTCATCAGTTTCCTCATCACTGCCTAAGTCCATTACCACCTAAATGTGGAAAAAATCGGCTTCAGTCATAATTTTTTTCTCCTGTTAATTTTTTATTATTATATTCTTTGACTGTCTCACTCTCATTTACATTCCTCCACCTCAAATATTTTTTGTACCATGGCAAAACTTTTCTTGCAATATGAACTCTTCTGCTGTGTCCATAGAACTGATCACTTTATTACATGAATTCCTAAGATAAACACAGCCCTTCAGACTGGTCAAGGGAGGCAGTGAGTATTGGTGCATCAAGAGGGCAAGGTAAATATATTTTTGGTGTAGTTCTTAGAAGGCACTGATACAATAGAATTTTATTTTTGCTATGCTGGCATATATTGTACAGTAATACAGGACAAGTGGGAACTTGACCTCCAATATCTTTAAAGCTTCTGATCATGATGTTTGTGTTTCGTTTAAATTATTAAATTGAAATATTGTTCAAACATAGTATTTTTTGTTCTTCATGGCTTAAATAAATATAATTCATTCAAATTAGATGGTGGTTTGTAAGATACATTCTTGATTTTCAACAGTTAAGAAATGGATGGCTGAATTCAAATGTAGCCATTCTTTCTTTTAAAATGATGCATGAAGGACATCCAATGCATATGAAAACTGCCACTCAGATAAAAACTCTGAGAACATACGCAGTATGGTATGCAGTATTCAGTGGCTAAACATGTGTGAAATAGATAATGTCATAGGCTTATCAGTGAAAGAGAGAGAAATACATAAACCATAAGGAATCATTGATAAAGCTCTACATAATGTGAACATCATGTATGCAATATTCTGACTGAAATGAATGTCTGGGCCATTTTAAAAAGAATTTAACTAATTTTCTCTGATGATTTGTTACTATGGATGAAACATGGGTTAAGAATATCACAGCAGAAATTTAACAGCAATAACAGCAATTGAAGAAGTAAGAGGAAATTGAAGAAGTAAGAGGAAATGTGTGTACCAAAAAGGTGAGTTTGAATTCCTTTACTGAAAAGGATATAGGCCATTTTTCTGAGACACAATACAAATTTTCTTTATTTTTGCCTTGCAAATGATAAAGCAATAAGTGTTGGGTAGTCCTACTATTCAAATCATCAAGAGCAAACCGAGAAAAACTGCATGAGAAGATGCCTGAATATCAAACGAAAAACAGTCACCTTTTGCAGGAAAAATGCACCTAATACAAAAATATTTGAAACTGGGGAGTGTAAATCTGAAATACATCAATAGAAAAAAATTGCAGCGCCACAAAAGAGTTGTGCAACATAATTGAAAGTTTGTAGGAATGTTTCTACACTTGAAGATGATGTTTACTCCAATTTCACACCAATCACATTAGAATGGTGCTTTTAATCTCACTATGAGGATGCAAACCATATGTTAAATACACACTGTAATAGTCATGAGTATTAGTTAGCTTTAGAACTGGCTGTGATGAAAAAATGAAATGATCGTATGGCATTTATTGGCCGGGATATCCCCTTTGGGGTTTGGCTGCTGTATTGAAAGTCTTTTTAGTTGGCTCCACATTGGTGACTTGCATGTCAATGATAATGAAATGATGATGAAGGACACACAACACTAAGTCCCCTGCCGGGAATTGAACCCGGGCCCCCTTGCATGGTAGGCGGTAATGCTACCGCTGCGCTACAGAGATGGACAGATGTGATGAATTGATGTTACTTGAGAATGCCTTTAAGGTGACAAAGAAACCATTATTAACACCTCACTGAGTTTGAAAGAGGTCATGTAATAGGGTTACAAGAAGCTGTTTTTTCTTCTTCTATGATATTTCAGAAGGGCCTGGCAAGAATGTAGCCACTGTACATGACTGCTGGCAGTGGCAGTCATGAGAACGTATGGTTGCAAGAAGATGGGGCTCCAGATGGCCACATAGGACTACCGAGGGGGTGACCATTGTTATTGGTATATGACTCTGGTGCACTGTACTGCAGCAGCAATATGAGCTGTAGTTGGCACCACACTGACACAACAAATTTTACAAATTGGTTATGTCAAGGACAGCTCTGAGCCAGATGCCCTGTAGTGTGCACTCCACTGACACCAAATCACTGCCATTTGCTACTTCAGTGCTGTATATGGGAGTTTATTGGAGGGTAGGGTGGATGTCTGTTGTGTTTTATGATGATAGATGGTTCTGCCTCAGTGCCAATGATGAGTGAGTGTTGGTTAGATGGGGCCAGTTGAGGGCTTCAACCAACCTGTCTCATGTTAGACACACTGGACCTACACCTGAAGTTATGGTCTGGGGTGTGATTTTGTACTACTTCAGGCACACTCTGATGTTTATCCCATGCCCCCCTGACAGCAAATTTGTACATCAGTCTGGTGATCATCAGTCTGGTGATCTGACTTGTGCTGCCATTCACGAACAGTATTCGAGGGGATGTTTTCCAACTGGGTAACACTTGCCCATATACTGCTGTTGTAACCAAACAAGCTCTACAGAGTGTTGACATATTGCCTTGGCCTGCTCAGACACCAGACCTTTCTCCAGTTAAGCATATATGGGACATATATGGGACATCCAGCTTCATCCAAAACCAGCATTAGCCGTCCCTGTATTAGCCAATCGAGTGTAATGGCTATGGAACTCCATCCCACAAACTGACATCCAACATCTGTAAAACACAATTTATGCATATTTGCATGCATACATTCAGCATTCTCATGATTACATTGGTTATCAATGTACCAGCATTTCAAGTCTGCAATTGCTTCTATCATGCTTACATTAACCTGTGATCTTGCAATGTTAATCACTTAAATATGTTACCTAGTGAAATGTATTCCCAAAATTTCATCTACTTTATGTTCATGCACATCCTGAAGTATGGCGAATTATATGCAAAATAGGTCTGATATAATATTTTTTAAACTTGAGTATTCTATATCATGCAACTTTCAGCTTAAAAAATAAGCTGTGGTAGAGGTGCATATATTGGTTATTATTGTAATGCTCACTTTGTGTCAGCTGACATTTATTAAACATAAACATAGCTTTCTGTAACAACATATTAAATTATCCATTAGCCCACAAAACTAAACAATAATAGTTCCATAAAACTGCTGTAAGTCAGTAACATCTTGCCATGATATTTCGCCACAAAGTCTTTTGGTCATCTTCAGGTGAGTACAGCTGGAGGAGTACTGGCAAATACGCACTGAGCTCTGCTATTTAAAGCCAAAGGGGGCTGCATTGCGCATGCACTGCGCATGTACTGTTTAGCGTGCGCGTTCACAACTCCATGCTCTGCGCCTGGCACCCTCTGCGGTGAAAACTTGGCATTTCGATATCAGATCGATCTTCATCTTTAAACCGATAACTACGTTGACTTCGAAGTTTCTCTACAATGGGATTCCAAGCGGAATTTAACTGGTAACCGCTATCTCAATTGATAAGAGTCTCGCTGTCTGACAATTTTATTTCTATGGATTCATTTATAACTGAACTGCAATGCAGCCCCCTTTGGCTTTAAATGGCAGAGATCAGCGCATATTCGCCAGTACTTCTCCAGCTGTACTCATCTGAAGATGGCCAAAAGACTTTGTGCTGAGATATTGTGGCAAGATGTTACTGACTTACAGCAGTTCTCCCATGTTGGCAGCAAGATTATCTTCTCTGTGATGGGATTGGATCGACGGTGTGACATGGGCTAAAGCAAATTGGAGCCATGACAAGGCAAACAGCCAAGATTAATAGACTTTCTACACAGATGCAACAGGAAGCTCCTCGACAATCTGTTGTTAAATTTGACAGAGAAAGATTTTGATGATGTGACTATGTCTGTGTTAGAAAAAGGTCTGAATTTTGCCCCCACACCTGTTTCACCGCCATTTGTAGACTTCGTCAGTGCCAATGAAGAAGCTGCACGCTGTCTTGGTACAGATAAAGTGGAGGAAGTCCGACGTGAGTCTTGTCATATGCTGACTAGAGGTGCACCTATGAAGAGTAATATCTCACCTATGGAAAGGAGAGCTCTCCGTAATTTAAGAGCAGATGTGGATACAGTTGCCTTAAAATCGGACAAAGGAAATTCTATGGTTCTTATGACAAAGGATGATTACGTCAATAAGATCAATATTGTATTAAGTGATTCCACCTATCACAAAACTGATAAGGACCCCACGAGCCGAGTTATGTGAAAAACAGTAGAACTCTAGTCAAACAGTTCTCTATCAAAGGTCATCAAGAGATTGAAACCAAATTGTGTGGTTCCTCCCAGGCTATATGGACTGCCTAAGATCCATAAGGAAAATGTACCATTACGTCCGATCGTGAGCAACATTGGGGCAGCCACCTACGACCTAGCAAAATTTCTGGCATCACTGCTTAAACCAGTTATAGGCAAATGCCCTCATCACATAAAAAACTAGTGATTTTATCAGCCGTATTCAGTGTTTACAGCTGCAAAGTAACGACTTGCTGGTCAGCCTGGACGTGGTTTCTCTCTTTACCAAGGTGCCTCTTGTAGATTCATTACACCTGATCGGTAATATGTTTGATGCAGGTATTACAACGTTGTTTGAGCATACTCTCTCTTCTACATATTTTACATTCAACAATGAATTTTATGAACAATCTGACGGTGTCGCCATCGGGAGTCCTTTGTCTCCCCTGGTGGCAAATCTTTTTATGGAAGATTTTGAAGAGAGAGCTTTCACCTCTGCCACTTTTAAACCGACAGTGTTTTGGCGTTACGTGGATGACACCTTTATAGTATGGCCTCATTGCACGGACCGTCTCCAGGAATTTTTACATCATATGAATTCCATACACGAAAATATTAAGTTCACTATGGAAACTGAAAAAGATGGTTGTTTGCCATTTTTAGATGTTCTGGTACGGCGCAAGAATAATGACACACTTGGTCATTCGGTGTATAGGAAAATGACCCATACAGATTTATATCTGCAAGCTACCAGTTGCCCCCATCCGACACAAACAATGGGTGTCCTTAAAACTTTAATCCACAGTGCCCATACTATTTCTGACGTCGATAGTCTTCAAGCAGAACTGAAACACCTGCAAAAGGTATTCCTGATGAATGGCTTTTCAACTAAGCAAGTGAACAGAGCTATGCAGTCCTACAAATGACACAACAAGGAAGAAGAAGAGGTCTTCAGGTCAACGGCTTATCTACCTTTTATTGGGAACATCTCATCACAGATAGGTAGAAATTGAGGAAGCATGAAGTTAGAGTAATCTTTTGCCCTTCTCCTAAAATATCATCACTGGTGGGATTCCTTAAGGATGACCTGGGCCTATGTAAATCAGGTGTCTACAAGATTCTGTGTGATTGTGGCAAGTCATATATAGGGCAGACAACAAGAATGGTGCAGGAATGTATTGTGGAACACCAGCGACGTACTCGCCTTCTCCAACCCACCAAGTCTGCAATCACTGAACATTGCATTTCTGCTGGCCATTCTATGAATTAAAATGATACAAAAATTGTGGCTCAAACATCAAATTTCTGGAGTTCAATTATAAGTGAATCCATAGAAATAAAATTGTCAGACAGCGAGACTCTTATCAATCGAGATAGCGGTTACCAGTTAAATTCCACTTGGAATCCTGTTGTAGAGAAACTTTGAAGTCAACGTAGTTATCGGTTTAAAGATGAAGATTGATCTGATATCGAAATGCCAAGTTTTCACAGCGGAGGGTGCCAGGCGCAGCGCACGGAGTTGTGAACGTGCACACTAAACAGTACATGTGCAGTGCATGCCCAATGCAGCCCCCTTTGGCTTTAAATTGCAGAGCTCAGCGCATATTCACCAGTACTTCTCCAGCTGTACTCACCTGAAAATAACCAAAAGACTTTGTGCCAAAATATCATGGCAATATGTTATTGACTTACAGCAGTTCTCCCGTGTTTTTATGGAACAATCAGTACGCCGGGAAAATTTTAAACAATAATAGTTCCCAATTGGAATTAATGTAAGTTCAAGCATGAATAACTTCATTAGGCATGCATATTGCAGTTATAGTATTAAACACAGTTCCAAATATGTCATATGGTGGTAAAACCACAGTAATCAAATAGAAGCACTATATGGACATGTTCCACCATCTTGTGGAGTGCATTTGACAGGCCCATCACTCTAACTATACAGTAAATCAGAAATCACAACAGCCACTATCAAAACTGTCCAGTGTAGTCCAGATAAACAGCAGTGGTAGTAATAGGTCACTTCATAGAGGAAGAGTTGCATAATAGCAGCTGGCCAGCTACTGAGCATCCTTATATTGGCTTACTGTTGAATACTGCATGACTGGTCTGTAATGTTGGTGGCTTCACTAATGGATGCACCCTCGCTGAGTACTGACAATGTTACACATACCAATATGTTCATACCCCCCATATGCATGTCTAGTGGATTACTAAAGTAATCTTTTTTTTTTTCCTTGCTCAGTTTTGACGTGTGTGTTGTGACACACTGAAGATGTTGTGTATGTTCACTTCTTCTATGAGCGAATATGATTTTATACAGTTCTGTTTCCAACTTAGTATATTAGAATTTTGTTAAATGGAATGAAAAAGTGTTTACTGCCCACACTGTAGAAATTATACTAGGAAGTTGTGAGTGGGATGCAAATACTGGAAAGGTAAAGATAGCCACTCACCACATGGTTGAGGTATTGAGAGATTAACAGGCACATAAATGTTTCTAAACTTTGCTGGGCTTTTGAACAGTTTCTTAAGAGATAACTGATACATTACATAACATGTGCACACACACACACACACACACACACACACACACACACACACACACACATCCATACAGTATTTTTTGCAGCTCTGGGACAATGTGATACCTGAAAGCTATGTAGTAGTGTGTGTGTGTGTGTGTGTGTGTGTGTGTGTGTGTGTGTGTGTGTGTGTGTGTGTGTGTGCGTCTTTTATGTAATGTATTAGTTATCTTCTAGGAAATCGTCCAAAAGCTCAGCAAACTTTATAAACTTATTTATGTGCCTGTGAAGCAATCAAGACTTCAACTGTACTGTATTTCACACACAGGCTTTTGTTATTTGCTGTTAACAACATTGAGGAACAGTAGACACCCAATTGTGTAGTAGAATGCCCTGGTATATGAAAACACTTCCATAAAATTAATATTATTGTAACTAACTGCTGTTGCAAAGAACCTCCTTCACTGCCTATTTTCTATATTTCCCAAAAACCAACAATAAGAAATGAAACTATGCAATATACGCACATTCATTCCATGTTAATTCCACATTTTTTTTGACCCACCTTTGTAATCATTCCAAGATTTCAGTATATATACTCAAAATGTGCTTACTAAGACACGGCCATGTACTCTTATAAACCCAGTAGGCCTACTTATTGACGTTCCTGCTGGTAGGAACCGATTATGAGAAACAGGAGCACCAATTTTCTGAAACGCTGTTGTAAATGGCAAGTCTAATTTAGATGAACTAATTAAGCAATCACTGGGAAAATTTTAAACAAGTTCAGAAAGTGACACAGAAAACTAAAGCTTCAATTTACTAAAGATTTATGAAACAGCTTAAAGTATTCAGAATTTTAATAAACACAATTCCTATCTTCAAAGATATGAAGTAAGAACTTTAGAAAAAGGCCAGTACATAAGACACTATGATAATGAATCTTCAGATGAAAGAGGTGCACAATGTACTAAAAGCAACAGAAAACTAACAGAGCTACAATGTATTTCACCTTTTTATAGACAAACTTGTGATTTTCATATCACCTACTTTTTCTCAATATCATTTTGAAAATGGTGACCAAGATACATTTATCAAAATTTGGCATGAAAATTTTATGCATGTTCTCTGGTGAGAATCACTCGCATGTACGGATCTATGGAATATGCATACCAAATAAAAAAATAAGATATGTAAATTGTTGATTACTTACTTCGGAGTACCAGTGTCCAGTAATATTGCGTTGAGTAGAAATTGAAAATGAAGTTGAACTTTCTTGACATGCATTAGCCTTAAATGGATGGACATTTAGCAATATGTAGGAGATCACAAGTACCACATAATTACAGTTCACCATTGTAGTTGTGCTGTATGCTGTACCTAACAAAGATGCTGAAAGTATAAAGAGGATGTGATATGAAACTTTAACAAAAGCACAAAGAATAAGAACAAGTATTGTATATACTGTCTGACAAAAAAGTTAAATACCCATTAGGACAGAAAGGAAAACAAACAAAACTTGAGAGAGTATGTGATGATAGATAGGTAATTACAAAATCAAGTCAAAATGCAAAGAACATGGCAGTATGAGGCCACTTATCAGTATGACATTTCATCCCCTCTGTCCTGGATGCATACATTGATTTGGTTGGTAATGGTGTCACAAAGCTGTTTTATCTCCTGGACATGTCCAAAAGAACAGATACCATCTTCATATAGATAAGCCTTACCGGCCAATGATCTTCTTCAGTCCAGATGCATTCACATTTCCTGAACTCTTATGGCAATCGGTAGATTGACTGCAGCGAGTAATGAGTATAGCGGGCAGGGGCACTACAAATGTAGTGTGTGGACAGTAAGTTGAATATTTCGGTCTCACAGGGAGCGTGCCAAAGATAAGTCCCTGCAGTCGCACTATCCTCTGTGTTCTCAGTGGCTCAGATGGATAGAGCATCTGCCATGTAAGTAGGTGATCCCGGGTTCAAGTCCCAGTCGGGGCACACATTTTCAACTGTCCCTGCTGATATTTATCAATGCCTGTAAGCAGCTAAAGGTCTGGATTTCATTGTAATTTCATTAAACATGAATAAGTGGCTGTTCTACTTGTCACACAGAATTATATCTATAACTATTCACATACCTGCTGATGGTGTGTATGTGCATTACATTAAATGGACCTCTGACAATGTTTTCTGAGTACTTCACTTTCTTTGTCAGAGTGTATAAAACAAATTTCATAACATAAATGTTATGTTTGAACCAGACTAAGAACATTTAACTTCAAACCAACCATAGCTGAAATCAACCGACAAAAGGGCCGGAAAAAAATTACAAATAGAAATGTAATGGATTCCTAGAAAATAGATTTACTTCATAAAAATATTCTTCAAAGTAAAAGCTGTGTTCATTTAAATATTATGAAAAATAAGAGGTTAGCTATTATAAAATAATCAAAAAGAAGTAAGGAAAAAGCTTCATACAATTTTGATAGCAGTTTTACCTATTTAACTTCATTGCAAGAGCAAATGCAGTTAAAGCTGCACTCTTGACAAAAATTAAACAAATTCTTTCCCAGTAGGTGAATAACCATGAAGGAAAGCACACACACACACACACACACACACACACAAACACACACACACACACTGATAGAGATAGAGAGAGATATAGATATATAGATAGATAGATAGATAGATAGATAGAGTCACATACGTAATCTTCCAGTAAACTAGTTGACTTTGTTTCTTCTACAAGTCAGCAAAGGCACTCACCCATACCTGGGGCAAACAGGCACCATGCCCCCCCCCCCCCCCCACCCCAGCCCCCACCACCAAGCCAGTTGTGTGTTTTTCTTTCAAGAAAATTATTTAAAGATTAGTATCACGTAAGTTTTTAACAGGGTAAAAACTTGAACTTTTTATGGCAACTTACAAGTCACCATTCATCTTCTAAAATATTGAAAACACTGTGATTACCATTGTGATGGTGTCAACCATAGCTTCCCACTTTCATTTATTCATTCTACTCCAAAAATGGAGCTTATTTCAGTACAGAAGTATTACACAAGTTCAAAATGTGATTGCATCATTTTATTCCATACATTAAGTACAAATAATAATTTCTAATGCTGAAATGGTACTAAATTAGGAGCTGTAGAAATATACAAATATGTATGCTACTTTGGAGCTCTACTGCAGTAATTCTTCCCCATGCCATTCATGAATGAAAGAGCAAAGATAGTGTTATTAGAAGCAATCTCTGTCACACACTGTAAGGTAGCTAATGGAGTATAGATATAAATGTAGCACTAAAAATAACATGGTAAACCTATTGTGGCTTATTTGTCAGACACAAACTTTTATGTTTCTCAGTCGCCATTTTCCTGATTTTATACAAGGTGCAGATGCTTTAACTTTAAACCTGTATCACTATGAACCCATGAACAGAAGTATCAATAACAAAATTGTCTTATTAGTGCTAACAATGTTGTTTACTGTTGATTTAACAAATAATATTACCACAGTGCAAAACATTTCAAACCATCAAATGACTGCCCAGTAAAAAAGAGTTTTTAAAAATGTAAATGTTTCTATCAAAACTCCTCCTCCACTGAGATATGAAAATGACATTGCACCAATAGCATCCCTCTGAAAAAATGTACAGTGAATATTAGTAGTAATTACAAGAAAAGGAAAATGAAGGAATGGTATACTCCACAGTTAGGGCAACTGAAAAATACTGTTATGCTGTATTCTAGTCTGTACAAAACCAGTAAATCAGAACTGTATAAAGACCTGTATGCTAAAGCTAAATGCAAGTACAGGAAGGCAATAAATGAAGCAAAGAAACTGCATAACATACTAAACATTGAAAAATCTAACAATAAATGCAAGAAGGCCTGGAGTGTAATAAACTCCATTGCACACATTAAACACAGAGGAAATTGCCATTACCCCAGAAGAATTTAATAAATATTGCATTCAGTCCATTGAAGAAATTAGTAGTTCAATAATCAAACCACCTGAAAATGTGCTTAGTATTATGGACAGCTGCTTTGAAAAGCTTCCCCCAAGCACCTTTACTTTCACAGAAGTGAGCCCAAATAATATCCTAAAAATAGTGAAAAATTTCAAACCTTCAGTCAGTGTTGATTACTATGATATGTCATGTAATTTGTTGAAAGATGTTATTGATTGTGTGATTTATCCTTTAACCTTTTGTGTTAACAAATGCCTAGTTGAAAGTAAGTTCCCTGACATACTAAAAATTTCTAGAGTTGTGCCCATATACAAAAAAGGGGAAAAGAACTGTCCCGCTAGCTACAGACCTATATCCATGACCCCAGTTTTTTCAAAAATTTTAGAAACGATTATGTATGAGCAAGTTAGTGCCTACTTGGGCAAACTAAATATAATTAGTGATAAACAGTTTGGATTTAGGAAAGGTAAATCCACAACAGATGCAATGGACTCCCTCGTAAAATTAGTCCTAGATGTGTTCGAGGCTAGGGACTATGCCCAGGCTACATTTTGTGACCTGAGCAGAGCCTTTGACTGTGTAGAGCATGACACTGTGTTGAATAAGCTAGTTTACTATGGTTTTGATGACAACAGTATAAATATGTTCAGGTCTTTTCTAGAGAACCGTCAACAAGTTGTGTGCATTGGTAGGGAGAAATCCAATTTGGTTAATGTTAGGTACGGAGTGCCTCAAGGGTCGGTGCTTGGACCTTTACTGTTTATGCTAATGATTAATGGCCTGCCCTTATTCATAAAATCTCATACAATATTGTATGCTGATGACACAACTTTTCTACATAAAAGCTCTGATCTAGGTACACTGAAAACACTGACCGAAAATACCCTTGCTCAGTCCTCATTATGGTTCAAAGCTAATGGCTTCTTGTTAAATGAAAACAAAACCCAGACACTTTACTTCAGCCTCAGAGAGATTCCTAACTACCAGGAATTAGAAACTGTTAAATTTTTAGGTGTTACTATTGACAACAAATTGACGTGGGAACCACACATTAAAAATATATTGGCTAGGCTTTCAAGAGTGATTTATCTAATTAGAAATTTAAAAAGACATGTTCCCAATGACTATGTGAAATCAGCATATTTTGCCTTCTTCCAAAGCATCATCTCTTATGGAATTTTACTGTGGGGTAGTAGCTGTCATGTAAATGACATTTTACTTTTACAGAAGAAAGTAATAAGAATAATAACGGATTCTGATAAAACAGAACATTGTAAACCTCTGTTTATTAAATTGCAGTGTCTTACAGTAGTAAACATATTCATCTACAATGTTTTTAATGCACATTAGAAACAATGTGCCTAATTTTGTGTTGAGAAGTGGTATTCACAGCCATAATACTAGAAACAGAACATCTGTAGACGTACCATATCATAGATTATCAAAATCGCATAACTCTTACCTAGTTCTTGCACTAAGGATGTTTAATAGACTAAGTGCTGACTTTAAAGAACTGCCTGTAAATATCTTTAAAGCTAAATTATACAAGGTACTAGTGAACAATCCGTTTTACTCCATTGATGAATTCTTTGAAGATGAAAATACTGTATTCTAACGTGTACCTATTTTATGTAAACCAATTCACTTCGATATAGTAGTTTATGTAGAAATATATGCTCTTGACTTTGTCTATTGCTGTAATCAGCTGAACGACAATAAAATAATAATAATAATTATTGTTATTATTACTGCAGACAACTGAATCATTTGTAGCAGTCAATATGAGATGTATGCGATATCTCCCTTTTGAAGGACACAATACAGACTTCATGTAAGTGAATGACGAACTGGAAAGAGAGGAATACCACAAGGAAATTCTTATGGAATGGTACTACAATGTGAAAATGTACAGCTACCATCATAGCCTTAACCATAATGATATTTGCTACAAATTATTGCAGAGTTCTATGAGTGGAGAAAAATCTGTATCTAATAACATGACTTTTTTGCATATTTGGTTATTCATTAATTCCCAAAATTCTGGGACATTCAGTCTGATCATGTGTTGTGTGGGTCAAATGATCAAAAGTTGTGAAAGTGGGGAAGTGCAGTTGAACTTACATTTAACACATTTGAAATGAAACTGAATATCTTGGAGCTAATTCCAATAATAAACAGTAAACTTTGGCTGTAGAAGGACTGTTAGAATATTTCATTTGAGTATGTTTCAAAATGATATGTTTATGATTATATGAAATGCTAAATATCCATTGAATTTATGGAAGTTTGATTCCTTCTCCTGCAATAAAGACTTAAAAAAGAAGGCTGTACTGAAAGTATGTGATGTTGGCAAAGGAGGTAGAAAATCATGATATGCTCTGTCAGAAGAACCTTTTTCTAGGCAAGTAAAACAGGAAATCACTGCAAAGAAGGCAGTTAAATATAGATAGCTATGTAGGTAATCTGAACTGTCCCAGTATCAAGAGGAAACCTATGTCTTGGAAGGGGACTTGCTCCAGATAACAATAATGATACTGAACCTGATTTTACAGACAATAAGAAAAAGTAAGTGTCTCCCGATTGCAGTGACAGCTTTTGATAATTGAGAGAAAGCTTCTCATGAGAGCTCTCATCTTACTTACAAGTGTAGATGACAGTTATCTATGTTGGAATAATGATATACAATTAAGCTGTCCATATAGATGAATTGCCACATTACAGCACTCACTGACGTAACATGCTCTTCAAAACCATATAAGGAATCTGTGTTCTTCTTATATTGTGTATACCATACAGGCTCTCTTTCATAATACTAGTTCATCTAAGTAATGAATATGAGAATTCCTTTGATCATAACTCAGATCTCATTCCACCTAATATTTTTAATTACATCCTCCCTGGTACCCACTTGATATCTTGCAGTAGCTACCTCCATTTTCTTCCTTTTGTCATCATGCTCCATCTCTCATTCCCTACAACTCTTTTCCCTCTACTTCCATCATTGGTACTATGCTTTCTCTTATAATTTCTGGTTTACATTACTATCATTGGGACATAGATTCAGTACATGCTCGTTTCTTCTTTCTGACATTAAACTTCACACATTTCTTACCTATCTGACTCCCTTTTCTTAAACTGTGAATGCAGCTGTATCTTCCCACATCTTCCTTTTCATATTTCTCCAACTATTTCTCATCAGCTTCAGTACACTGAAGATTCTGATTGTGTTGTTATTACTGATAAACCTCTTCTTTTATAACAGATGCTTTGAATTTACCAGTCTTTGGTGAATACAAACATACTGCCATTTAGTCTTTGTTTTATAGATTTTTTTAGCATTATCACATAAGTATCAGTCTGACACATTATCTTCTAGAAGATATATCCCAAAATTTGAATCTCTATCTTTTTAATTTTTGTTTAGTTAATCTCTTTGAATTCTTGGCAGAAAAACTATTAGATAATGAACAGCTAAGTAACTAATAATCAAACAAGTGCAAACCATCAAATTATAGACTCAGAGTTCTCTGGCATTTTGAGTAACTCTATAGACTTTCAATCTTGTTGATCTACTTCCCTCATCATTCCTCTCCCAATTTGTGGATGGTGGTATATTTTGATGTTATGTGTTTAACAGAAGATTGTGGAGGAAAGCATAGAGGGAACACCAGAAGTCCAGAAGCAATCCCATGGTACAGTACATAAAGTGCAAGCAAAGGCTAGAATGGAACTCCTTAAGAAAAGACTTATTTCTAGGTGGTAGTCATGGGAGGGGACTGTCATGACCTGTACAGAAAGAATGTTGGAACTGGTATAAAGCACTTTGTCAGATGATTACCAGGTAACTGATATTTTAAACCCAAGTGTAGGTCTCAGCCATGTAATCTGTGATTTAGGCTCTTTTGGGAAGAAGCTTGGTAAAGATCATGTAGTAAGTAGGGGTTTCAGGTTATGTTTGGATCACATCTTCAAATATATGCTATGAGTGACATCAAATACATAATTGAGAATGCTTCTAACATGAGTGTTAAGATCATATTATTCTTTGAGCAGTATGAAATGCCTATGATGAAGTGTTCTGTGTAATATGTTAACGAAGAACTTGGAGAATCACTCAGAAGAGAGGGTCATTCAAACAAGATTGTGACTCTGCATTGCCACTCATTAGGTCACATTGTACACAGCATGGTTTGCATTTGAATGTTTCTGGTAAGAGGCTACTTGTATGCTAATTATCAGAGTCATCAAAGCCCTATTAATTTTATCCCAGTGATTTCCAGTATGTTCCCTTGGTTCTCTTTGGTGTAAGTTCATATGAAGTGTAGAGCTATAAAATGAATTTAACTCTTTCTTAAACATATTCCCACAGCATTTTTCCCTGAAACAGAGAAGGGTAAATTAAAAAATTCAATTCTTACTTCCCAACATTGTCCCTCCACCGCCCCTCCCTATTGAATGTGACAGGAACTGAAATTGAGGGTAACAAATCAAAAGCTGCAATGCTTAACTCCATGCCCAAATTCGATACTGAATCTTACCCACACACTCTTGTATGCAACTTCAGTTTCTGTCTATGTGGATTTACGTTTCTTGTCTAACATAACAAATGCACCTACTTCATTTTCAATTACACTTTTCATTAATGTATATTTAGACTTAATCCAAAAATTCCACTTGTTCATTTGTGGTTTTAACCAGATTTTCATTCCTAGTGCTGTATGAGCTTCACTGCTTTTAAGTACTGCTTCAACCACTGTGAATTTGTTACAAATGCTTTGGCAGTTGATTATTAGTATTCTAATCATTTCATCTACATATTTATGTGTATGTGTGTGTGTGTGTGTGTGGGGGGGGGGGGGGGGGGAGGGGGGGGGGCAGGGGGTTAGAGCTGCAACTATTTCGGCCTTGCACTAACACTTTGTGATCTCCTACAGTTATCATTGTCTAGATCAGGTTATAAATGAAACATTATGCCTTAAATTCCTTGTGGTAAGCTGCATTTATAGCTAAAATTGAGTCAAATTATAGGTAGATTCAACAGATGTTCAGTTCAGCAGGTTTTGTCTCTAAATATTCATCATTATGTTGACATGATGATGATGATGCTGAGTAGTTTTCAATACTTTTACTCCCTATTATTTTACATAATCATCTTCTATAGCTATGCACAGAAGATAAGCACTGCATTCAGTCAGTAAAAGTGAGTTGTAAACATACTATGTGGAGCAAATAGCCACAAACCTTGCACAGAACTTTTACAAGGTCAAAGAATACTTACACTCAGTCCAGTACATTTGCTCCTTAACTGTATTTGTTACTAATAATAAAATAGGTTATTTGTGATTTAATGGCCACAATAAAACAAAGAAAAATAATTTCTTTGTAGATCTGGCCTTCTCTGCTTGGGTTCTGCATGGGGTTTGTATTCAGGCATGAGGTTCATCCGACACAAAGCAACAGATTTGTAACCCTTCTCCATTCAAAAGGAAATTAAAACTATACTCTAGTATTCAAAGCTACAAAGTATGCGATTATCTAGAAACAAAATTAGAAGAATCCTGTTACTTGTAGAGTATGCATAAATTTTCATTGTAATCATGCCTTTATTCTTACAGCACATACAAAACATTTATTTTATGATAAGTCTGAGGTGTTCATGAAGATATTGAGCTGTTATTTTACGAAGGAAGCAGCAGTTTTTCATTGTTTTTAAAAGTAGAGGCATTACCATCAATTTTAATTAGTGAAATTAAATTACTATTAATTCCAAAGGAATCTGGAGAAATGATTAATGACTGAAGGAATTAATTAATGAATAAATATTGTTATGTACACTTTCTTACTTACTGTGTCAACTACAGAAAGAACTCTGCCTTCAAGTGGTAACAGTCAATTCCACTTTCTGCCAGTGCCTTTTTTATCTTCTTTAGCTTCTAGAGCTGCAGTGCCACATGTCTGTTGATAATAAGGGAGGAGGAGGAACTTGATATGTAACTCAGAGATTGTCCAGGCATGGCACATGCAATTAGCTTTACATAGTGGTTCTCAGCTGAACACTCTAAACAACTTCATTTACTGTTGCTAACTTTTGTTTATGATTTCCTGCATTCAGCATAAATGTAGGTGACTTTATAATAGTGGAAACAAGACAAAGCATAAATTGGAAGGAAATTTCATTAACATTAACATACTGGAATTTAATTGCAAACAAAATAAATAGGGTACAGGCCCTATGTTTCATATAATTTTAGTAATCTCGGAATATACATACGTAGTTGGGATCATTCACATCACTTCTTTCAATGTTAGCAAAAATCCATGTAGCCATTACTTGAAAAATAAATCCAGTCAGAGAAAATTCATTGCTGCACAATGATAACGGAGTTTTCAAAGACATTTTACATCATATTATTAGTTGCCATGATCAACAGCAAATAAATATTTCATATTAAAATTACTTGAAAATCTCTTAAGATAGTTTTATTGAAAAAGCCTGCACTAATAACTGCAGTATCCTCTAGTATTCTGTTTCATCAGTGTAGTAGCTGATTTGAAAATAGGTATTTCAAATTACTCTCTTAGGAAGCTGTCTAATGTTTTTTGTGACACAGAAAATAGAGAAATTATACTTCCCATTTTCTTTTGCTTTCAATATGTAAGTGAAACTTGCTGAATGCTAAAACATTTATAGAAACTGAGGTCCTGCATAAGGAACAGCCACAAATGAAGATTATAAGTACAGGGTATTTCAAAAACTGCTTTACAACTTTAAAAAGTTATATAACTTTATTGAGAGAAGATATAGAGCTGAGTTTAGTGTTATTTTGTAGGGAAACACGTCAACTTTTTTACCTTAAACCAAAGATTGTGTATGTAGTTTCTGTTGGTTATCCTGCACACATCCCATCGGAAGTCAATTTCTTCTGAAATTCACCGTAGCATTGCAGGTGTAACTGCCAGTGTAAATTCTTGCCTTAAGTTCAGGTAGAGAAGATAGCACAGAAGCTACAAACACAATATCCTTGATGAATCCCCATAAAAAAATTGAGTGGTGTCAGGTCTGAGGAACACAGGGGCCATGCAATTGGTACATCACAGCCAATCCATTAATCTGGAAAGTGGTCACTGAGAAAATCTCGTCAGCCAGGTAGTGGGGTGGTGCACCATCTTGCCTGAAGTAAAAATTTCATTCTTGGTCATCCTCATCAATCTGTGGTATCAAAAATTGTTGTAACACATCCAGATACACTATCCTGTTGATGGTTCTCTCACAGAAAAAAACGGGACCGTACACTTTCCTCTTGCTAAATGTACAAAGAACATTCAGTTTATGGCTATCACAAACATGCAGTGTTTGACGTGGATTTTTATTGCACCAAATCCTACAATTATGTGTGTTATCCTTGCCACTTAAGCAACAAGTTGAATCATCTGAAAAGATGATTTTGTCCAAGAAATGTTCATCCTCATGTAATTGATTCAACAATTTTATCAGTGTCTTTTATTGCTTGTGCAATCATCAATCTGTACGGCTCAAATGCAAACAGTTTCTCAACACATGCCAAACAGTCATACACTATGTGATCAGTGGCTGAAAATGACTTACAAGTTCTTGGTGCCCTCCATAGGTAATGCTGGAATTCAATATCGTGTTGGCCCACCCTTAGCCTTGATGACAGCTTCCACTCTCACAGGCATATGTTCAATCAGGTGCTAGATGGTTTCTTGGCGAGTGGGCAGCCCATTCTTCATGGAGTGCTGCACTGAGGAGAGGTATTGATGTCAGCTGGTGAGGCCTGGCACAAAGGCAGCGTTCCAAAACAACCCAAACGTGTTCTACAGGATTCAGGTTAGGACTCTGTGCAAGTCAGTCCATTACAGGGATGTTATTGTCATGTAACCACTCCGCGACATTATGAACAGGTGCTTGATCATATTGGAAGATGCAATCGCCATCCCCGAATTGCTCTTCAACAGTAGGAAGCAAGAAGGTGTTTAAAATATCAATCTAGGCCTGTGGTGTAATAGTGCCCCACAAAACAACAATGGGTGCAAGCATTCTCCATGAAAAACACGATCAAACCATAACACCACTGCCTCCAAGTTTTGCTGTTGGCACTACGTATGGTGGCAGATGACCTTCACTGTGCATTTGGCATACACACATCCTGCCATCAGGTCACCACATTGTGTACCATGATTTGTCACTCCACACAACGTTTTTCCACTGTTCAATCATCCAATGTTTATGCTCCCTACACTAAGCGAGGAGACATTTGGCTTTTTCCGGCACTATGTGCTGTGTGTGACTTACGAGCACCCGCTCAACCATGAAATCCAAGTTTTCTCACTTCGCGTCTAATTGTCATAGTACATGCACTGGATCCTGATGCAGTTTGGAAATCCTGTGTGATGATCTGGATAGATGTCTGCTTGTTACACATTATAACCCTCTTCAAATGTCGGCGGTCTCTGTCAGTCAACAGACGAGGTTGACCTGTATGCTTTTGTGCTGTGCATGTCCCTACTCATTTCCACTTCACTATCACTATGGAAAAGTGGACCTAGGGATGTTTACGAGTGTGAAAATCTCACATACAGACATATGACACAAGTGACACCCAATCACCTGACCACATTTGCAATCCGTGAGTTCCGTGGACTGCCCCATTCTGCTCTCTCGTGATGTCTAATGAGTATTGAGGTCAGTGATATGGAGTACCTGGCAATAGGTGGCAGCACAATGCAACTAATATGTAAAACTCATGTATTTGTGGGTGTGCGGATACTTTTGATCACATAGTGTATGTGGGATTTGCAGTTCGCGAGATGCACGCTGGGTCAATTTTGTAGGGCTGTTGACAAAACATTGTTCCAATCACTCAATGACATTGTCAGATGTGCTTGGATGACCTGATGACTTCCCATGTCTTACCGATCACAGTATCAAAATTATGCTGGACTGTTGACGCCAATTTCGGTTCTTCAAACCCAAACACAGCTAGTATGCTCGGGTCCAGTGAAGGCAGCCACCTTTAATGCAACTGCCACTTTTGCCTCTTACAGTGCAATTCAGCACTAGTGAACTATGCAAGACAAAACTTGATGTATTTCCCTGCAAATTGACACTACAATCACCTCTGTAGGTACTATGAATTAATTTCTGTGACTTTTCAATGTTGTAAAGTCCTTTTTGAAACACCCTGTAAGTGGTGGCATGCTCCCACATAGTGAATCTTTCACAGTTTATTGGGATTCACTTCTCCATGTGAAATACATCTGCACTTTTATATGGTTATGAATATATTATGGAATATTACGCATAAGAAATTCAAATATTTCAATTTTAGAGCAGTCAGTAATCTTCAGTAACTTAAATTTTAGCTTTTAACCACTTTTTAAAAACCATTCAATAGCCAAGATCAAATAAAATATTTCTTTATTTAAGACAACCAGTTTCAACAGACTATACTGTCATCTTCAGGTCTTAAAATCATTTTGTTTTAAAATATGTTCATTTTATGCTGACCTCACAGGCAAGATGTCAAGTGGTCAGAAATAGCAGAAAAGGTCTGTGATAACTAAAATATTTAAAAACATAATGCACCATGTGAAATAGGCTATGTCCACATACATATTGCACACAGTTGCTCATGGCATCATGCAAACCTGGTACAGAATAACTCAATTGCTTACATATGCTGGACAAGCAACTATGAGCAAAATGTATATGGACATATCCTGTTGCACACACATATTTTATTGATGACAAACATTTTATAATGTGCAATTTTTATCCACTTGACATCTTGTGTGTGAGGTCAGTGTAAAATGAACATGTTTTACAACAAAAAGATTTTAAGACCTGAAGATAACAGCATTATCTGTTGAAACTGGTTGTCTTCAATAAATAAATATTTTTTGCAATCTTAGCTGTTGAATGATTTTCAACAATTAAACAGATCACACTTCAGTTCTCTCAAAATGAGAAAATTCAGTTAACAAATTTGAATGTATGCCTATGTGGGCAGTGTCAAAAGCTACCATACTGCAGCAATACTTGACTATAAAGGTAACCAAATAGATTCTCATCATGCAAGAAATTTCCTTCCCTTTGCAATACTATTAGTGTTGGTAACATACAGTTCTTAATCATTAAATCATGTACCAATGTTTGTATTACATTCTAGACATCTCTGCAGTTCATTATATAGTTATAATCTTCTGCAATCATTCACATAATAAGGATACAATTTTAAGAAAGTGTCATTATACATCAGCCTTCCCTCCATCCTCTTTCTCTTTTAATTCATCAGGAAATGAGAAACTTTTTTAATTCTTCTTCGCTCATGAATTACATTAGCACAAAATGTTCACAAAAGACTAAATGTGAGAAATTAAAGTGCATTTTGGACATGCTTGAAAACTTTTTAACACAGAGTTAGCGTGTTAGTTATTGGATGTGGCAATGTTAACAGTGAACGATTGCAGATACCCTTCCTGTCACCTTCCCCCCCCCCCCCCCCCCCCTTTCCTAGGATGGAATTTGTATACCCCAACTGACTGTATCTAGCGCTATCCCAGGTTTTTAAATGCTTGTGAATTGTGTACACTGAACATTACTATTGGTTTTGGTTGTCACATTAGTCTCCCATGTATTCTTTCTTGCAGGATATCCCTGATATCAAACTAGTGACACTTCTGACTAAAATGCCTGGCTTAGTAAGGAGCACACCTTTCACAACAACTCCAACAGGAATGAAGTTTTGAAGCCAGACTCTTGGTTCAGTAATTCTGTATTTGCAGGGTGCTAGGACACTGATTAATAATTTGTTGTAAGGCTTTTCAAGATGTCAGCTCTACACAACAGATTCCACCTGTTCTGTGACTTACCTAACCGAATAACAAGCTGCACACAGACAAATGGGAGTTAGTAGACTGGTGACTAACATATAATCTACAATACTACTTTTGTTACCTACCAAGATTTCAACATAACTGTACTTTGAACATGGGTAGAAGATTCCTGGATTTTTTTAAGTTCAATTACTAGTATATTGTTGTTCCATCTGTCTTTTCTTCATAATTATTATACAAGGTGTTTCAAGAGGATTGTTTGGTAATCAAGGACGTGGCAGGAATGATCATTCAAAGGAAAAAACCATAGTAAACATGGGCTCTAAAATGCATACCTTAAGAGTTATGAGCACTTGATCAGTAGAAGAGATTTGTTTCACAGTAGCAAAGATGAACAAGTGCTCCCAGCCAAGAGGCCCATACAATAGTTTATGTGGAGGGAGAGTCTAGAGCTTGGAGTATGGAGTATTTTTAATATTTTGGAAGTAGGCAATAAAAGTTCCAGTTAAAGCCTATTCAAAATCTACATAATACCAACTTTTAAATAATTTTCTTGAAATAAAAACACCTAGCTATACTATATCATATCCTTTCCCTGAGAGCTAGGAGATGGGGACGAGTGGCCCCTCTTGGCCTTGGGTATGAGTGCCCTTGTTCATGGCAGAGGATACTTCCCATTGTACCAGTCATTAGGGTTTCTTCCTATTCCATTCACATATGGAGTGAGGGAAGAATGATTATTTGAGTATCTCTGTGTGTGCAGTAATTATTCTAACTTTATTGTCACAACCCCTATGTGAACAATACATAGGGGGTTGTAGTATATCCCTAGAGTAATCATTTAAAGCTGGTTCTTGAAACTTCATTAATAGATTTTCTCAGGATAGTTTATGTCTGTCTTCAAGAGTCTGCCAGTTCAATTCCTTCAGTACCTCTCTGAAATTCTCCTATGGATTAAACAAACCTGTGACCATTCGTGCTTCCCTTCTCTGTATACCTTCACTATCCCCTGGTAGCCCTATCTGGTATGGGTCCCAAAAGTTGAGCAACATTCTAGGATGGGTCATATGAGTCATTTGTAAGCAACCTATTTTGTAGACAGATTGAACTTCCCCACTATCCTACCAATAAACTGAAATATACCACCTGCTTTACCCATGACTGATCACATGGGATCATTCCATTTCATATCCCATCAAGGTGTTACACCCAGATATTTGTTTGAGTTGGTTGATTCCAACAGTGAGTCATTGATACTGTAGTCAAAGGATGCCATGTTTTTCATTCATAAAGTGCGCAATTTTACATTTCTGAATGTTTACAGCAAGTTCCCAATCTCTGCACCATGTTGACTCTGACTGAATATTTATGCAGCTTCTCTCACATAGTACTTTGTTATAGGTAACTGCATCATCTGCAAAAACCCTGTTTTACCACGAATATTGTCTGCAAGGTCATCCATGTACAGCATGAACAGCAAGAGACCCAACACACATACCTGGGGTACACATGAAGTTACTTTTGCATCTCATGATGACTCTCCATCCAAGATAACATGCTGTGTCCTCCCTACCAAAAAGATCAATCCAGTCACAGATTTCACTTGCTACCCCATATGATCATGGCTTTTTTTGGCAATAAGCATAGGTGTGGTACTGAGTGAAAAGATTTTTGGAAATCAAGAAACACTGCATGTGAGGAAAGTGCGAGTTGGGTTCCACATGATCAATTTTTTTGAAATCTATATTGACTGGCACTGAGAAGGTCATTCTGTTCAAGACACCTCATTATGTTTGAGCTCAAAATATGTTCCAAGATTCTTTAACAAACCGATGCCATGGATATTGGATGGTAGTTTTATGGATCACTTCTACTACCCTTCTTGTAGATAGGTGTGACCTACAAGAATTGGGCACAATGTTTTGTTCAATGGATCTATGATAGATTATAGTTAGAAGAGGGTCTAACTCAGCTGGAAATTCAGTATAGAGCCTAACAAGGATTCCACCGTGGCCTGGAGCTTTGTTCAGATTTAACGATTTCAGCTGTTTCTCAACACCCCTGGTACTAATGCTTATTTCAGTCATGTTTTCAGTTGTACAAGGATTAAATTGTGGCAGTTCTCCTGGGTTTTCCTTTGTAAAGGAGCATTTGAAAATGGAGTTAAGCATTTCAGATTTTGCTTTGTTATCCCCAATTTCAGATATGGTCTGTTCACTAGGGACTGGACACTAACTTTGGTGCCACTAACAGCCTTTAGATACAACCAGAATTTCTTTGGATTTTGTGCAGCCTAATACATTTCATTTAGCATCTCTCTATCTGTAGCCCTACACTTTGTTTTACACTCATAATGCAGTAATCTCTGTTTCTTTAGAAGTTTCTTTACAGTGACTCCATACCATGGAGGTTGCCTCCCTTTTGTGAACTGTTCTACTGTGTACATATCTATCCAGTGTGAGGTCAACTATTCTTTTCAACTTGAGACAGAGTTCCTTCACATGCTCCTGGCCTGTGCTGAAAGTTTCAAGTTCCTCATTGAGATACGACACTGATGACTTTTTGTCTAGGTTACTGAACATATATATCTTTTTGCCTGTTTTAGTTGTCCTTTGAACTTTGGTACTCATTGTTGCCACAACTGTGTCAGGATTGCTGAACATCCTCAAAAACATCAAAAGACCACAGACAAGTGACTCTTGACCTGCAGTTTTAACTGCCAATGTTCTCTTCCATCCTGATAAGCTTAAGATTTGTGTGAAACACTAAAGTGATCTTCTGCCATGTCTTACCATCATCAGTGAACAATAGTGAATATGTGCATGAACAATCTGTAAAACATTTAGAACTCCACAATGGTTTTGGTGATGAGGCATACCTTGCCTCACATCAACAAGGCAGTATTCAGGCAACTAATTCTTTTCTACATTACAACACCTTGTATGATTTTACTCATCCATCCACATTAGGAATCGTCTAGATAAATACGTTCATAATCTAATGCAGGACCCAGCCATCTGGGTGTCATAGACTCGGTTTTCCACCTGCACTGTGGAAAGCCTAAGGGACCTTGTCTGCCATCAATTTTGGATCAAACATTTCACTACATACCAACAGGATTTCTATGTAGCACATATATGACTGAGTTCTCAACCTAAGCTACTGACTATGGTAACATTGTTCATGACCATCAAATTTGCACTATAAAGTTATGGAATCATCGATCATACTTCCAAGTTCAAGACTCTGCTCACTTTTGGCTGAAGGCAACTTTGTCACTGATAGTCCAGCATTGCTCCACCAACTGACCATGACTTTAGAGCAAGAGCTACAACTAATTTATGAGGACAGGCCAGGCAGCAGGACACCAACTCAGCTGTGGAAACATCTCTGTGAATCAGTCAACCTGACTCTCACGCCAGACAGCATACTCTTGTTACTCTGGTTAATTAAATTAGCACCTCAGATGCAGTCAACGAAGATTTCAGTGAATATCATATGAGAGAAAAAAATTTCTGGCTAAATGACTTTTCGGATTCCCAAAGCAATGACAATACTTGGGTATGACATTCAACAATGAATGGCATCAGCACATTCCTGGTGCACCACACTGGTTGCAGCGACAAGGAGACAGCAAGACCCAAGCATTTATGTATACTTTTGAGAGTGACATCATGAGTGACTATGCCATGACTGGTGACCAGATAGTGGAAAATGTCACACTCATGCCTGACACTAACATTCCTTACAGGAGAGAGGGATGCAGTTGCAACTGTTCTGGCTTCACTCACATTTTGATAACTGAGCACACAACTGCTCGACACTGTGCAATCACTCAGACACACAACAAAGCCACCTAGGGCTCAAGCAGGTGGATGAAATTAGTCATGCCCCATCTGCAAGTGACAGTGGTAGACATGTATGTGTTAGACAATGATACATATCAATTCTTTCTTATAGGAACTGGCTCTGCAGCGAGCACCATTCCTAGAGAACTGCCACAAATGCAACATACGATATCTGTTATCCAACTGCTTGAAGCAAATGACACCATACAAGGCACTTTGCATCTGTAAGGCACAATGTGGACTTCAGTTTGCACAAGAAATTTACATGGCTGTTTGTGTTCACAGATTCTCACAAAATGATCTTGGCTGCAGATTTGTTCTGTTGATTTCACTTTCTGCCTTACCTAACAACAGGAATCCTCAGGGAAATGAACAGCGGAGAGTCAGAAACCAGTATTCACTGACAGGTCAATGGCACACTCATACACAGCTTCGGGGGGGACTATTCCAGTACAATCCCCTTCATGCCTTACATATGATATTTGCCTACAACTAGTTAATGACCATCAGGGTTTGGAGTCTAAAGTACAAGCAGTGATGAAGAAATATGAAGAAGAAGAAAAGAAAATACTCAGGCTACATAATGAGAACTTAAAATTGAAAGCTCAGGCATGTTCTTCAGGTGGGAAAATGGATGCTACACAATCTTATCTATGGCAGTTAAAACAGGAACTGCACCACCATCTGTAAATTCCTGGCATGAATGAGACAGTACCTGCCACAATGCCAACAGACTACACATACGGACAGTTGGTGCATACTGTGCCATGGATACTCACCAAAGATGAGTTGGGTGAACTTTTCTACCAATGTGCAAGCACCAGTTACGTGTGCTGCCTGATTTCTCTATGCAGTGTGTGTGATGTATAAACAGACAGGCATCAGAAACAACACAGTGCACAAAATTACCATCATACCAGGCCCAATGTCTCTGTGGATTACCTCAAACCCACCTGGGTTTTGCAAGGTACATCCAGCATGGGGCATACAGGCGCCACTTGGACAGAAGGCAAAACACAAGAGAGATAGATGTCAATGCACCATGTCATTCATCACAGCCACAAGCAACAATTCTGCTGCCCAACTTGTGCACTTACACACCAACCAGCAATCTTGCTAAGGATACATCTGACAAGCTCCACACTAACTTAGTCAGTATCAACAGGGGTAAATAAGATGGGAGGGAGATTCATCACTGTGGTTCTTCACTGAGAAATGGTCCAGCCATCTCCTACCTTGCAGCCTGCCGTGGCATGTCTGGCTGTCTGCAACTGCAAGGAAAACAGGTGGGTGGCTGGTTCTTAAGTTGGCCTCCTTTTCTTCTTTTGCCAACACTCCATACTGTAAGGGGAGGGGTATGTCTCTGTGGGAACCTTATTATCAACAGAACAAAGTATCATGCAAGTAAAACTCTTTGGCCTGCGATATTAGTCAGAGAATATCTTTGTGACTCTATCTGGCCTGAGTTTACTATGAACAATTATATTGCGTGCATGTGATCTTTCGGTACATTCCATTGTCAGCAATAAAATTTGTGTTAACTTCAGTAACTAGCAACCTGTTTCATTTTTCAAGCCTCCTGCACCAGAATTCTTGTCAGATAAACTGAATAAGATCAGGAGACGAGCTGGGAAAAGATAAGCATCAACAGTGAGCCTAAAATAGGCACTGAATGTTTTTACACAAGCAACCCAAAATGAGTATTGAAGTGTTTGAATACAACATTGAAAACTTCTAAAATACTGTACATACATTATTTGAGATGCTATAGTGATAGGGGAAGATTTCAGTCTGCCATTTACAAGTTAGGACATGGATACATTTAAAATAGAAGGCAAATATCATATGGCATTGTACACGGGAAGATAAGCAACAATTAAGAATGAATTACCAGACTATCTCTCCATGAAGAAATATGAATCACAAGAGTGGGGGAGGCTGTGGTATGTAACTCAGTCAGGGTAATAGTGGACAAGATGAATATAACTCATGGATTAGTTTTGGACATCTTACAAGAAATTATGAACATAAAAATGGTCACCATCTGCTGGGTTCCATGACTGCCTGCAGTCATTTAATAAGCATGCTGAACTGAGGCAGCAGCATAAATGTTGCAACTGAGCCAGGCCGGTCCAGATGACTTCTTTACCCACCTAATCACTGTGGTATGAATGCTGACTGCACACTATGAACTAAGACAAAGGATCAAACCAAGTTATGGAAACATGTCGATTCAAGCAAAAGCAAGCTAAGATCTGCTTTCTGGCCTTCATGTGCCAATTGGGACTGATCAACTGCCTTGTCACCCTCTGCTATGGCATCATTACTTATGGTACGGAGATTTCAGCACACAGGTCTCCCACCTGTTGTTGGCTTTCCTGACTTTGGAGCCACCACTTCTCACTCGATACACCACCACAGAAAAATATGGAAACCCAACCACAATAGAGCAGGATGCTGATGCTGCTGCTGCTGCTGCTGACGATGATAATGATGCTGAGACTTTTTTAGACTGCCATCGTATGTTGCTACTGATTACACTCATAACTGGCAAACTGTCACAGTAGCATACTAACATTTCCCCTGAAGAGATTACAGGAGGCTTTTGAGAAACAGGTTATCAGAAACCTGTTGAATTGGATGTTTTAGATTCATGACAGCACCCCAGCTCATTTAGCATATGATGCTGTAGCATATATTGCAGCTTTCGGCTATACAATTTTGCCTCACTTTCTGCATTTTCTTCATCTGGCATGCAGGTGCTTCTTTTTCTACCCCTGGAAGAAGAAACCATGGTAAGACAATCATTTCCAAAAACATGAGGTTATTTTTGAGGGGGACTGTTCCCTGAACAGGCAAAATACAGACTTTTATGACCAAGACATCCAGCAAATCATCTATTGTCGAGAAAATGTGTTGCACTGAATGGGTGAATATGTAGAGAAGGGCTAACACCATTACCAAGCATGGGCATAGTTATAGCTACACAAGTCTGTCAAGAGCAGATGGTCTGGGCTGCTCACAGAAGGAGTGATTCTGCTCCACAGTGATGTACATGCACATATCTCCATACTCACACAAAGTGTAGTTGCCAAGTTCAAGTGGGAGCCCAGACATGTTGCCCTGCAGCTTCCATGTGTTTGGGCCTAAAAAGACATCTTAAAAGAAAGCACTTCAACTTGGATGATGAACTGAAGGACACAGTGGAAAACTGGCTCCTGTCACAGCCACAAGAATTCTGCAAACAGGCAACCCTTCAGCTTGTGAAACAGTGGCAGGCTTCTGGAGATTACTTTTGAATGAAAACTTCAGGTATGCCTATAATGCTGTTTTATATCTTTTCTTTTGAACACCCCTCATACTTCGTATTATCCTATGGCATACTGGTAGTTTTTTGGGGCAATGCAACTGAGATCAAAGAAGCATGGAATAAAGATATAACACAAATTTAATAAGCAAATATCTTGCTGAAGCCCATTATGGGACCTGGGGCTTCCTACTCTTACTTGTGCATACACATACTCGCTGATGGTACTTGTGGTTAAAAACAAAGGTAAATCCACAATGAACTGTGTAATTCATAACAACAATACAGCATCGTTATTTATTATTCAAAATGGAGCTTTATATTCTGGTGCAAAAATATATAACATGTTACCTACTGGCAGACATCAGGCAGGAAATTGAAAATCACCAGGTTTTCAGATACGAAGTACAAGAATACTTCATTAGCCACTTCTTCTGAAATTTATCAGACCACTTGAATTCAAGGGTGTAAATTCCGCATAACTCTAATGTTTATATGAAACAGATTTTGAATTTGACAAGATGTAGACAGCTGATGGTGGTATTCGTAATTTTGAGGTTTTAGATACAAACAGTAGATAATTAGTATAGGAAGTGAAGCAGTGGCTTTTATCAAAGTATCTATTTTTTCCTAATATATATAAATATGTACAAAATAATTTAGATGTAATTTTCATAGCTATCAGCATGAGTAGATTAGCAGAGGTCACAATTTGGTGACAGTAAAATTTACAGCAGTATCTTATTGCAGATAATTGTGCCTATTAACTAATAAATTAACTCATTCCACATCTCCAAGGGCTGTCCTTTGTGGTGAAATTTGTGGAATGCAATATATGTATGAATAAATTAATGAATGAATGAGTAATGGAACACATTTTGTGCTCACCTGTGAGAGCCCGTAAGAGCCTGGAACTGTACGCTAAAATCGAGATGGTTTTAAGTAACACTGATAATATGAAACTGTCCATGAGATCCAGAAAGCAGTAGGTATTGGAGCTCAGGAGCTGAATAGAAATATGCTTCCAGGGAGCACTGAAAAAAAGCTTTGTGGCACTTAGTTTGATATATTGTGTTGGTGATGTCATTTACAGAATTATTTGCTGTCACAGAAGTGAGTCCACAAACTGAACACTGCATGACTGACCATTATCACCTTTAAGGATGAAATCATTACCAGCTATACTGACATAGTAATGTACAGAAACACATGGGATGTCATCTATACAGACTTACACAGTAAAAGTTAGACATACAAAAAACATGTAAGGCTGTTGAACTAAAAATATGCAGTGCCAATCTAACCATGCAGAGACTGTATCATATTTCATGGATGTCTGACTCATCATTAAGGATTCTTGCTACTAGCCATTTCAAAACAAAGATAAAATGTCCCACCACTGATATACAGTCTAGTGCACATTTTGGGATTCTGCTCCTAAAAATTAATAAAACAGGTATTGTTGCATATATTCACTTTCTGGATCTTGTTTCATTCTGTGTCGAATCCATGTACTGAAACTGATAAGTACCATCTAGCATTCACGTCGATTTGTAAGTCATACAGATATCAAGACAATATTTTGCATGTCTTTAATTAAGACATAAGTTTTAGGTATAAATCAATGAACTGTGAGTATTATATGAAAGTTATGATATGATTTCTTTTGGTAAGGGGGGGGGGGGGCTTTGCATAATTTTATATCCATCTTACTATATGACTGCAAACTAAACTGAAACAGTTCAAAGAAGAAAACTGTGACAGATATCATATGCTTAGACAAACACTGTTTCTTAAGTACTCATAGCATAATGTAGAAACACATCACCAGAAATACACATTTAGAGCCCAGCCAGGCCTTCACACAGAGATCATTTGTATAAATTACTAAATTCTTAGCTTTTGTGACAGTATATTCTGAGCATTAAACAGATTCTTATCCTCTGTCTGCTGTTAAAATTTACTTCTGAATTTAGACATTAAAGAAGGAACTGTGCATCAAGTATATCAACAGAGTATCACTTTCATACAGTGGTCTTTTTTTTTTCTCAGACGTATGGAAAACAAAGGAGACACATAGTCCTGGTATGCATCCTAAGCCTTATGCCATTATGCCAGTACGGCATATTGTAATGATCTGCATACACATCACATATATAAATCATATTGCAGAGTACCAAAAAGTTTTATTTGAAAATGATTCAATTAAAGTTACAAATAATAAAGAACTCTAATTTGAACAGTAAAAGGCAGGTTACTTTCATTTACATTTAGTGGGAGCCTATTTAGAGCTAAATTGTGCTCTGAACTGAGTTGTATTTTATTTCCACTTTATATTTTGACAATACTGTTTATTGTTGTTAAAGTTTATGCTTCATCAACCATAGAGTGATACCATCAACACCACTGAGCAGAATTATATGGTCCATTCAAACAATCTTTATGCGCCCAAATAATATACATTCCTGGAAATGGAAAAAAGAACACATTGACACCGGTGTGTCAGACCCACCATACTTGCTCCGGACACTGCGAGAGGGCTGTACAAGCAATGATCACATGTACGGCACAGCGGACACACCAGGAACCGCAGTGTTGGCCGTCGAATGGCGCTAGCTGCGCAGCATTTGTGCACCGCCGCCGTCAATGTCAGCCAGTTTGCTGTGGCATACGGAGCTCCATCGCAGTCTTTAACACTGGTAGCATGCCGCGACAGCGTGGACGTGAACCGTATGTGCAGTTGACGGACTTTGAGCAAGGGCGTATAGTGGGCATGCGGGAGGCCGGGTGGATGTACCGCCGAATTGCTCAACACGTGGGGCGTGAGGTCTCCACAGTACATCGATGTTGTCGCCAGTGGTCGGCGGAAGGTGCACGTGCCCGTCGACCAGGGACCGGACCGCAGCGACGCACGGATGCACGCCAAGACCGTAGGATCCTACGCAGTGCCGTAGGGGACCGCACCGCGACTTCCCAGCAAATTAGGGACACTGTTGCTCCTGGGGTATCGGCGAGGACCATTCGCAACCGTCTCCATGAAGCTGGGCTATGGTCCCACACACCGTTAGGCCATCTTCCGCTCACGCCCCAACATCGTGCAGCCCGCCTCCAGTGGTGTCGCGACAGGCGTGAATGGAGGGACGAATGGAGACGTGTCGTCTTCAGCTATGAGAGTCGCTTCTGCCTTGGTGCCAATGATGGTCGTATGCGTGTTTGGCGCCGTGCAGGTGAGCGCCACAATCAGGACTGCATACGACCGAGGCACACAGGGCCAACACCCGGCATCATGGTGTGGGGAGCGATCTCCTACACTGGCCGTACACCACTGGTGATCGTCGAGGGGACACTGAATAATGCACGGTACATCCAAACCGTCATCGAACCCATCGTTCTACCATTCCTACACCGGCAAGGGAACTTGCTGTTCCAACAGGACAATGCACGTCCGCATGTATCCCGTGCCACCCAACGTGCTCTAGAAAGTGTAAGTCAACTACCCTGGCCAGCAAGATCTCCGGATCTGTCCCCCATTGAGCATGTTTGGGACTGGATGAAGCGTCGTCTCACGCGGTCTGCACGTCCAGCACGAACGCTGGTCCAACTGAGGCACCAGGTGGAAATGGCATGGCAAGCCGTTCCACAGGACTACATCCAGCATCTCTACGATCGTCTCCAAGGGAGAATAGCAGCCTGCATTGCTGCGAAAGGTGGATATACACTGTACTAGTGCCGACATTGTGCATGCTCTGTTGCCTGTGTCTATGTGCCTGTGGTTCTGTCAGTGTGATCATGTGATGTATCTGACCCCAGGAATATGTCAATAAAGTTTCCCCTTCCTGGGACAATGAATTCACGGTGTTCTTATTTCAATTTCCAGGAGTGTAGCAACTGGGAAATTTTTCTTATTCAGCTCTGTCAGAAGTATTGCAAGGTCACAGATGACTTTATATTTGAGTGTAGTTTAGTTAAACTGAAACTAATTACAAACATACTCCTGCATAAAATTTTACTTATTATGCATGTACCATACAGTAGGAAGAGTACAACTATTTTTTTGAAGTTTTTTTGGGGTATACAGACTAAAATACAATTAATAGTTTGAAAGAAACAACAGGTTTGTTGTTAACATTCTAGTATTATACTACAGTTGATAAATTCTCTTTATATCATAGAATGGGTGAAAGACTAGCCAGTCATGAATTGTTTGTTTGAATAATTGTTCAGGTAATTCTTGAACAGATTGAGGAAGATTATTAAATAATTTGTACCCCATGATTTCATAGCTGTTGAGTGACTTTGACAATCTCTGGTAAGGAATATAGAGGCACTTATTCCTTCTTGTATTGTGGCTATGCACGTTTTCTCTGGGTTTTGTTTCTGGTAATTTCTTCTTCATATAATTAGAACATAGTACGTGTACAAGTTTATAACAGTCATGACTTTTTGTTCACAGAACAATGGTTTGCAGTGTGTATTATATGCAGAACCAGTAATTATCCTAATAGCTTTTTTTTGCAGTATTAATAAGTCATATACACAGCTAGAATTCCCCCACAAAATAATTCCATATGTTATTATATAACACTACAGCAGCATTTACGTAGCTTGTACTATGAAATACCAAATTTGGTTTATTACGTAGTATGCCCCAACAGAACAAATAGTCCTGTCACGGAAAAGCCATGTATAACACTTCCGTCTGCTACTACTGTACCATGATCTTAAATCTGGAAACAGGTTGTGAAATAAAACTATTGTGTTAAAGCAATTATGGTATAACGCAACAGAGCAGTGTTACCCTCTGAGAGGAATTTTATTATGTTGACCGTATTGTTCCTAATGGAGGTGGCTTATCAGAAATGAAAGTCAGAATTACGTAAATATTTGAACAGTATGAACAAAATTTTGCCTATCTGCACTGTTCAACTGATAAATAAAATGGTCGCCAGCCTAACTAGGCAAGAGAATGGTTAACACTCTCGTTCAAGAAAATAGTTATTAGTAACTCTAATGGATAAACACAACCTATACTTGGCCACACACGAGTGCAATGAACTCTGACACATACATATGTTTAAAGATTGAAGCTAACAACTGGAGCAGCACAAACTATTTGCAAAATTATAAGAGATACCGAAACACCCTATTACTTTCAGGCTTTAAAGAAATTATGGTTTTTATAATTAGCGGTCTTCCCATTACTTGTTACCCAGCATTAATACAATAGACAAACTCTGGATCCTGTTATATTATTAATATGCACTTCCTATACACAAGAGAGACATACACTTAACAAACATGAGTATATAACGTTTCACAACTGCAGTTTTCCACTTTTACTACAGCGAAACACAATGTTGACAAAATTGCAAGAAACTGACTCACCTTTTTGAATTTACTACAGATATCAAGGTGATCATTTGCTAAGCAAAACTTTAGAAGCCTCAGTCTTAAGAACTTTTAATTTTGCTGTTGGCAACAGCTCTTTAATAAGCAGTTTTAATGGGAAAACTATTTTCAGCAAACAACATTTACTTTAACTCACTCTCTAGCAGCATTAACTTTAACTTTCTTTTTACTAAGTTCAAGAGGCATTAATTAGCACAACATTGGTCATAAATGTTCTTTCAGTAGGGACACTCGGTAATTACTTTAGTTCAAATGGAAAGGAACCTGAGAGGTGTTATGATAAGGAAAAAATTAAGGTAGGTACATAAATTCAGGTATAAATTACCTTATATTTGTGCACACTAAAACATCCAGTAAGCTGATCCTTCACTGTACATCATTATAGTATTACGTTACAGTGATTGCGCAACGTGGTGGCAACTGCTCGTTGGTAGGTGGATTTGCAGACAGAATTGCTGGATTCTGTCATTTCTTGGTGGCGACGACAGATACAAATTCCAGAATAGTTCCAGCTATTTATCCATCCATCCAAGGCATTGGAAAGCAGCAGGAAAAGCCTCTCTTGGAACCAGCACAATATGTAACATTTACATGACAGTGCACAGTTTGGTAGCTCGTCCCCGACTGGTAGCTCGTCCCCGACTGATTATCAGTTCCACCTTTTCTAAATAGGCCAGCCACAATTTGCGAGCGCTACACAGTTCCGCTCCCGAGGGGAACCACAACATCTTTTACATACAGAATAACTAAGAATCCTAAGTGAGGATCAGCAGTTTACATAACAGCAACCAAATACATTAAATAAAACAGAACATTTGCACATATTGACATTTCTACCAAAAATTATTCACACAAAATTACAATCATATACAGTAAGTTTTGTTCCCTCCAAATGGGACAAAGCATTTAAGCAACAGATACACTAAATTGCATAGAACCAAACCATGACGTCAAAGTTTGTGCAAAGAAAGAAATATACAGTTTTATGTTATCTATTCAATCAAACATATTTACAGAAGCTCAATGATGTAATTTTAAATAAAACAAAAGCAAAATAAATCAGTAGAGTATTAGAGCTATGGTGTTACAATTATACTTTGAAACAATGAAAAATAGGATGTTCTAACATATTTTTCAGGAACACAATCCTTAAGTCACTTTAACAGGTAAATAACACTTGACAACTTACCACTAATATATTGTACATATTGAGCCCAAGATAATGTTGTTGTTGTTGTGGTCTTCAGTCCTGAGACTGGTTTGATGCAGCTCTCCATGCTACTCTATCCTGTGCAAGCTTCTTCATCTCCCAGTACCTACTGCAGCCTACATCCTTCTGAATCTGCTTAGTGTATTCATCTCTTGGTCTCCCTCTACGATTTTTACCCTCCACGCTGCCCTCCAATACTAAATTGGTGATCCCTCAATGTCTCAGAACATGTCCTACCAACCGATCCCTTCTTCTAGTCAAGTTGTGCCACAAGCTCCTCTTCTCCCCAATTCTATTCAATATTTCCTCATTAGTTATGTGATCTACCCATGTAATCTTCAGCATTCTTCTGTAGCACCACATTTCGAAAGCTTCTATTCTCTTCTTGTCCAAACTATTTATCGTCCACGTTTCACTTCCATACATGGCTACACTCCATACAAATACTTTCAGAAACGACTTCCTGACACTTAAATATACACTCGATGTAAACGAATTTTTCTTCTTCAGAAAGGCTTTCCTTGCCATTGCCAGTCTACATTTTATATACTCTCTACTTCGACCATCATCAGTTATTTTGCTCCCCAAATAGCAAAACTCCTTTACCACTTTAAGTGTCTCATTTCCTAATCTAATTCCCTCACCATCACCCGACTTAATTAGACTACATTCCATTATCCTAGTTTTGCTTTTGTTGATGTTCATCTTATACCCTCCCTTCAAGACACTGTCCATTCCGTTCAACTGCTCTTCCAAGTCCTTTGCTGTCTCTGACAGAATTACAATGTCATCGGCGAACCTCAAAGTTTTTATTTCTTCTCCATGGATTTTAATTCCTACTCCGAACTTTGCTTTTGTTTCCTTCATTGCTTGCTCAATATACAGATTGAATAAAATCTGGTATAGGCTACAACCCTGTCTCACTCCCCTCCCAACCACTGCTTCCCTTTCATACCCCTTGACTCTTATAACTGCCATCTGATTTCTGTACAAATTGTAAATAGCCTTTCGATCCCTGTATTTTACCCCTGCCACCTTCAGAATTTGAAAGAGAGTATTCCAATCAACATTGTCAAAAGCTTTCTCTAAGTCTACAAATGCTAGAAACATAGGTTTGCCTTTCCTTAATCTTTCTTCTAAGATAAGTCGTAGGGTCAGTATTGCCTCACGTGTTCCAACATTTCTATGGAATCCAAACTGATCTTCCCCGAGGTCGGCTTCCACCAGTTTTTCCATTCGTCTGTAAAGAATTCGCATTAGTATCTTGCAGCTGTGACTTATTAAACTGATAGCTCAGTAATTTTCACATCTGTCAGCACCTGCTTTCTTTGGTATTGGAATTATTATATTCTTCTTGAAGTCTGAGGGTATTTCGCCTGTCTCATACATCTTGCTCACCAGATGGTAGAGTTTAGTCAGGACTGGCTCTCCCAAGGCTGTCAGTAGTTCTAATGGAATGTTGTCTACTCCAGGGGCCTTGATTCGACTCAGGTCTTTCAGTGCTCTGTCAAACTCTTCACGCAGTATCATATCTCCCATTTCATCTTCATCTACATCCTCTTCCATTTCCATAATATTGTCCTCAAGTACATCGCCCTTGTATAGACCCTCTATATACTCCTTGCACCTTTCTGCTTTCCCTTCTTTGCTTAGAACTGGGTTTCCATCTGAGCTCTTTTCTCCAAAGGTCTCTTTAATTTTCCTATACACAGCATCTATCTTACCCCTAGTGAGATAAGCCTCTACATCCTTACATTTGTCCTGTAGCCATCCCTGCTTAGCCATTTTGCACTTCCTATCGATCTCATTTTTGAGACGTTTGTATTCCTTTTTGCCTGCTTCATTTACTGCATTTTTATATTTTCTCCTTTCATCAATTAAATTCAATATTTCTTCTGTTACCCAAGGGTTTCTACTATCCCTCCTTTTTTTACCTATTTGATCCTCTGCTGCCTCCTTCACTATTTTATCCCTCAAAGTTACCCACTCTTCTTCTACTGTATTTCTTTCCCCCATTCCTGTCAGTTGTTCCCTTATGCTCTCCCTGAAACTCTGTACAACCTCTGGTTCTTTCAGTTTATCCAGGTTCCATCTCCTTAATTTCCCACCTTTTTGCAGTTTCTTCAGTTTTAATATACAGTTCATAACCAATAGATTGTGGTCAGAGTCCACATCTGCCCCTGGAAATGTATTACAATTTAAAACCTGGTTCCTAAATCTCTGTCATACCATTATATAATCTATCTGATACCTCTTAGTATCTCCAAGTTTCTTCCATGTATACAACCTTCTTTCATGATTCTTGAAACAAGTGTTAGCTATGATTAAGTTATGCTCCACGCAAAATTCTACCAGACGGCTTCCTCTTTCATTTCTTAACCCCAATCCATATTCACCTACTATGTTTCCTTCTCACCCTTTTCCTACGCTTGAATTCCAGTCACCCATGACTATTAAATTTCGTCTCCCTTCACTATTTGAATAATTTCTTTTGTCTCCTCATACATTTCATCAATTTCTTCGTCATCTGCAGAGCTAGAATGTATCATCTATGTATACCCCCAAAAATTTGACATAACTTGGATCATCTGACAGAAGCTTATCTCTAAGACTACAAACCAACTGCTGTGTTTTGTTTTCATTCAGCAGTAACAATACAGTTGATTTAATTTTGAAATTGTTCATGGATTCATTTCGGCTTTCAACAAATGGGGCACACGACTGGCACAAACGTTTTCACAAGTTAGTTCATACAGTAAAATTCACCTTACTCTTTTTTTTCCTTATTGTGCCGATCAGGTCAGGCACTTCATTCACTCTGATTGGATATCTAAAAATAGGTACCGGTATAACAGGAATAGTCCTGCAGAACATGTGGGCTTAAGTTGCGTTATAGTACAACACAATAAGACAACTGATATCAACAACTCGCTGCGCCAAGCCGAGAACCTTTCACCTCTCCCGTATCTAATCCAAGTCATAGCATCTACCTAAGTCGTGGTAGCTGACTGGGGCGTCGGCTTGCGTGCTGTGCAGGTGATGTCGCTGCTGCAGCAAGGGAACCGAGAGCGCACCGTGGAGCCGACCGCGGCCAACCAGACGTCTTCGCGGTCCCACGCACTGCTCAGCGTCTCCGTGACGCACTCGGCGGACGCCGGGCACCGCCACAGGCTGCGCAGGGGGCGGCTCTTCATGGTCGACTTGGCTGGCTCCGAGCGCGCCTCCAACACGCAGGTACCGCTGCCGCTTCCCCTGTAACGCTGCACGACCAAAAGGTCACCAGTTTTGCGAAATGAGTGGTACACAGTATGAACTGTCGGGAAATCTAAAATGAGATTTTCTTCTGTGATCACTTGTATGTCAAGTCGCATTTTCTCTATAGGGTCATGAAACATAATTAACTCGTATCATCTCATTTGTTATGAACATTTTCGTGGAGATTATCTTCTACATCTGAGTAGAGAATCTAAAAGCTGCGCACGAGAACTGAAGTACAGATTCGGAGTGCAACTTCAATACAAAAGTGCCATTTATTCTCGGTGGCATTTTTATTTCTTTCGTTTGTCACAGTTTACTCCATAAGATTTCCTAGTACAAATATCTCCGAAATAGAACGGGCTGCAATATGTTCCTGGCATATCCTGCACTAGATTGACCAACTCTACCTTATTTCCCGGTATCTCCAGTATAATACCGTAGCATATTTTAAAAATCGTTCTGGCGCCCTTATTGTAATCCTGTTTTTCGCGCATATCTGGTCTATGATCTCTGTTGTAAATACACTACTGCCCATTAAAATTGCTACACTAAGAAGGAATGCAGATGATAAACGGGTATTCATTGGACAAATATATTATGCTAGAACTGACATGTGATTACATTTTCACGCAGTTTGAGTGCATAGATCCTGAGAAATCAGTACTCAGAACGACCACCTCTGGCCGTAATAACGGCCTTGATACGCCTGGGCATTGAGTCAAACAGAGTTTGGATGGCGCGTACAGGTACAGCTGCCCATGCAGCTTCAACATGATACCACAGTTCATCAAGAGTAGTGACTGGCGTATTGTGACGAGCCAGTTGCTCGGCCACCATTGACCGCATGTTTTCAGTTGGTGGTAGATCTGGCGAATGTGCTGGCCAGAGCAGCAGTCGAACGTTTTCTCTATCCAGAAAGGCCCGTACAGGACCTGCAACATGCGGTCGTGCATTATCCTGCTGAAATGTAGGGTTTCGCAGGGATCGAATGAAGGATAGAGCCACGGGTCGTAACACATCTGAAATGTAACGTCCACTGTTCAAAGTGTCGTCAGTACGAACAAGAGGTGACCTAGACGTGTATCCATACCATCACGTCAGGTGATATACCAGTATGGCGATGACGAATACACACTTCCAATGTGCGTTCCCCGCGATGTCGCCAAACACGGATGCGACCATCGTGATGCTGTAAACAGAACCTGGATTCATCCGAAAAAATGACGTTTTGCCATTCGTGCACCAAGGTTTGTCGTTGAGTACACCATCGCTGGCGCTCCTGTCTGTGATGCAGCGTCAAGGGTAACCACAGCCACGGTCTCCGAGCTGATAGTCCATGCTGCTGCAAACGTCGTCGAACTATTCGTGCAGATGGTTGTTGTCTTGCAAATGTCCCCATCTGTTGACTCAGGGATCGAGACGTGGCTGCACGATCCGTTACAGCCTTCGTATCTACATGGGTCGTGAGAGGGGGTGAATGTTTACTTGACTCTCGGTCAGTATTGTAGTCCACGTTTGCGCTCGCCTCTTACCGATTAGCAGTACACGTAACACATGGTTTATAGAGACGTTACATTATTTATTTCTCAGTTGACTCACACAACACAACAACATTTCGTAATGATTCGGAAGAGCCAGTACTGATAGATGGCTTTAAGTTGCCAGCAGTGAAAGACAGACGATACTCAACATAAAATGTTCGGTTCTGTGTAGACTTCTTTGCATATTATGCGGACAGTATATCGTGGCACTCGGCTGCGACCGTAAATAAACGAGGACTATGACTGCCTGACTGGAGAGAAGTGGTGCAGGAAAACAAGCCCCACCTCCTACTCGAAGGGCTGCCATCCTATGTTCGCGTTCTGTGCTTCCAGGAATGCATAATTGACATAACGATCGTAGGGATCGTTGACTCCTTTTGTTGTAGTGAGATTCGCCTTCGAATCTCTTTATGTACAAACATTAGTCTCTTCACTCGTTTCAGATAAAGAAAAGAAAACAAGCAATTCACAACCCAAAGTGAACTGGAGTACACAAAGCATTTAGTGGTGGCTACAGCACGCAATTGTTTTCTGCGATTGGCAGTGGTAGTTCAGACCCGGCCTCTACTGGTATCTTACGTAACCACATTGCAAAACACTCCCCACCTATAGAATTGCTACGATGTAGTGTCCGCATTAATAAACGTATTTGTTATAATCGCACCTGTTACTGTAACTGTATCTGGATATTATATGCCACAAAGAAATAAATCATTTTGATTAGATAAGAACCATTTTTCATTCCATAGACCTAACACTGAGGGGATTGTCGTAAGAGTATAACAAGTCAGAAAACATAATATAACAAACATATTTTGAACACTTGAATGTAATATTCGTTTCTGAATGTATACCAAAACTGAGTCATATAACACACTTTTGCACTCTGAAATATTTCTCTCTGTTTGTGGAGCTACCTCAAAATATGATACCTTATAACGTATAGCAATACAGTACAAGTAAGGAAACTTGGAATTTTATTCCCTCCATTATGGAGACTGTAGTTGCGCTGATGTTGATTGATACACATTGATAGTTGCACTCACGATGACTGAGCGGACGAAAAATTCACTTTTCCTCTTTTCTTACATTCCTGTCCATTGCTCAACATCACCTCTAAGTGGTGAGTGGGGACCAGTTTGCATACACAAATTGTATTCCAATCTGGATTATCTTCATTGAAAAAGTATATAACTGTTGTTCTACAGTGTTGCGATCAAGCAGATAAAAACATCAAAAAAAGTTTCATACTACCCCCAATTCCCAGAACTCCTGAAGATAGACGTTGATTGTGGTTATTGTATCACAGACACAGTCCCTTTGACTGTTCAGAGATGTCACTTAACCCACCCAAAGATGTAAAGAACCATGCATGAGCAGCGCCTATTAGACGGAGGGGGTCCGACAGCCGATCAGTTCCAGTCATTCCACCAGGGAGGACGTACACGGCTCGTGTTGTCTGTAGTTCAACCATGCCTACGCGGTCAATACCGCGTTTCGATCGCGTCCGCATTGTTACTTTGTGCCAAGAAGGACTCTCAACGAGGGAAGTGTCCAGGCTTCCTGGAGTGAACCAAAGCGATGTTGTTGAGACATGGAGAAGATACAGAGAGACAGCAACTGTCGATGACATACCTCGCTCAGGCCGCCCAAAGGCTACTACTGCAGTGGGTGACCGCTACCTATGGATTATGGCTCGGAGGAACACCACCATGTCGAATAATGCTTTCGTGCAGCCACAGGACGTCGTGTGTAATAGGCTGCATGATGCGCAACTTCACTCCCGACGTCCACGGCAAGGTCCATCTTAGCAACCTTTACACCATGCAGTGCGGTACAGATGGGCCCAACAACATGCCGAATGGACCACTCAGGATAGGCATCACGATCTCTTCATCGATGAGTGTCGCATATGCCTTCGACCAGACAATCGTCAGAGACGTTTTTGGAGGCCCGGTCAGGCTGAACGCCTTAGACACACTGTCCAGCGATTGCAGCAGGGTGGAGGTTCCCTGCTGTTATGGGGTGGCATTATGTGGGGCCGACGTACGACGCTGATGGTCATGGAAGGCGCCGTAACGGATATACTATACGTGAATGTCATCCTCCGACCGATAGTGCAACAATATGGGCAGCATATTGGCGAGGCACTTGCCTTCATGGACGACCATTCGTTCCCCCATCGTACACATCTTGTGAATGACTTCCTTCAGGATAATGACTTTGCTCGATTAGATAGGCTGCATGTTCTCCAGACATGTACCCTATCGAACAGGCCTGGGATAGATTGAAAAGGGCTGGTTATGGACGACGTGACCCACTAATCACTCTCAGGGATGTACGCCGAATCGCCGTTGAGGAGTGGGACACTCTGGACCAACAGTGCCTTGATGAACTTCTGGATAGTATGCTACGACGAATACAGGCATGCATCAATGCAATAGGATGTGCTGCTAGGTATTAAATGTACCGGTGTGTACAGCAATCTGGACCACCACCTCTGAAGGTCTCGCTGTATGGTGGTACAACATGCAATGTGTGATTTCCATGAGCAATAAAAATGGCGGATATGATGTTTATGTTGACCTCTATTTCAATTTTCTGTGTAGGTTCCGAAACTCTCGGAACTGAGGGGATGCAAAAAAAAAATTTGGTGTGTGTATTATGCCAGGAATAGGAAATCAACAACAGTTGTTTAATATTTCAGAGCAAAGGTACTCCTGATCGGTTTACTGTGTTAAATTTAAACTGAGCAAGCACAAATAGTCCATAGCGTGATAATAACAGCTAGTTAATAATTTGATGTAATTTTTTTCATTGTGCCACTTACCAGTAGCATCGTCATCAATTCCTCCTCCTCCTGGAAGCTTGCAGAGCACGTCAATGTGCAAAATGCCAGCACAGTTGATGATTCCCTGTTAACTGGCTCATCGCTGTCGCTTAGTACTGTCCGCAACACTGCCTCAACGGATGACTACACTCTTCTCCAACTATTCATTATGGCAGCCTTCTCCAATTTATTGCACGCTTCAATAAAGCACAGAAGAGTAAACCGTGTCCTTGTTTTAATTGTGGACGACTGGACATTCGTATGTTTGGAAAACAGCACCATGTAAGGCGATTGCTTCCCACAACTTCGACATAGCCTCGGTAAAGTCGTTTTCACGTTCCTTCTGAACAGGGGCAATAAGTGCAAGTGGATGATGACGTTTAATTCATTCCAAAATCCCATTGTCTGAATCAGGGCTGTCACGTTGATTGGAAGACAGAGAGCTTGCATACCACTAGACCTTAGAGTCACATCAGAAGGATGACTGGGAACATTGTCAGTTATAAAGATAGCTTTCAGTGGAAGCTTTCTGCTTCTTCAGCTCTTGTCTCACAGCTAGCACAAATACTTTGTGGAACCACCAAGAAGATATTTCTCTGTTCATCGGCACTTTCTTCTGAGCTCACTTTTGCACTGGTAATCTATTTATGACGCTGTCTCAAAAACAATTGCGATATTAGGGTTTGCCAATCACCACGAGCGGTAGTTTATGACTCTCATTTGCGTTACAACATGCCAGTAATGTTACGCACTGTTTCTGTTTGTTGTAGCAACTAGCTTCCTTCTCGTTCGTGGCAGCTAATGTTTTTGAATGAAACATCTTGTAGAAGAGAGCCGTTTCATCAGCATTGCACAAGGCATCAGCAGTTAAATTTCCTTCCTCTGTTATCTTCCGTATCTTCTTTACAAACTCTCCTGTACATTTTTGCAACAGCTGAGCGACTTTCTCTGGAGACTGTCAGCTGCAGCATGCCGTGCCTTTTTCCCCATTTCAATAGGCAATTGTTGCAGACAAGTTACGGCTGCGAAGTTGTTTCTCAAGTGAAATTGCTGTTTCCTTTATTATAGGGTCACTGACTGGACTTCCTTTACTGCATTTCAGAACCAAACCAGTTTCGGGTGCGAAATTATTTAATGTTAGTGATGCATTTCATCCTTTTAGGGCAAAATTAGACTATAAAAGTAGCTGGATACGTGATATATCAGTCTTAAAACCACATATAATGTAAAATAGACACCAAGGAAAACGGATATATACAGGACGTCCCACCTAAACTTTTCACAGCCAGTATCTCTGGAACCGCAATAGGTATTGACAAACGGGTTTCACGGATATGAGTGTACGGCAGGGGCTCACGAAAGTAAATACTATGCGACATTCTAAACAGTGTGCAAATATTTTTTTCAAGATAAACTTTTTTAAATGGACACTTCAAATTATTCCATACGCAATTAATAACACGAGAAATCACAATAATAATGCCGTTGGTTGCTTCGCAATACGTCAGTTACATCCCGAGAAATTGGAAGGCGAAGTTGACGCGTGAGATGAACGAAACGCATCGCTGTTGCACTTCCAGCGATGCAAGCGGGACCCGCACGTTGCTCGTAATCACGATGTGATTGACGTACGTGTTCTTACTTTCACTGTCATCACGAGGGCTGAAAATACACTCCTGGAAATGGAAAAAGAACACATTGACACCGGTGTGTCAGACCCACCATACTTGCTCCGGACACTGCGAGAGGGCTGTACAAGCAATGATCACACGCACGGCACAGCGGACACACCAGGAACCGCGGTGTTGGCCGTCGAATGGCGCTAGCTGCGCAGCATTTGTGCACCGCCGCCGTCAGTGTCAGCCAGTTTGCCGTGGCATACGGAGCTCCATCGCAGTCTTTAACACTGGTAGCATGCCGCGACAGCGTGGACGTGAACCGTATGTGCAGTTGACGGACTTTGAGCGAGGGTGTATAGTGGGCATGCGGGAGGCCGGGTGGACGTACCGCCGAATTGCTCAACACGTGGGGCGTGAGGTCTCCACAGTACATCGATGTTGTCGCCAGTGGTCGGCGGAAGGTGCACGTGCCCGTCGACCTGGGACCGGACCGCAGCGACGCACGGATGCACGCCAAGACCGTAGGATCCTACGCAGTGCCGTAGGGGACCGCACCGCCACTTCCCAGCAAATTAGGGACACTGTTGCTCCTGGGGTATCGGCGAGGACCATTCGCAACCGTCTCCATGAAGCTGGGCTACGGTCCCGCACACCGTTAGGCCGTCTTCTGCTCACGCCCCAACATCGTGCAGCCCGCCTCCAGTGGTGTCGCGACAGGCGTGAATGGAGGGACGAATGGAGACGTGTCGTCTTCAGCGATGAGAGTCGCTTCTGCCTTGGTGCCAATGATGGTCGTATGCGTGTTTGGCGCCATGCAGGTGAGCGCCACAATCAGGACTGCATACGACCGAGGCACACAGGGCCAACACCCGGCATCATGGTGTGGGGAGCGATCTCCTACACTGGCCGTACACCACTGGTGATCGTCGAGGGGACACTGAATAGTGCACGGTACATCCAAACCGTCATCGAACCCATCGTTCTACCATTCCTAGACCGGCAAGGGAACTTGCTGTTCCAACAGGACAATGCACGTCCGCATGTATCCCGTGCCACCCAACGTGCTCTAGAAGGTGTAAGTCAACTACCCTGGCCAGCAAGATCTCCGGATCTGTCCCCCATTGAGCATGTTTGGGACTGGATGAAGCGTCGTCTCACGCGGTCTGCACGTCCAGCACGAACGCTGGTCCAACTGAGGCGCCAGGTGGAAATGGCATGGCAAGCCGTTCCACAGGACTACATCCAGCATCTCTACGATCGTCTCCATGGGAGAATAGCAGCCTGCATTGCTGCGAAAGGTGGATATACACTGTACTAGTGCCGACATTGTGCATGCTCTGTTGCCTGTGTCTATGTGCCTGTGGTTCTGTCAGTGTGATCATGTGATGTATCTGACCCCAGGAATGTGTCAATAAAGTTTCCCCTTCCTGGGACAATGAATTCACGGTGTTCTTATTTCAATTTCCAGGAGTGTAATAATAGGAGTTCCTGCCACAAACATTCATATGTACATAACTGCGCCCCTTATGCGTGCTGTATTTATCTATTTACTGTACGGACTTCGGAACACTACCGGCTGGTGTACACCGCCCCGTTACACCACCCAGGTCAACCCTTCGCCTCTGCAGTTGTGTACAGGAACAGGCCTCAGTCGGCGCTGTGTGTGGGAATGGCTCACTACGAAGCAGGTTGTTCTGTATGGAAGTACGTACAGGCACATGGCACTGGTGTACTGTACACTGCAATTGGTGTCACCGCTGCAACTGTGATATTAATTTACCTGTCCATCCATTCTAGGCATTCGACATGGTATTCACAAATGAGGAAATGGTTGACATGGTACTACTGTATGGAGAATGTCACCAAAATGGCACACATGCGGCACAGCTGTATGCCCAGCGGTGCCCTAATAGACGTCATCCGACCAGCCCTACCTTCATGAATATTGTTAGAAGGCGTCGCGAGACAGGTCGATAGTCTCCACGAACGCGGATCTGGAACAGAGGCGTAACACATGAAGAATCAGAGGTAGTTGTTCTGGCGGCCACTGCAATAAACCCTCATGCAAGCATTGGTGAAATGGAGAGGCAGATGGCAAGCCCTCGAACAAGTGCGATGCGTATTCTGCATCGGTATAGATACCACCCATGTCATGTGGTGTTACATCAAGGCCTCCGTGGCAACGACGTTCACAATCAGCTGGAATACTGTCAGTGTGCTCTGCAGTAAGGCCATGACTTAATGCGTAGGGTACTGTTTACTGATGATGCCACGTTTACAAACCATGGGAACGTCAACTTACACAATATGCAGTACTGGTCACCAGAAAACCCACATTGGATTCGACAGGTTGAACATCAAGGTCAGTAGTGTGTCAACGTATGGTGTGGCATTATAGGACACCACATCATTGACCCATATTTCGTTGATGGCATTTTTAGCGGGCGGCAGTACAAGCGGTTCCTGAGATGTACCTTTACTGGACTAATGGAAGACCTATCCCATCATTTGCGTCAAATAATGTGGTATCAACATGATGGATGCACTGTGCATAATGCCATGGTGGCACGACAGGCACTAAACCAACAATTCACACATCGACGGATTGTTAGCATGGTCGCCGGACCTCACCCCTATGGACTTTTTTCTCTGGGGACATGTGAAAGATGTGGTGTATTAGCAGGTCCCAACAACAATGCCAACATTAAAGCCCGCAGGCATTAAAGCCTGCAATAACACCTCAAACACTGACAGTCGTGAGCGAATGCTTGATGGAGACCATATAGAAGCAAATGACGATCTCTTAGAACATACGTTGTAGCGTTTCAGCTGTGAGACATGTGACTGCACACCGGCGTGTATTTTGTGTATTACAGAAAAGACATATGTTTGCTTTGTTCATACTACTCTATGTTTATGTACGCACTGCACCGTCTGAAACAGTTCAATTGTTTCACAGCCATTAAAGATGTTCAGTGATATGTCCTGTACGTGGCATGTACCGTTGTGCAGAGTTCAATACTGCACATACGAGTAAACCATGTCCTTGTTTTCATTGTGGGTGACAGGACATTCAAATGTTTAACAGGCCACGTACTAACAGCGTACATTATAATATGTAAGTACAGAATCTGTCGCATCATAGGACATCAATAACATCGTGATTAGGAGCTACGTGCGGGTCACGCTTGCATTGCGGGAAGTGCAGTAGCCGCATGTTTCATTCATTTTACGTGTCAGCTTCGCGTTCCAATTACTCGGGATGTAATTGACGTATTGCGATGCATCATAGGCCATTATTATTGTGATTTCTCATGTTATTGACTGCGTACGGAATAATACGAGGTGTCCATTTAAAAAATAAATAAATAAAACGTAAGTTTGTGTTCAAACCAATATTTGTACACGGTTTAGAAAGTCTCATAGAATTTACTGCACTACATTCATGCCCCTGAAAGTCGTTCGTCAATATCTATTGTGGTTTCAGAGATATTGGCAATGAAAAGTTTGGGTGCGACACCCTGTATATGGTGTGTATTTTAACTGAGGAGCTACTTCATTGAGAAGTAGCGGCGCCGCTCTCGTAAACTGAGACACGGCCGGGAGGGCGGTGTGCTGACCGCATGCATCCAGTGACGCCTGTGAGCTGAGAATGTCAAGGGGACCGGTCAGTACTGTTGGGCCTTCGTGGCCTGTTCGGGCGGAGTTTAGTTTATTTGGTATCTGTTTTACATTATATGTGGTTTTATGACTGAGGGGTCACGTGTCCAGCAACTTTTATACAATCTGATGATGCCCCAAAATGGTAAAACGCGTATTGACCTTCAACAATTTCGCAACCAAGACTGTTTTTGTTTTGAAGCATTTTTAAACCGATTGCTGTGACAGCCTGCCACGATGGAATGCATTGTTGTACGAACCTTCTTGAAACAGCTATGTCCAGTTCTTCTTCATCCTTACTTTTTCGCATAACCTCCCATTTTCCCAACTCGCTCTCCATTGCGTTCCCTACTGTCGAATAACATCTTTCTTTCTTTGAGATGTCGTAAATAGTTGGCTGTCCAACGTTTTACTCAGCCAGATCAGCTTTGCCGTGTTTATATTGCAACGGTTCAGAAGCAAATGTAAAAGTGCATCATTTGTATGGTATGCTCAGTGCTGTGAAAGCGATAGTTTTCATGTTTCTACGACTCGTATCTACATCTGTGGTATAAAACAATGGACATAGTCCAAATAAGGAGTATTTAGTTTTTCGTTTTGGCTTCAAAATTAAATTGTTATAGTTTCTTAATTTAAGCAACCTTTATTAACAGTGTTTCATAAAATATCGATAACTGAGAATTTATATTTGAAAAGAAAACAGGAATTAAAAACTAGAAGACGTGCATTATTCATAAAAATGATGATGCATTTTACAATTACGAGATGTAAGTAATTCAGATTGAACGAAAAAAAAAATTGGCTCGGACGAGGCTTGAACCAGCGAATCACTTACTACAAAGAGTTAAGCAAGTTAGCCGGCCGCGGTGGTCTAGCGGTTCAGGCGCTCAGTCCGGAACCGCGGGACTGCTACGGTCGCAGGTTCGAATCCTGCCTCGGGCATGGATGTGTGTGATGTCCTTAGATTAGTTAGGTTTAAGTAGTTCTAAGTTCTAGGGGACTGATGACCACAGATGTTAAGTCCCATAGTGCTCAGAGCCAAGTTAAGCATGTTCCTACTCTCACAAATAAATATTTGTGTCTTTACTGCAGCTAAAACAGTCCCTCGGAAAATTTCAAAGCCGATCTTTTTCTACAAAGTTATGACAAACATTAAAAACGACCTATTTCTAGGCACTGTTTAACCGTCTTCCGCACGCCTGTTTCACCATGGAACAGGAAGCAGCCTCAGCCATTTTCATACAGCGTATTAACAGCATGACAATCAGAGCACAACAGTGCAGAGGCTGTGACTATATACGATTTTTGAAATAAAAACTACGTAACTAGAACGTGACTAAGAAAAACGTTGATAGCTGCCAATACATTTGATTACTTTAAAGTTTCATTTAACGTAACTTAGTAATAATATATTAGGTCTACAACTTTGGTTCCGGGGTTGTGCACTAGGCGACATTAGTGGAAAGTAGTGGCGCAAGTCGTAGGTCGTAAGTGACATACAGTAAGCTTGGGCATTTGAGAACATATCGCTATCAAAATATTAATCACGTTTTGATGGCATCTTAAAGTTATTTTCGGCTGAATATGTCAACTTACGAGCCCAATTCTCGTTGTCTGTTGGAGGTTTTAATTTTCTGCTTTGATATGAAGAAATCTGCGGCTGAGGCTCATAAAAAGCTGGGTAAGACCTACGATGAGACGCCTGTTAGTGACAGAACTTAGCAGAAAATGGTTTCCATGCTTCAAGAACGGTGATTTTGACGATGAAGACGGGCATGGCTGTGCAAGAGAGAAAGCTTTCGATGCTACTGCAACCGACGGGAAAAATCACAGCAGATCGTTATCGAAAGCAATTGATGTGCTTGAGCCGATCACTGAAAGACAATCGTCCACAATACAGCGATAGACATGAAAATGTGATAGTGCAACATGACAGTGCTTGACCCCATGTCTCAAAACCCGCCAAAACATACCTGGAAACGTTGAAATGGGAAGTCCTACCCCACCCGCCATATTCTCCAGACATTGTTCCCTTTGACTACCAACTTTTCAGTTCAATAGCACACGACCTGGCTGCCCAGCGCTTCCTGCCGTATAAAATTAGATCGATGCATGGATCTTCTCGAAAGAGGCCCAGTTCTTCCGCCGCGGAATTGGTGTGCTGCCCGAAAGATGGAAGAAAGTAGTGGCCAGCGATGGCCAATACTTCGAAATGTAAATTTTTTGCAAGATGCTCACAATAAAGCCTCGAACTTGAGAAAAAACGGCGGAAGCAAAGTTTTAGCCCCACTATCTACACAGGCGCTGCCTCCATGGAGCCTGAAGGATCCTGAGCCCCCTAAAAATTTCGTTTGGGGCAGCGGAGCCCTCCCTCCCCCCCAATAATATAAGAAAATTATTAGTTATATTATGCTTTGTAAAATCGTAAAACCGAGCGAGGTGACGCAGTGGCTAGCACAGTGGACTCGCATTCGGGATGACGACGGTTTGATCCCGCGTCCGGCCATCCTGATTTAGGTTTCCTTGATTTCCCTAAATCGCTCCAGGCAAATGCCGGGATGGTTCCTTTGAAAGGGCACGGCCGACTTCCTTCCCTAATCCGATGAGACCGATGACCTCGCAGTTTGGTCTCTTTCCCCAAACAACCCAAACCAACCCAAAATCGCAAAATTATGTTGGAATTTATTGTCCTTGTTTGACGATAGTTACCTTTTAAAATACATTCAGTAATGAGTTAAGACAAATAATTATTATGGTAGTAAGCAGGTTAACTGAAAACGAGTGGTGTGAATCATGATAGTGTTTCGGTGCTGCGGGCACACTTAGAATTTGTCCCGGTGCGCGAACCTTCGGGTAAACTGGCGCCGGCGGGCCAGCGCTGCGGCCACGGCGATATTGAAAGGACTTGAGCAGAAGCGCCTGGACCCCTCCGCCTCGCATAGCCTTGACGCTTCGAGACATTGCGGCGCCATGGCTATATAAAGCCCACCCTGCTGTCGCAGTCATTCAGTGTGGACAGTTTCGTTCAGTGCATACTGCAGACATGTTTAGTGTTCCGACTTTAGTGTCTAGTGGACTATTTTATATGACTATATTTTATTTGTTTACTTTAGTCTCTTAGTGTATGTGAATAAAGTTTGCAATGGACAAATTTGTTACCAAAAAGGCGCGCTTGGAAGTTGATGATACTGCAAGTCAACCTCCAACAATTATTGTGTCGTCAATCGCTTCGTCGCCTTCAGGAGAGAAACGTTCACAGCCGAAACCTGCACAATCCGGTAAGGGAAGATCATTTCAGATGTCTTGGTTGATCAAATATACATGGCTAGAATATGAAGTATCTACCGAAGTTTATTGCAAAACCTGCAAAGAGTCAGATGCTAAAAATCTATTACAATTTTCTTAAAAAAAAAGATGCATTTACTTCCGTAGCGTTTTCTAACTGGAAAAAGGCTTTTGAAAAATTCTGTCTTCATGAAAATACGTTTACGCATAAAGAAGGTGATCTGAAACTAAATTTTATCAATAACTGAAGTGTGGCCTCCCAGTTGAAAGAACTGTTAGATAGTGATATGAAGAAAGGCCATTTAGCTCTTGAGACAATTTCTACTACCATTCAATTTCTATGCCAACAAGGACAAGCAATTAGAGAGCACGAAGATGTAAAATCAAAATTTTTTTCAATTGTTGGAACCCCGAAAGAATGTCATACTTGAGTTTAAAGATTGGTTAGGGCGTTCGGAGTATAAGTGGACGTCCCATGATATTCAAAACGAGATCATTGATCTACTAGAAACGTCTGTGTTGAGAAAGATATTTGCTTCAATCAAGAAGACTGAACATTTTTCTATTATGGTTGATGAAACAAGTGATTCTTCGATTCATGAACAAGTATCATTTTGTATTCGTACTGCCGATGATTCTTAATCATCAACGAAGACTTAATTGGCTTATACGAGACCCCCAACACTGAATCACGAACTCTGTTTAGTATTTTAAAAGACTTTTTTGTCATCTTGATTTGTCAATGGATAACCTAAGAGGACAGTGCTATGATGGTGCCTCAAATATGAGAGGTAAGCTCAAAGGACTAGATATACAAGCAAAAGCACGTTAGGTGCACTGCACTGCCCACAGCTTAGACTTGGCAATTGTAGACAGTCTCCGCCATCTTATGTCTATGAGGGATATTATGACTTTAGCCAAGGACTTCATAAACACCGTAAGGGAATCCAACAAAAGGAAGGGGCTTTTCAGAAGCATACACTGTGAGAGCGCCAAAGACCAAGCTGGTCTACAACCCCTTTGCTCGACTCGATGGACTATGCGAGCTTATAGTATCTTGAGAATATTGAAAAACTTTGAAGAACTTTCAGAGTTTTTTGAAACATTTTCTGCAGAGGAAAAACCAGAGGCGGGTAACAAATGTGCAGGCTACCTTGAGTCAATGTTACAATTCAAGACTTATTTCTTTTTACTTCTTTATCGCCATGCAATGAACCCAGTAGAGGATGTCAATGAAAAAATTCAATGCCCTCATATAAGTGTTGCTGGTCTCGAAGAAATATATGAGGGCTTGATTTGTACATTGAATAGAAGGCGTGATAGTTTTGAACGCTTTTGGGAATTGTGTTTAAAAGAAAAACCTTCACAAGTTGATCATCCTTCGACTCATCGAAATTGAGGTATACCAAAGAAGTATGAAAACAACGAAGCCAACTCATCGCACACTTTCAAAACCCAAAAGGAATACTACAAAGCTATTTACATTGAGGTTTGTGAAACGGTGCAATCTTGCATTACTGGGCGGTTTGCTTCAACTGGACCCACACAGGTCATTGCAGTTGAACAAGAGTACTTCCTTTTGGTAAAAAGAGGTGAAACAAGTTTGGAAAAATCAACTGGGTTTTTCAAAAATGGTCTAGACACTGAGAGACTGCGCTTGCACTTGAATATGTTAGCCGATATCGCTAATAAAAACAACTGGTCTTAAGAACATCCGTGATGTAAGAAAGTACATTACACAAGATCTTGCAGTTGGAGAAATGTTATGTGAAGTACTGAAGTTCATTAAGCTTCTCCAAGTAGTTCCAATCACGACAGCAACAGCATAACGGTTATTTAGCGCCCTTAGACGTCTGAAATCATATCTCCGATCAACAATGGGACAGAAGCGACTGAAAAACTTGGCTGTTCTTCATGCCCAACGATATGTTTAGGATGAGTTGGATATCCGACCAGTCAGCAGCGACTCATATTCAGTAATCCAATCAGACGGTCGACATTTGCACCTTTCTAAAGACACTCTAGCCCTAATAATGGCGTTTAGAGCAATATTAAAAATCTTTATAAAATAGGGAATTAAATACATACATAATGTTAAATTTTCAGTTTCTAAATACACTCCTGGAAATTGAAATAAGAACACCGTGAATTCATTGTCCCAGGAAGGGGAAACTTTATTGACGCATTCCTGGGGTCAGATACATCACATGATAACACCCGACAGAACCACAGACACATAGACACAGGCAACAGAGCATGCACAATGTCGGCACTAGTACAGTGTATATCCACCTTTCGCAGCAATGCAGGCTGCTATTCTCCCATGGAGACGATCGTAGAGATGCTGCATGTAGTCCTGTGGAACGGCTTGCCGTGCCATTTCCACCTGGCGCCTCAGTTGGACCAGCGTTCGTGCTGGACGTGCAGACCGCGTGAGACGACGCTTCATCCAGTCCCAAACATGCTCAATGGGGGACAGATCCGGAGATCTTGCTGGCCAGGGTAGTTCACTTACACCTTCTAGAGCACGTTGGGTGGCACGGGATACATGCGGACGTGCATTGTCCTGTTGGAACAGCAAGTTCCCTTGCCGCTCTAGGAATGGTAGAACGATGGGTTCGATGACGGTTTGGATGTACCGTGCACTATTCAGTGTCCCCTCGACGATCACCAGTGGTGTACGGCCAGTGTAGGAGATCGCTCCCCACACCATGATGCCGCGTGTTGGCCCTGTGTGCCTCGGTCGTACGCAGTCCTGATTGTGGCGCTCACCTGCGCGGCGCCAAACACGCATACGACCATCATTGGCACCAAGGCAGAAGCGACTCTCATCGCTGAAGACGACACGTCTCCATTCGTCCCTCCATTCACGCCTGTCGCGACACCACTGGAGGCGGGCTGCACGATGTTGGGGCTTGAGCGGAAGACGGCCTAACGGTGTGCGGGACCGTAGCCCAGCTTCATGGAGACGGTTGCGAATGGTCCTCGCCGATACCCCAGGAGCAACAGTTTCCCTAATTTGCTGGGAAGTGGCGGTACGGTCCGCTACGGCACTGCGTAGGATCCTACGGTCTTGGCGTGCATCCGTGCGTCGCTGCGGTCCGGTCCCAGGTCGACGGGCACGTGCACCTTCCGCCGACCACTGGCGACAACATCGATGTACTGTGGAGACCTCACGCCCCACGTGTTGAGCAATTCGGCGGTACGTCCACCCGGCCTCCCGCATGCCCACTATACGCCCTCGCTCAAAGTCCGTCAACTGCACATACGGTTCACGTCCACGCTGTCGCGGCATGCTACCAGTGTTAAAGACTGCGATGGAGCTACGTATGCCACGGCAAACTGGCTGACACTGACGGCGGCGGTGCACAAATGCTGCGCAGCTAGCGCCATTCGACGGCCAACACCGCGGTTCCTGGTGTGTCCGCTGTACCGTGCGTGTGATCATTGCTTGTACAGCCCTCTCGCAGTGTCCGGAGCAAGTATGGTGGGTCTGACACACCGGTGTCAATGTGTTCTTTTTTCCATTTCCAGGAGTGTAATACATAAGCAGGACCTACTTCCAAGAGCGCAATAACACCAGTGTATGTGTGCTTCTAACCAATAATCGCTGTTGTTTACATCAGGTTTATTCTTATCATGAACAGAGTAAAATCAGTAACAGTGTGTATGTGAGGTGGCGGCTTCTCATATTTAGTCCTGAATTGCCTCTGAACTGTAGTAGTGGATTTGGTTTCATGAAATCATAAGCAAAACAGCACACATTCTGCACCGATATACGACTCCATGATGACTGATAGAACAACACATTCTTGCATGCCACCTTGCGGGAATATCGAGAATGAACAGTGTTAGGAGAGAATAAAACTTGAAGGTACATCCTTTAAGCATCCTTTAAATTCCCGTATTACAACTTGTCTTTGCTTGTGTTTTCCTATTAGTGTAGTTTAAAAGGGTGGCAAATAGGAGATTTCGCATATAAAGTTAGACCGGCTTGGATGCCCCTCAAACTTAGGTGTTGTTTGTACAAAAATACTGATTTGGACCGATATCATCGTCAGCAAACAACTCAGTAGGAACATCAACTACTAGCGAATCATAATTTTAATGAAGAAGGTATTAAGAGCAACATCTCCGAGAGAAGCATAATGTGTATTAGATTCGATGACATATGAGAATCGCCGGCCGGAGTGGCCGAGCGGTTCCAGGCGCTTCAGTCTGGAACCGTGCGACCGCTACGGTCGCAGGTTCGAATCCTGCCTCGGGCATGGATGTGTGTGATGTCCTTAGGTTAGTAGTTCTAGGGGACTGATGATCTCAGATGTTAAGTCCCATAGTGCTCAGAGCCATTTTTGAACATATGAGAATTCTTTTATTGGCAACAACGTTGTTGTCGCATCGCTCAATGGACAACGAAGGATTGAAGGTGTGAGGGTTGTCCAGGTCAGACACGGATCGCCTTTTTATGTGTTAAAAGTCGTATTAGGTAACGGAGTAAGTTATTTAGAAGTAACATAGAAGAACTTCTGATACGGCACTATACGTAGGCTCCAAAACGGTGTCTGTAACGGAGGTGCGTTCCAAGCAGATGACTACTGAATTTCTTTTGGCAGAAAACCAGAGAATCGCACATATTCATAGGCGCTTCAAAATGTCTACGGACACCTGACAGTGAAGAAAAGTACAGTGAGTCGATGGGTGACGTGACTGTCGTCATCGCAACGAGATCGCACTAACCTGTCCATCTCTCGCGAGCCGGCCGGCCGCATAAAGCTGTAACACACACTGTTGGAACGCGTGAGCACTCTTATTCGAGGTGATCACCGGATCACAAACACTTCGCTGCACAACTGGACGCCTCTGTTGATAACACCCGTTCACTAAGGTGCGTGGCCCCTGGCTTTCTCAGCACCCAACAGAAGACCATAAAGAGCAACGAATCTGTGTGGGATTGCTTGCGCGTTACGAGCCCAGTCGCGTCGTGTTTGTCGAACAACGCCTCAGGCGATGAAAGGTGGATTCATCACTTCGAACCGGAAACAAAACTGTGATACACGGGGTGGGGCCCACACCAATTCTCCTCTGAAGAAAAAGTTTAAAGCCACACACTCAGCCAGTAAAGTCATGGCGACGGTCTTCCGGGACTCTGGAGAGGTTTGTTCTGTTTGATGTCCTCCCTCATGGTGCAAAGATCAACTCTGAAGTGTATTGTGCTACCCTCAGGAAACAGAGGAAACAACTTCAGCGTGCAACTTAATGGCAGATTAAAACTGTGCACCGGACCGAGAATCGAACTCGGGATCTTTGCCTTCTGCGGGCAAATGCTCTACCAGCTGAGCTACCCAACCACGACCCGTCCTCAGTACCTCGTCTCCTACCTTCCAAACTTCACAGAAGCTCTCCTGCGAACCTTGCAGAACTAGCACTCCTGAAAGAAAGGATATTGCGGAGACATGGCTTAGCCACAGTCGAGAGGTGTTTCCAGAATGAGATTTTCCCTCTGTAGCGAAGTGTGTAATGTTATGTTGGTAGAGCACTTGCCCGCGAAAGGCAAAGGTCCCGAGTTCGAGTCTCAGTCCGGCACACAGTTTTAATCTGCCAGGAAGTTTCATATCAGCGCACACTCCGCTGAAGAGTGAAAATCTCATTCTGGAAAATTCAGCACGTTCGTCACTACAAAAATGCGAAAGACCTTCTCCTTCTCCATGACAAAACAAGGCCTCATAAACAAGTCTGTGCACCAGAGAGGAGCTCACAAAACGTCATTGCACTGGTCTTCTTCATCCACCCCGGATGTAGCACATTCCGACTTCCATTTATTTGGCCCATTGAAGGATGCAGTATGTGGAAGCAGTATTTGGATGATGGGAAGATTATTGATTCTGCAAGACGTTGGCTCTGACGTCGACCATTAGAGTCGTACCTTGCGGGCACACAGCCCCTACTGCTAAGGTGGTGTAAGGCCATCGCATTGAAAGGAGATTGTGTTGAAAAGTATGGTTGTGTAGCCAAAAGAGTGGGGAATAATATAGTGCGTTGGAATCTTGAATACAACCAACGTGCTTTCAGAAAAACAAAAAACCGTGTTGCATTACTTATTGAACGCCCCTTGTGTTAGTCACCCCCTTAAATGAACACACTGGTCCCTTTAGAGCGCTGTAAATGAAGTAGAACTAATGAAGTAGAACTGGTACCAGGCGCCCCATGTAACCCCTCAGCGCTGATTTAAATCATGGCAGTAGAATGGTGTGTACACGCCAGTCCACTGCAATCAGTGGAGCAAGTTGTGTCGGCACAGAGGCATAGCATAGCAGCTGAAAGGAGCGATCGTGTTTGTATGTGGCTATGGGCACACTGTGAATGAAGTTGAATGATTTGCTGGCATACCCTCGGAATGTACAACGTGCGGACAGGCAACGGCGTACCATTAGCAGCAGTGTAGCGGGCACAAGATCAGTGGTCGTAAAAAGATCGTAACTGACAAGGAATGGAGGCGAATATCACTTCTTGTCAGTAGCAATCAGGTTCAAACCCATCAGGATTTGCTACTGTCAGTGAATGCAGATACATCGTCGCCGATTTCTGAGCGAACATTGTGAAGGGAACTGCTTGAAGGGGACGTGTGGAGACGGTTACCTCGCAAAAGGCTATTACTCGCAGCGCATATAAAGCTGCACGTCCTCAGTGGGCCTAACAACACACACGATAGACGGTAACTGACTGAAGGCGTGTAGTACTGTCAACTTGTTCTTTCGAAGACGGCGAGCGCACCGACAGCCAAATGGGTTGTTTAGCCCACATTGTGTGGAGGGTATAGCTCGGACTGGAGGTCGTTTTACGAAGTTTTGAGGTTTTTTCACGTAACCTGACTTGGAACCATTCATTGAAATTAGCTGAACGTGAAGTAGGATCTTTATTTCAACATTCGCCCTATATTCTAAATATCCAGAATGAGTACCCTGTTGTGATCACTGCCAAATTCCAAAATTATACGAGCCGTGTTCGCAGGGCTTTACTTATAAGTTTTCAATTTTTTCGAGGCACTCATGCACCATACCGAACTCCGAGTGACCAACTAAATCTTAACCCCATGGAAAGTACTATTTTGCGGTGTTTGTGTCGTCCAGTGTACTATGCATGCATGTCTGAAGGAACAGACACTGCTACGACCTACAGCTGCATGAAATACAGGAAATATATTTGCAGTTGCGAATACGGTTAGACTTTAGCTGCACAATTTATTAGTGTTATATGAAAATTTGTGCCAGGCCAGAACTCGAATCTGTATTTAGTGTGAGATCGTTTTAACAACTTCGGCTATCAGAGCACGCCTCCCAGACCGACGCAAACCACATCCTGCTGCGACACAGTTGCTGTGATTCCTGCGCAGGGAGGGACTTACCTTTGTTGTCATGGTCCGTCTAGGAATGTAATACTGTTTGCAGTGTCTGTGTTTTATGGTGTATTATGCAACGTCCTTCGGAATGCATGCATAAGCGTTTCAGAATAAGAATTGGAAGAGAGCAGCTAGAAATGATAGAGAAATCTACCTTTTCGGGAAGTAGGATTACAGGGGATGGTAGAAGTCGCAAAGGAATTGTGAGTAGAACACAACAGGCCAAAATTGCCGTTAATATAAGAAAGATCTTACTCATCAACAGGAACACCTGTCTGGAAGTAAGAAAACAGAATATGAAAGCATTTGTTAGAAGTGTGGCCCTATACGCGTCTGAAACTTAGACAAAAGGAAAACAAGAGGCAGGGCGACCAAAAGCAATGGGATTTCGTGCTACATAATGGTGATGATGATCAGCTAGAGAGACAGAGTTACCAACTAAGAGGTGCTGAGAAGAGTACAGAAAACCAGATCTCTGTGTAGGCACATCCAAAGAAGAAGAGACAAACTCGTGCGACACGCTCTTAGGCACAATAACATCTTTGCAACAACAGCAGAAGAATCTATTGAGGAAAGGAATCGCCGGAGATACCCAGGATGTCATACATGTAGAAGATTACGAATGACGCAGGTGGATTACGTACTCGGAAATGAATAGAAAGGCAGACAGAAGAGGGGAATGACACAGTGCTACAAACCAACCTAAGGGTTGAACACTAAAGAGAGAAGTGGTAAGAAAAAAGATATTGGATGTAAGGGCAACATATCGTTTGTAGAGAGGAGATTTTGTACGCAGTGATGGACTTTTTGCGGTCATACGCTCGTATTATACGAATATCCTTGTTAGCTAAAGTCGCAGGTGCAGCTCTGAATGCTCATATCGTGTCTATGATAATGTTTGAAACCACCATTTCCTATCAGGTGTTCCTTATTGTGGTTGATTCAAGCGAAAGAAAGGAAGATCAGAGCTACCGTTCTGTAGACAACAATGTCTACATTCTCAACTATATTTACATGTCTATTTTGCAAATCACTGTTAAGTGCATAGTAGTGTGTACATCCAACCGTATCAGTTATTAGAGCTTTTACCCTCCATTCACGTATGGAACGCAGGAAGAATAATTGCTGACATGTCCCAGTGCACCCTGTAGTTAATCTTGCCTTCTCGATCCCTATGGGAGTGATTTATTCATATTGGCAGAGGATTCAACGAACCACTTTCACTCTGTTTTTCTAACGTTCCATTGTCTGACAGCGGGCGGAAAAGACTTGCATGTTTCCGCGGGAGCTCCGATTTCTCTCATTTTATTACGATGGTCAAGGGCGCCAACAAAATATTTTCACATCAGAGGAGAAACCTGGAGTTTGAAAGTTAGTGAAAGGATTTCGTCGCATCGAGAAACACTTCTTTTTTAATGATTTCCACTGCAATTCGCTTATCATATCCGTGACACTTTCTCCCCTATTTCGTGATAACACAAAACGAACTGCTCTTCTTTGAACTCTCTCAACGTCCTCTGTCAATTCTTTCTGTTAATGCTCCCATATGGCGCAAAGATACTCTAGACGAGGGCAGACAAGCGTAGTGTAGTCAGTCTCTTTAGTGGATCTGTTGCGTCTTCTAAGTGTTCTCCTTCTCCGCAACATTAACTATGTGATCGTTCCAATTTAACTGTAATCTCTACGTATTTAGTTGAATTGACAGCCTTCAGATTTGTGTGATCCTTCGTGTATAAAAAATTTAACGGGTTAAAGGAATCCGTTAAATTTTTTTGATGGTGGTATGTGGCCCAGGTACTGGAAACTAGGAACAAGGGGAGGAGTGGAGGTATCCGTACGTTCGATGACGTTGGCGACGAGGGAATAATCAAACTGGGGATCCTCTGGAATGGGAGAGACATCGGATAGGTGGGAGGCAAAGTGGTAGGACGGTTCCCAGTAAGGCGATGGAAAGCAGACCAATACTTGGAAGAGTTTATTGGGAGCGCCGCGTTGTGTTGTGTGCATGTGTGTCGCCAGGCACGGCGTTTCTTCGCAGTAAGCATGTTACGGATGTGTCGTTGTAATTGCTGGTGGCGGGTGAGTATGTCCTAGTCAAGAGTGCAGTGGAAGGATCGGTAGAGGCGACAGGAGTCACGAAGGATGTGGTGTCAACGCCAGACACCACACTTGCTAGGTGGTAGCCTTTAAATCGGCCGCGGTCCGTTAGTATACGTCGGATCCGCGTGTCGCCACTGTCAGTGATTGCAGACCGAGCGCCGCCACACGGCAGGTCTAGAGAGACTGACTAGCACTAGCCTCAGTTGTACAGCCGACGTTCATAGCAATGGTTCACTGACAAATACGCTCTCATTTGCCGAGACGATAGTTAGCATAGCCTTCAGCTACGTCATTTGCTACGACCTAGCAAGGCGCCATAGCATTTGATAATTAATATTGTGAAGCTTGTACAGTAACGAGAGATGTTCACCAATTGTGGATTAATGTTAAGTATTCCAACAGCTACGTACTTTATTTGCTAGACTCAAATCCTTTAACTGTTCCAGACCTCACGCCAATCTGCGTGAGCTTAAAAGCATGCATTTCGGCCTCCTCTAGCAACACGGTGTTGGCTCTTCTGCCAACACTACAAAGGATAAGGATGGCCTGTGGGGGGCAGGACTAGGCGGTGAGGGTGGATGGCTTTAGTAGTGATATGGGTGGCTGCGGCGTCAGATAGGGTCTGGTGGAGGACGGCAGCAGTTCAGGAGGTGTCATCGGGATACTGGATGGTATGTTCATGGTGTTCGGCCCAGGTGTGTATAGAGTCCCGGTAGGCATCACAGTTGGCTCGGGAGTAATCGTGGACAAGTTTAGGAGAAATGTCAGGGTGAGGAATGGGGCCGGGATGGCGACCATTAGAGATAGTGAGTAGGACAGGGGCATGGTCGCTGCCAATTAGGTCAAGGACTTCCGCAGTGATGCGCCCGAGGAGGTTGAGAGAGGCCAGTATCTCGTCAGGAGTGGTGTTGGATTTGGGTCGGGTCTGTTGTGGGAGGGGAACCAGGTCTCCCTAGAGGGTGGTGATAAACTGATGCCACCACTGGAGTTCAGCAGGGGATCCGCTGTGGATATTGAGGTCTGTGACAATCACGTAGGTGGAGGAGGTACAGTCAGTGTGGGCCTCGAAATCGTATGGGATAGGGATATGAAGGATGTTGCAGATGGTGGGACATGTGACGGTAAGGGTGGGAAAGAAGAGGCTGAGGGTGAGATGCTCAGCAGGATCGTTGAGGAGAGGTTGGGGTCGAACAGGGTGGTGCTTGAGGTGGCTGATAGCAACCCTGCCACAAGCTAGGGGGTACGGATTATCAGTGCAGTGGAGAGTGTAAAGGGCTATGGAAGTGGAGATACCGGGTTAGAGGAAGGTTTCATTTAGGATGAAGGCATCCATGCAGTGTCGATTGAGGGTGTGGAGGAAGAGGAGTTTGTAGATGGCCAGGGAGCGGATATTATGATAAAGGATACTGTAATGTTGCTATGCCATGCTAGGGGAGATTTAGACGAGGGTTGTGAGGAGGGTGAAAGTGAAGTGGGCCTGGTTGTGGGAGTAGGTGGCAAAGTTGGTAACGTGGAAGACAGGATGGGCAGCGAGGGCGATTTGGGAAAGGGTGTAGGGGCATTGGAAGGGGTGGATGTTTTGGAGCACACTGGTGACAAAGCAGATGATGTCCTCTGCAGGAGGAGGAGGGTGGAGTGAGTTGTTGGGGTGGATGGGTTCGTCAACAGTGTGGACAGGAACAGTGAGCTCAGGGGTGACAGGAGGAGGTTTTGCTTTACATTTTGAGGAGTACGTAAGATGGGTTTCATTACAAGTTTTACAGGAGGGAGGAAGAGGAGAGGTTGGGTCAGTTCTTCAGGAAGTGGGAATCTTTGCAGTGGGGGCAGGTAGGGGGCTCTATCAGGCGGCAGTGATATGGTTGTTGTACTTAAGGCATCGTTGGCAGTGGTATGATTGGAGGGGGAAATGGGGGGGGGGTCTCAACTTTGTGTGTCTATTGTAGATGATGGTTCCCTCTGTAAGGAGGTGGTCGATGGAGGAGGAGAATTCTTTGAATAGGCACACAAGGTAGTCAGCCTGGCATCATTAAACATGTGACAGGCCGATAGAATGTCTGTGTTGGGATGGGAATTTAGGTCCGCCAACACCTCAGCCTCCATGATGATGTGGCTAAGCTTCATGATCATGGCGGTGAAGGTCAGTGGACGTCAGTTAGGTTGAGGCTGTTGGAGAGAGGATGGGGTGTTGCAGGGGATAAGGGTCAACATTAGGGCGTTTGGTAGGTTTTTTGGTCAGGATAGGGTGGGAAGGGGGTTGGGGGATGAGTTGCAGAGGGAGGTGGCGGGGCAGGTCTTCCCTGAGGTTAGAGTGAGGCAGGGGGTGTTGGTGTGTGGCAGAGGCTGTGACACGGTGGGCAGAAATCGGTGCCAGCTGATAGCCTGTCGTACGTGGTGCAGCAACTGGTGGGAAGTCTAAAATGGTGACAGGGCGGCAGCTAAGGTTGAGGGAGAGTTGGGGGAAGTGACAGCCGAAAATGGTGCAGGAATGGGGCAGACAGGCAGAGACGGGAGGACGAGGATGGAGTCTGTGAATGAGCTCCATGTGATGGTGGTTGGACCAGCTGAGGGGGAGGTGAAAATGATGAAGGTGGTAGGGTGGGACATGGCGGTTGTGTGCGTGTGGGGGTGAAAATGGCGATGGTGGTGACGGCGACGGGGGCAGCAGCAGCGAGGACAGTGGCAGCGGCAAAGGACTGTGGCGATGGCGGCACAGCAGCGGTGGCGGCTGCGAGGGAGCCCTCACAGCGATGTGGGAGCAGCGGCAACTTGACCAGGGCAGGTCGACAGCCCTTCCGGCAGGCTGTGAAGGTGGTCAGGAGAATCCCTACAGGCAGCGGCTGGATGACGACAGCAAAAGGGGTGACCCAGTATCCTCGACTGGGGGGAGGAGGGGGGGGGGGGGCGGCTGTGGCAGCGACCACCAGGTGGCGGCTCTGACGGAGGGATGGCTGGCGGCGGCGGTGGCTGGCGTAGAGATGGCGGCACACAGATGGCGGCAGCAGCAGCAGGGGCGAGGGCCGCTTCCAAATGCGTTGATTCCATCCTGAGGGTAGTCCCGGTAGTGTAATATTCTCACTTGGAATCGAGAGGATCCAAGCCTCAAGAATGTACTACAGTCTACACAATCGATGATGAGGTGCTTTATGGTTCTCAGTGCCTCAAAGGGATCACTCTATGATAACAATGAAAACTTTATGTACCATCTCTCATTCAGAATCCCATAAAATAGGTTTTCTCTCAGTATAACTGTAACTTAATCTTCTGTCCGATCTAATTTTAGTACATAATCTATGAATTCGCATATCTGTGGAGTATGCTACCACTTAGCGGGATTTATGGCGAACATAGAAGTCTGCTGCAGTGTTGCTACCACCTGGTGGTACTGATGTAAACTAGTAGTTGAGTGGTAAAGACTAGCAATGCAGACCATGAAGTGTGCACATTGATTATCAAATCCGTATACGTTTGGCACTTAAGCCAGTTACGGTTGTGCATGCGCAGAAGCTCCTTAAAATGTGCACAAGTGAAGGTGTGTGCACAACTGTGACGCCAAGTCCTACTGAGTCTAGTGGAGCAATACGTAACACACCGCTGTAGATTTAGTGCCGTGTATCTCAGATTATCGCATCGACATAACTTTTAATAGCATCCAAAGAAAAATAACCAATAAATCCGCAAGGTGTCAAAATTTAGGGTGTTGACGTGTTCTTGTGTTCTGACACAGTGGCCGCCATTGGTCCCTATCCATACAAAAACGGAACAACTTTACACTACACTGTTACTGAAACGGGGGTTGCAATATATCCCTAGATTCAACGCTTGAAGTTTGTTATAAAATCCTTCTCAATTGGTTTCAATGGGATAGTTAGCGTCTGTTTTCAAGCGTCTGCTAGTTCAGTTTTTCCATCTTTGTAGCATTCTCCCATGGGTGAAACAAAACTGTGACCATTTGTATCGCCCTTCTCCGTATATATCCAATATCACCTGATAGTCCTATTTGGTACTGGTCCCACATGCTTGAGCAATAGTTTAGGATGAGTCGCTTGAGCGTTTTGAACGCAGTCTCTTTCTATCAACGAACCGCATTCCGCCCCCGATAGCTGAGTGGTCAGCGTAATAGAATGTCAATCCTAAGGGCCTGGGTTCGATTACCGCCTGGTTCGTAGATTTTTCTCCGCTCAGGGACTGGGTGTTTTATTGTCCTAATCATCATCATTTCATCCCCATCGACGCGCAGGTCGCCGAAGTGGCGTCAGATCGAAAGATTTGCACGCGACGATCGGCCTACCGGACGGGAGGCCCTACTCACGCAGCATTTTATTTATCGAACCACAGTCCGCCACCTGCTTTACCTATGACTGAGCCAATGCCACCGTTCCATTTCATATCACTGCAAGTTGTTACACCCAGGTATTTCTATAAATTCACCGATTCGACTTGCGATTCATCGATATTGTAGTCACAGGATAGTACGTTTTCTTTCGTCTTGTGAAGAGTAAATTTTAAATGTCTCAACAATTAAAGCATATTGCCAATCTTCACACCCCTTTAAAATCTTAGCAGGATATGAGTGAATATTTGTGCAGTTTCTTTAAGGCAATACTTCATTATAAATAACTGCATCGTCTGCGAAAAATCTGCGGTCACCATTAAAATTGTCTGTATCGTCATTAATATACAACATCAACAGCTAGGGTCCCAGCACACTTCCCAGGGGCACACATGAAGTCGCTTCTACATCTATCGATGACTGCATCCAAGACAGGCTAATTTGCTGCGTACTTCATACTGCAAAATCCTCAATCCAGTCGCAAATTTTGACTGATACGGTTGTGCTTTTGATAACTGATGTCGATGTAGATTCAGATAAATCTCAGTTCTGTAAGAATGAAGGAGGAAACTGACCGTGGCTTTTCAAAGGACTAATTCTAGCATTCGCCTTAATCGATTAAGTGAAACCGCTGAAAGCCTAAATCTGAATGACAGGACGATCTGAATGGGAGTCTACTGCCATCTGGTCAGTAAATAGTCCGAGTGCCTGGTTCTGAGAGGAGTAGTGGCGGATGTACAGAGAGCTACCTGTCTTTCTATTACATTTGTCCAATGCTTATATCTGGATCTTTCCTTAAGTGACTGCATTGAATACGTTCAAGTGCGGTATAAGGGTTGCATGAGTCTGGGAGGTAGAAGGGATGCTCATGAATCGAAAGTAAGTAATGTTATTTTCTGTAGTGAGTGGAAGTGTAGAAGAGAGAGTAAATATTTTCTAAGCATAGGATATTTCCAGAGATGACGTTGAATGAATTAATACAGAGCAAATATTTGCGACTTTCTAGTGTGGAGGTTTTAGGCTTCATAAATTTAGTACCGGATGGTTACCAGCTCTAGATGTATGGCATTAGCATATTCACTCTGCTAATACGTGTGTCGTACACTATTTTGGAAGGACATACCGTTGTTCTTGGTGAAGCTGATGGGGTTGATGCCGGGTCTAAGCTGCAGCTGTTAGGGCTGCTTTCGCTGCCCTTTTCGTGTCTATATGACTTTATGCTGATTGTGGCACTGCTGACAATTTTATCAACCCAAAAGTAATGGTACCTTGCTTTATTGTAGTTCAGAGTCAGCCAGCCGTGTGCCAAGAATTGATTCCTCCATAACATGACTTGCTGCGTCATTCTTTCATGATCCGAATCTGGTACAGCTGAAGGCACGTTATTAATGTAAACGATGCATGAAAGCGGCTCTAGAGTTGAAGCCTGAGGAACAGCCAGCATTACAGTACAAATGTTAGCTCATTCCCTCTTGTCTGACGGTATAATGCACTCTTCAGATTCCTACAGCTCAGAGAAGTTTGAAACCTACTTAATTTCTTGCCATTAATACCATAATATTCTAATTTATTTTAGTAAGTGTTCTGTGCTACACAGTCTGAAGGAACTGCAACGTCTATATCTGTATTACAATAAGAAAGCATATCTACTGCGACATTTATCGATATTCTTGATGAAAAGCTTGCCACGTGTCCTTATAGCAATGAGTCGCATTGGGCGACACCAATCTAACGACAGGTGGTGAACATCAAGAATCTTTACTATGTCCTTCCTTGTGTGACGGTAGGGTGCCACCCCACTTTTGATTTTTATGGGTATAACATTCAACAAGCCTCTTATTTATTTTTATACAATTTGATTACTGTATCATTAACTGGTTTTCAAGCAATTGCAGGTTCATTAACAGATGAATAGTGTTACAAGAACATTATATGGACCACGCGCAGGTAGAAGATGTGGTCACGGTGCTGGCGCATAACGGAAATTCTGTAAAGATATGTTTATGAAACGTAAGGGTCGTTATGCTTTATGTTACTTATATTGCATCGTTGTACAGATGACGAATTCATTCTAATTGATGTGAAGGTCGATTGCAGCATATCATGACCTCACACAAATGCAGGATGCTTTTCGATCGGTATCCCTGGGATTTGCAGTGGGATGATAGAGGCTAGCACGAGTGGGGTGGCTGTAGGAATCTGGAACACTCTATAATAATTAGTACTGGAATACTTTAGTAAATAACTTTCACTTAACTTTGTTCTGCTACAGCACCCCAGGAACATAAATAATAACAACTACCTTTCTTGAATACAAATGACTCATTAACAAACATTAACTGAAACTTCCTGGCAGATTAAAACTGTGTACCGGACTGAGATTCGAACTCGGGACCTTTGCCTTTCGCGGGCAAGTGCTCTACCAACTGAGCTACCCAAGCACGACTCACGCCCCGTCCTCACAACTTTACTTCTGGCAGTACCTCGTCTCCTACCTTCCAAACTTTACAGAAGCTCTCCTGCGAACCTTGCAGAACTAGCACTCCTGAAAGAAAGGATATTGCGGAGACATGGCTTAGCCACAGCCTGGGGGATGTTTCCAGAATGAGATTTTCACTCCGCAGCGGAGTGTGCGCTGATATGAAACTTCCTGGCGGATTAAAACTGTGTGCCGGACCGAGATTCGAACTCATATCGAACTTCATATCAGGGCACACTCCGCTGCAGAGTGAAAAATCTCATTCTGGAAACATTAACTGGATTATACAACAAACAAAATAAAACAATTCTGGTATTACGTGCGAAACACATGCGCCAACTAGAGTCTGCGAACCTAGCAAGCTGAAGGATATTCTAATCTGACTTCGCTCACGACCTGTAGCTGACTCGGCCTGTGCGATCTGCAAGTCTCCGTCCGTGCCATACGGCAGCACTGCAAGCGCCAGCGAGTCCAGAGAGGTTGCAAGTGGTGGACCGCTTTCGATTATCGCAACCTCTAGCGTGGTGTCTAACGTTGACACCACACTAATAATTCACATTATTGCAGGATTACGAGTATATGTATGTATAAGTTGTCAAAATGTGCAATTCAGAATGAGTTTTTCATCGATGCCACAATGCACTGAAATGTAAGTATCCTAAAACACAGCGACCTGTACATTTTAATGTGTTACTAGTTAGGGTAGCCAACAAAGACAATCAGACACATAAATATAACTCATTTACAAAATGTTTTACAATATGTATGCTTAATATTTGAGATCTATGTAACTTTGAACTGATGTAGGTCCTTCTGTCATGATGTGTTACATATGCTCTAAGAAAGAAAGAAAGAAAAAAAAAAATCGCAGCACATGGATTATCCGAATGGGACTGAAATCGGCAATTGTGTTTTACATGTACAAAAAAAAGTTATTGAAATTTCAGAAAAAAGTGTATGATTTATTCAAGAGAAAGACTTCACAAATTGAGCATGTTTGCAACGCACCGGTCCACCTCTGACCACTATGCAAGCAGTTCTTCGGCTTGGCATTGATGGATAGAGTTGTTGGATGTTCTTCTCAGGCATATCATGCCAAATTCTGCTCAATTGGCGCATTTCGTCGTCAATGTCCTAAGCTGGTTGCAGGGTGCTTGCGCATAACGCGCCAAACATTCTCAATTGGAGGGAGATCCGGAGGCCTTGCTGACCAAGGCAGAGTTTGGCAAGAACGAAGACATGCAATAGAAAATTTCACCGTGTGTGGACAGGTATTATACTATGCAACAATTAAAATGTAAATCGAATGAATATAGTCAATTCCTATCAGTTGGAATGTGCTGATCGCGAATATCACAAAGACAATTCAAAACTAGCTCTAGTTTTCATTTCACGCTGTTCCATTACGGTGAGATAATTATATACGGATATTTATGTTAAGTTTAAAATAAAATATTATAATGATATGTCAAACTCATAATAACTTGTAACAATGGACTATATTATTGTCCCAGATCTTACTTGTGTGCAATATTTTGGATATAAGCATTTTGATACCATTTTTAGTGATCTTTTTGTCTCCCTCCTCTTCAACTTCAGTGACTTTATTAATGCATGTAATAATTTTTGCACATTTGTTTCCAGACTATCAGTTATTCAAGTTGACTGCTACTCAAGTGAAAAAAATGCCGCGAGTTTGTGTTAACAGTGCTAACACATTTTTCTATGTGTGTGGAGAAGTGACATTTGCTTCACAAAAACAGCAAAAAACTCCATTGATTAAAAAAGCTTACAGTTGTTATTTTGGGTGCAAAATAGGTGAGCAGGATAAACCCTGGGCTCCACATGTGATCTGCAACACTTGTGCCAGCAACATAAGGAACTGGATGCATGGGAAATGACGTACAATGCCCTTCGCAGTGCCCATTATCTGGCGTGAGCCAACTAACCACGTCAGTGACTACTACTTTTGTTCGGTTCCTCCTATCAATAAGGGAATATCTAAGAAGAAGAAGCGGACAGTGATCTATCCTAACATTCCATCTGCCGTAGTCCAGTTCTACATGGGGAAGAATTGCCAATACTTGAAACACTGACAAAGTACGAGAGTGCGAGATTACTTCTGATGGGGATTCTGAATACCCTGAACCATGTAAATCACAAGATCCAGAGTTTCTTCCAAATATATCATCAACTGATAATCCACGAAAGTTGTCTCAAAATGAGTTAAATGATCTCATTAGAGATTTGGAACTCTCTAAATCTAAGGCTGAGATTTTATCATCAAGATTGCAGAGCGCAATTTCCTGGAAAGGAATGTAAATGTTTCATTCTGCCGCAGAAGAAAGCTATAATTCACTCCTATTTTAAACATGCAAGATAGTCTTGTAGCATGTGTAGACATAAATGGCCTAATGAAGGCGCTCAGAATTAATTACAACCCTGATGAGTGGAGACTCTTTATTGATTCGTCAAAGTTGAGCTTAAAGCAGTGCTTTTACATATTGGTAATGAGCTTCCTTCTATTCCAGTTGGGCATAGTGTGCATATGGAAGAGTCATACCAAAACATGAAAATTTTACTAGAATCCATCAAGTATAACGACTCTCAATGGCAGATATGTGGTGACTTGAAAGTGGTTGCACTGCTATTAGGTATGCAGTTAGGGTATACTAAACATTGCTGTTTTCTCTAAGAATGGGATAGCTGAGCTCGTGCATCTCATTACAGTAAACATGAATGGCCCACCAGAAAACCTCTTCAACCAGATATAAAGAACATTAAGAGTATACCTCTAGTAGACCCTAAACTGATTCTGCTCCCCCCCTTGTACATCAAGTTGAATCTCATGAAAAACTTTGTTAAGGGAATGAACAAAGATGGTGACTTGTTTAAGTACTTAAGGTAAAAATTCCCTTACTTAAATGATGCCAAAGTACAGAAGGGCATCTTTATAGGCCCACAGATTCGAGAGCTTTCTGGAGGCCAGACTTTTGATGGAATCATACAAGGTGATGAGAAGCAACCATAGGAATGCCTTAAGACAGTCTGTTTACAGTTTTTAGGTTGGTTCAAATGGCTCTGAGCACTATGGGACTTAACTTCTGAGGTCATCAGTCCCCTAGAACTTAGAACTACTTAAACCTAACTTACCTAAGGACATCACACACATCCGTGCCCAAGGCAGGATTCGAAGCTGCGACCGTAGCGGTCGCGCGGTCCCAGACTGTAGTGCCTAGAACTGCTCCGCCATTTCGGCCGGCTACAGTTCTTAGGGAACAAACGAGCAATAAATTACAAGGAGATTGTAGATAACATGTTGTCATCTTATGAAAAACTTGGTTGCAACATTTCATTGAAATTGCATGTCTTACATAGTCATCTTGACTTCTTTCCCAAAGATTGTGGTGCAGTATGTGATAAACATGGGGAGCGGTTTCATCAAGATATTGCCACATTTGAGAAGAGGTATCCCGGAAAGTGGAGCCCTACTATTTTAGCAGATTACTGCTGGACTATCGTAAGGGATGTTCCCGAGTTTGTGTATAAACGTCAAGCCAAGCGAAAACAGTCATCTTCTGAATTTATCTCTGAACAAAATATGTAATTGTATATACAGTACATATGGACATTTAACATTGGTAATCCTTTATATACATTTGTGACCATTTAATTAATAAATTTTCTTTTGTGCTTTACATAGTTCTGGTACAAAGTAGACTTACAAAGTATTTTCATTTGTGTAATATTATCTCCTTTGTTTCTTAATATTTTTCTTCCAGAATAGCACTGAAATGCATAACACATAACATAATTCAAGTAATTATTCACTTAAAATTTGTTATGCTGAATATGGGAACATGAATGCATATTTAGTTAGTGAGTTATTTATACAAAAATGTAGATTACTTTTTTAAAAAATCTAGAGATAAAGATTTATAAAGATGTATAATTTTATACTTAAGTAAACATAACTAACTTACAATCATGCAATTTACACATTTTCACTTCAAATTTTTTGTTCGGTGTTATTTTGCTGAAAGGTAAACCCAGCAAAGAGCAAAGAAACGGGGTGTAGAGTATGTCACTGTACCGGTATGCTGTGAAGGTGCGACAGATGACAACCAAAGGCGTTCTGCTATGAAAAGAAACGGCAGCCCCAACTATCACTCCTGGTTGTCAGGCCATATGGCGGGCTCCAGCCAAGTTAGTGCCCCACTGCCGTCCAGGCAGCCTCCAGACACGTCTTCGCTGATCACCAGGCTTCAGTTCAAGCCAGGATTCATTACTGAAGACAGTTCTACTCTCGGCAGTGAGCTTCCAGACTGATGACATGCTTGGAGACGCTCCAGACAGTGCTGGAATACCAACCTTACTGTCGCCAGCCATACAGCTGAACAACCAGGAGTGATAGTCTAGGATGCCATTTCTTTTCATGGCAGTACCCCATCCACAGCACCCTTACAGCAGAGGGATACATCTATGCCCCGTTTTGTTGCCCTGCATGGGAAGGCATCCTGGGCTTACATTTTAGCAAGATAATACCATCTGCATACGACGAGAGTTCCCACTGCTTATTTTTGTGCTTGCCAAGCCCTACCTTGGGCAGCAAGTTCGCCAGATCTCGGCCATATTGAGAACGTTTGGAGCACTGTATGTGGGGCCCTCCGACTAACTAGAGATTTTGACAACGTAACGCGCCAATTGAGCAAAATTTGACAGGATATGTCTCAAGAGGACATACAGCACCTCTACCAATCAGTGACAAGCCGAGTAACTGCTTACATACGGGCCAGAGGTGGGCCAACACGTTATCGACTTGCTCAGTTTGTGAAGTTTCTTCTTGAATAAATCATCCAAATTTTCTGCAATTGTAATAATTTGTTTGTCTGTATATGTACATCACATCTACCGATTTCCATTCCGTTTGGATTATTCCCCCAATTAGAGGAATGTTCCTGATAGAAAAAAGTAGTCTTGAATTAGAATAATGTTCTTGATAGAAACGAAGTAGTCTTCAGCGCCGATACTGTCAGATAAGTGTCTCACTAGTGGTAATGGTTAATAGTGTCATGCTACAGCGCTGTACTTTCCTCACTACAGCCTTCTGTGCTAAAGTCGACATGAGTTTGAAGATTCACTGAGTTTGGGGGCAAAGCTGTGAGTGCGGGCACTTAAAGAGATCCCCAACCCAATCAGAATCGCAGGCAGTGAGGTCATGTTAATACAGCATCTTTTGGTGGTTTGTAAGCGTGGCTCACCTCATTGAAGACAGCGACCGTTGGAAGAGCAGGCCCGTCCAGTGGCAGGCTGGTGGGAGGTTTAAAAGTACCGTGTCCCGCATAGCTGTCAGTGGTGCTTGGCATGCCAGATGTGGTCGACAAAGATGCTGTCGTAGCGCACGTTTCATAAACATTTCGACAGCTAATTTTCCAACATTTCCTCCAGTTTTTTTTTCTTCCAAAAAGGAGGCACCAGCACGAAACGCCGCTCTGCAGCCTAAAGAAAAGTTAAAAAAAAAAACAGAATTAGGAGATATGGGAACAATAGAAGGAGGTGATATAATGTGACTGTTAAAAACTGAAACATGGAGAAAAAGATGCAAAGAAAATATAAAAACAAACGGTCGGTGATGCAGATTAAAACACACAGTAAATAGACAGGCACAATTAAAAAATACGGTGACTGCCTGGTTACTGTTTGCACGAGATAAAAAACACAACTAGCGACTGTGTGGTGGCTGTTCAGAACACTGAAAGGGGATGCACAACAGAGAACTCGCACTTAAAACAGCACTATAGAGCCAACACAGAGGCAGATGGAGGGTGGGGGTGGGGGGAGATCTGGACTGATGAGTGGGAAAAGGGGGGAGGAGAGGAAATGAAAATAAAAGGAGAGAGCTGCTGGATGGAGGGGAGATAGAAATGGGGGGGGGGGGCTGGGCGGACACGAGGTCTGGGAAAGGCAGTGGAGGGGAGGGCAAAAGGATTTGGGGGGGGGGGAGAGAAGGGACTCAGAGAGAGGGTAGGCGGGGAAAAAACAGGATGGAAGGAGGGGGAGAGGGAGAGGGAGCCCGGGAAAAGAACAGAGGAAGGGAGGGGGAGGTGAGGATCAAAGTTATAGGAGGGGTAAATGGAGGGAGAGAGGGCATCATCTGGGAGGGGGAGTCGATGGAAGCCACCTTGGGAAAGGAGATGAAGGGTGTAGACGTGGAAGGGGGGGACAATGGTGAAGGCACGGCAGAGGGCAGGGGCTGGAGAGGAGAGGAGAGGAGCAACCAGGGGATGAGGGGGATCAAGTCGGCAGGAGGTGTAGAGGACATTGATATGTTCCAGGAAAAGGAGCAGATGGGGGAAAGGAATCAGGTCATAGAGAATCCGCATGGAGGACCTTCCTCCAATTTTTCTTTTTTCTTTATTGAGTATCGATTCCCCCTGAAGGGGGTGGGTTGGCAGCAGCTTAGTACGCTGCCCTTCAGCCTACAGAATTTGTTTTAAAAAGATGAAGATAATAAATAATAAAAGCAGGCGATAAAATCGGTGACTGAAATGGTAAAATGGCGGAAAATTGTTGAACTTAAAACATAAAACAAAGGGTTGATGATGCTAATAAAATGCTTACGAAGCAGACAGGTAAAACAATAGACAAATAATTAAAAAAAGACGGTGACAGTCTGGTTTCTGTTCGCAAGAGATATAAAATTTACACCCAGCGACAGCATGGTATCTGTTCGCAACACTTTGGAAAGACGAACAACACTGAACATTCACTTGAACACTGCACTAAAATATTGGCAGAAATATGATATACCACAGCCGAGGGGAGATGGGGGGAACCTGGACAGATGACGGGAAAGGAAAGGGGGGGGGGAGAAGAGGAAAATGCGAAATGGGGGGAGGGGGGAAAGCGGCTGATGGAGGACGAGGACCCCCAAGAGGGGGGGCGGGTGCTGGGCAGACGCGACAGGGAGTGGGGAAAGGCAGAGGAGAGGCTTTCTCCAGTTTTTTTTTCTGTATTGTTAATTTCACACTTGATACAGGTAGGCCAGCAGCAGCATATTACGCCGCTCTTTGGCCACAGATAAACTAATGGTACAAAAGAAGACAATTGCAGAACAAACAGGGTGGATATACAAACATAGACATACAAAATTAAAACATACAGAGCCGTTCACGGGTGCAGAGTCCAAAATAAAAATGTTCAGACACGTGGACACGTACAGAGATGACAGATGGCACACGTGGACGTTGGAGCACAAACGAGTAACACTGGAACATTTGAAGACGAACACAACGACACACACAAACACTAGGCGATGATCTCTGGCGTGCGGAAGTTCACTATACGTGTGCGAGTCCGGGGACCTGTCAAAAGGGGAATTAAGGGGGGGGGGAGGAGGGATAGAGGAGTGTGTAGATGCCAGTGGCAGAGGAAATGGGAGGGGGAAGAAAGAAGGTAGGGGGGTAGGGGAAACCGGGGGGAGGAGGGCGAGGGTGCCCTCGAGTAAAAAAACACAGAGTGCGGTAGAGGAGGATCAAAGTTGGTAGGAGGGGTAGATGGAGGGGATGGGGGAATCATCAGGGAGGGGGAGTTTGTGGAAGCCACCTTGGGCGAGGGTATGGAGAGTGGAGAGATGGAGAGCAGGTGGGATGTGGGAATGCAGGCGCAGCAGCAGACGGGGGTAGGAGAGGATGGGAGAGCAAGCGGGTGGGGGGATCAAGTTTGCGGGAGGTGTAGGGGATCTGTATCCTTTTCAAGGAAGAGAAGGAGGTGCAGGAATGGAATAAGGTCATAGAGGATTCTCGTGGGGAAGGGAGACGGGTGTGATAGGCAAGGTGGAGCAAATGGCGTTCTACGATTTGAAGGGATTTGTAAAAGGTAGGAGGGGCAGAGATCCAGGTGGGATGAGCGTAGCAGAGGATAGGGCGGATAAGGGATTTATAGGTGTGGAGGGTCCAGACCCCATGTGCGGCCAGAAAGGAGCTTGAGGAGACAGAGTCAGGAGCGTGCCTTGGTTTGGATTGTCCGGAGATCGGGGGTCCAGGAGAGGCGACGGTCAAGGGTGACGCTAAGGTACTTAAGGGTGGGGGTAAGGGCGATACAGCGGCCATAAATGGTGAGATAGAAGTCGAGAAGACGGAAGGAAGGGGTGGTTTTGTCTACAATGAACGCCTGGGTCTTGGAAGGATTGACCTTGGTCAACCACTGGTTACACCAAGCCGTGAACCAGTCAAGATGGGATTGGAGAAGGTTTTGGGAGCGTTGCAGGGTGGGGGTGAGGGCAAGGAAGGCGGTGTCATCAGCATACTGGAGAAGGTGGATGGGGGGGGGGGGGGTGAAGGCGATGGCCTGTACGCCGTATACAAAAGGTATACAGAAGGGGAGATGATGGAACCTTGGGGCACACTGGCAAAGGGGCAGAAGGTGTCTTTCTCCAGGTTTTTTTTTTTCTTTATTGTTATTTTCAAACCTGGGTACAGGCAGGCCAGCAGCAGAATGCTACGCCGCTCTTTGGCCTCAGAGAAACACACAAGATATAAATGAAGACATCAAGAGAAAAAACATGGTGGACATAGAAACAGAGACAATCACTTTTTAAAATACATGGAGCCATTCACGGGCGTAGAGTCCAAGATAAAATTTGTTCAGACACTTGGACAGAGACGAATATTGTCACATGTGAACAGAGGTGCACAAAAACGAATAATACTGAACCACTTAAGCACAAAATGACGACACACACAGAACATGAGGCGTAGATCTCAGGCGCGCGAATGTTCACCAACTGTGTACGTGTCTGGGGACCTGCCAGGAAAGGATGAGGGGGGGGGTGGGAGAGGGAGAGGGAGAGGGGAGAGCAGATGCCAAGGGCAGGAGAGATAGGGGGAAGGGAGGAAGGGGGAGGGGAAGCCCGGGGGAAGAGGGGAGGAGAGAGGAGACGGGGGAAAAGGAAAGAGAAGGGAAGGGAAGAGAAGTTAGGGAGGGTGCCAAAAGGAAAGGACACAGGAAGTGGGGGGGGAGGGTCAAAATTGGTAGGAGGGGTAGATGGAGGGGAGGAGGACATGATCAGGGAGGGGGAGCTGACGGAAGCCACCTTGGGAGAGGGTAAGGAGGGTGGAGAGATGGAGACCGGGTGGGACGTGGGAATACAGGTACGGCAGCAGGCGGGGGTGGGAGAGCATGGGGGAGACTAGCGGGTGAGGAGGATCGAGTTTGCGTGAGGTGTACAGGATCTGTATCCTTTCAAGGAAAAGGAGGAGGTGGGGGAAGGGGATGAGATCATACAGGATCCGCGTGGGGGAGTGGAAACGGATGTGATAGGCGAGGTGGAGAGCATGGCGTTCAAGGATTTGGAGGGATTTATAAAAGGTAGGGGGGGCGGAGATCCAAGCCGGATGGGCATAACAAAGGATAGGGCGGATGAGGGATTTATAGGTGTGGAGATGGTGGAGGGGTCCAGACGCCACGTACGGCCGGAAAGGAGCTTGAGGAGACGGAGTCGGGACTGTGCCTTGGCTTGGATTGTCCGGAGATGGGGAGTCCAGGAGAGGCGACGATCGAGGGTGACGCCAAGGTACTTGAGGGTGGGAGTGAGGGCGATAGGACGGCCATAGATGGTGAGATAGAAATCAAGGAGGCGGAAGGAAGGGGTGGTTTTGCCTACAATGATCGCCTGGGTTTTGGAGGGATTGACCTTGAGCAACCACTGGTTGCACCAAGCGGTGAACCGGTCAAGGTGGGATTGGAGAAGGTGTTGGGAGCGCTGCGGGGTGGGGGCAAGGGCAAGGAAGGCGGTGTCATTGGCAAACTGGAGAAGGTGGACGGGGGGTGACGGCGGCGGCATGTCCGCCGTATACAAAAGGTATAGAAGGGGGGAGAGGACGGAGCCTTGGGGCACACCGGCGGAGGGGAAAAAGGTGTAGGAATCTGTGTTATGGATGGTGACATAGGAAGGATGGCGGGTGAGAACGGAGCCGATCAGACGGACGTAGTTAATGGGAAGGGCGAAGGTTTGGAGCTTGAAGAGGAGACCGGAATGCCATACGCAGTCATAAGCACGCTCGAGGTCCAGGGAGAGGAAGATCGCGGAGCGACGGGAATTAAGCTGTTCAGAAAGGAGATGAGTGAGGTGAAGGAGAAGGTCGTCGGAAGAGAAGGACGGCCGAAAGCCACACTGGGTAATGGGAAGGAGGCGGTGCTGGCGGAGATGCTGGTGGATGCGTCGGGTGAGGATAGATTCCAGGACCTTGCTGAAGACTGATGTAAGGCTGATGGGACGGTAGGAGGAGACGGCGGACGGCGGTTTGCCAGGTTTAAGGGACATTAGTATACAGGACGTTTTCCACAGGTCGGGGCAGTAACCGGTGGACAGGACTACATTGTAGAGCCTGGCCAGAGTGGAGAGGAAAGAGACAGGAGCTTCACGAAGGTGACAGTAGGTGACACGATCGTGACCAGGAGCGGTGTTGCGTTTTGTACGGAGTGTAGCAATGGGATCCTGTGTCTTTCTCGAGCACCAGGTTCAGATAATGTTCCTGCAACAACTACATATCATAATGAGCCTGCAGTGGCTCGAAAACTAGTTAATGGTACAATAAATCGTAACAAAATAGAAAGAAAAGGGTCTGGTTGCATATTATAACCGCATAAACCTCCAATTTAAATCGCAGCTGCAGGTGGTCATCCACAGCGGGTGCAGTGGGTTTAGCAGCCTGCTCGTTCTCGTTGCAGAACCGTGGGCGGCGCCTGGCGGAGGGCGCGCACATCAACCGGTCGCTGCTGGCGCTGGGGAACGTGATCAGCGCGCTGGCGGCGGGCCGCGGCCGCTACGTCAACTTCCGCGACTCCAAGCTGACGCGGCTGCTCAAGGACGCGCTCAGCGGCAGCTGCCGCACCGTGATGCTGGCGCACGTCAGCCCGGCCGCGCGGCACCGCGACGAGACGCGCCAGACGCTGCTCTACGCCCAGCGCGCGCGCCGCATCTCCAACAAGGTCAGCGCGCCGCGACCGCTCTGCACGCTGGTCCCGGCAACAGCAGCGGACGCAACCAATAGACTCACCTGCCAACGCTCCATTTCTTTGAAGTACTCCAGTTCATTGTTTTGTAACGTTTTAGAGTGTTCACCCTAAACTATTTCTATATTACATTTGAGATGAGCATTACCTAAAAGACTGAGCATGTGACCATTTAAAGCAAAGGCTTTCCTTTCATCGCCTTGTAAAGAACAATGAATTAAAATTTGTTTCTACAAAGATATTTCTTCACGTGTGCAATATCTGGTCAAAAACATCCGGACACTTATTGTCGGACATTAATATGGGGTATGTCGACCCCTGGCGCTTATCAAGGCTTGAACTCTGTTGGGGACACTTTCAGTGAGTTGTCTGAATGTCTGTGGAGGAGTAGCAGCCCATTCTTCCTCAAGATCCTAAATCAGAGAGGGTAGCGATGTCACACTCTATGGTGTGGAGCGAAGTCGACATTCTAACTCGGCCCAGAGATGTTCCATCGGGTTTAGTTTGGGAGTCAGGGCAGACAGTCCAGTTCAGTAAAGTTATTGTCCACAAAATCATTGCCTTATAGACCTGCCTTCTGACATCCTGCATTGTCATGCTGACACAAATCATAATCTTCCCCGAACTGTTCATCTACTGTACACAGTAAAGAATGCTGTAAAATCTATGCATATCCTTCAGAATTTAACGTTTGATTCCGCGAAACAACTGGTCCACACTCCAATACGGAAAATACTCCATTCCATAACACCACCACCTCTGTACTTCACTGTTTGCACTGCACGTCTTGGCGGACAACGGCTGGTTCAAATGGCTCTGAGCACTATGGGATTCAACTGCTGAGGTCATTAGTCCCCTAGAACTTAGAACTAGTTAAACCTAACTAACCTAAGGACATCACAAACATCCATGCCCGAGGCAAGATTCGAACCTGCGACCGTAGCGATCTTGCGGTTCCAGACTGCAGCGCCTTTAACCGCACGGCCACTTCGGCCGGCTGGCGGACAACGCTCTATAGCAAAAAAGGGTTATGTAAAGTTATGGTAAACTGAATATTTTTAATTTCAAACTTCCACCATATCATGCATTCATGTCACTGGCCCATCGCATTCTTAATATCGCCGACTGTACTATACTTCAACCCAAAGAGTCTCGTTCCTAAGCCGGCCAACCCATCCATCAGACTCGCTGGTCTGTTATCTTATAGCTACTTCCGTAGCAAATGCGAAACTACAGGTTTATAGAAGTATAATGAAATTAACTTATGTAAATAAAAGGAAATTCTGCGTTATTTCTGTACGAGTATGATGAAGAACCTTCTTCGCCGTAGTTCCGATCACTACAAGTCGATAAAATTTAAAAATTTTCGTGTGGATTGCAATTAATGCCAATGTTTGTTAAATAACAGTACCGTGATACCGTTATGACGGGTTTGATTTGATATCATATGTATTCGTACAAATAAGAATCGCATTTTTTGGTAAAGTCTCAGTAATGGGCTTTCACGAAATCTGTGCCAGAACTTGAAAATGCCAACTGGGTGGCAGATTTAGGATTTTTGCTAGATTTGACTGCTCATTTAGACGACTTCAACAGGAGTCTTCAAGGTAATACTCATAAGTATTATGTTTCAAACAACAGACGCGTTTCAAATGAAACTGAAATTTAGGCAAGCACAAGTAATTGCAAACTTTTTTTTTCATTTCAACATGTTGGCTGAACGTAATCCTGAAGGCAGGATGAAATACGCAGCAGTAATTGTCGATTTGATGCAAGAATTCGAAAATCGACTTCAAGATTCTCGAAAAATATTTTTGTATCAATGCGACACCTTATACAAACAATTTAGGTACATTGCAAGAAGATTTGCTGGTGAATACACAGAGTTGCAGTCTGACATCCAAGTGAAAAATTTGATCATGTATCTTTGTTGGTCTCCCACAAATCATACGTGAGCATGGACAAATATCTCTTGCTGCATAGTAATGCATTACATATATCTTCGTTTGGAAGCACATACGTTTGTGAACAGGTTTTTTTTTCTAAGTAAAGCATACAAATACACTGAAGCATCAAAGAAACTGGTATAAGCATGCGTATTCAAATACAGAGATATGTAAACAGGCAGAAAACGGCGCTGCGGTCTAACGCCTATATAAGACAACAAACGTCTGGCGCAGTTGTTAGATCGCTTATTGCTGCTACAATGGCAGGTAATCAAGATGTAAGTGAGTTTGAACCTGGTGCTATAGTCGGCGCACGAGCGATGCGACACAGCATCTCCGAGGTACCGATGAGGTGAGGGTTTTCCCGTACGACCATTTCACGAGTGTACCGTGAATATTAGGAATTCCGTAAAACATCAAATATCCGACATCGCTGCGCTGGAAAAAGATTCTGCAAGAACACCAACTGAATAGAATAGTTCACTGTGACAGAAGTGCAGCTCTTCCGCAAATTGCTACAGATTTCAACGCTGGGCCATCAGCAAGTGTCAGCTTGCGAAGGCCTGCTCGTGTACCCTTGATAACTGCACGACACAAAACTTTATGCCTCGCCTGGGCCCGTCAACACCGACATCGGACTGTTGATGACTGGAAACATGTTGCATGGTCGGACGACTCCCGTTTCAAATTGTATCGAGCGGATGGACGTGAACGCGTATACGGAGACAACCTCATGAATCCATGGACCCTCCATGACACGAGGGAACTGTCTGATCTCCAGTATCCTGTGCTTTCCGACAGACTTGGGCAATTCCAGCAGGACAATGCGACATCCGACGCGTCCATAATTGCTACACGATGGCTGCAGGAACACTCTTCTCAGTTTAAGCACTTCCGCTGGCGACCGAACTCCCCAGACATTCCTGATCATATGTGGGATGCCTTGCAACGTGCTGTTTAGAAGAGATCTCCAACCCCTCGTACTCCTAGAGATTTATGGACAGCCCTGCAGGGTTCATGGTGTCACTTCCCTCCAGCACTACCTCAGACATTAGTCGAGTTGTTGCCACATCGTGTTGCGGCTCTTCTGCGTGCTTGCGGGCACACTACACGATAGTAGGCAGGTGTACCAGTTTGTTTGGCTCTTCAGTGTAGAATCGAAATCTCAGATTAACACTTTGATATCACCCTTAGAAATGCAACCACTTCCATCGGACCTGCTATTGATACATCATTTCCCAAAATTCAAAATCAAATGACACGTTAATTCTATGACTTTTAACTACATATACATAAACAACATAGACAACATTCCATTGGAACTACTGACGGCCTTGGGAGAGCCAGTGCTGACAAAACTCTACCATCTGGTGAGCAAGATGTATGAAACAGGCGAAATACCCTCAGACTTCAAGAAGAATATAATAATTCCAATCCCAAAGAAAGTAGGTGTTGACAGATGTGAAAATTACCGAACAATCAGTTTAATAAGCCACAGTTGCAAAATACTAACGCGAATTCTTTACAGACGAATGGAAAAACTAGTAGAAGCCGACCTCGGGGAACATCAGTTTGGATTCCGTGGAAATACTGGAACACGTGAGGCAATACTGACCTTACGACTTATCTTAGAAGAAAGATTAAGGAAAGGAAAACCTACGTTTCTCGCATTTGTAGACTTAGAGAAAGCTTTCGACAATGTTGACTGGAATATTCTCTTTCAAATTCTAAAGGTGGCAGGGGTAAAATACAGGGAGCGAAAGGCTATTTACAATTTGTACAGAAACCAGATGGCAGTTATAAGAGTCGAGGGACATGAAAGGGAAGCAGTGGTTGGGAAGGGAGTAAGACAGGGTTGTAGCCTCTCCCCGATGTTATTCAATCTGTATATTTAGCAAGCAGTTAAGGAAACAAAAGAAAAATTCGGAATAGGTTCTAAAATCCATGGAGAAGAAATAAAAACTTTGAGGTTCGCCTATGACATTGTAATTCTGTCAGAGACAGCAAAGGACTTGGAAGAGCAGTTGAACGGAATGGATGGTGTCTTGAAGGGAGGATATAAGATGAACATCAACAAAAGCAAAACGAGGATAGTGGAATGTAGTCGAATTAAGTCGGGTGATGTTGAGGGTATTAGATTAGGAAATGAGACACTTAAAGTAGTAAAGGACTTTTGCTATTTGCGGAGCAAAATAACTGATGATGGTCGAAGTAGACAGGATATAAAATGTAGACTGGCAATGGCAAGGAAAGCGTTTCTGAAGAAGAGAAATTTCTTAACATCAAGTATAAATTTAAGTGTCAGGAAGTCATTTCTGAAAGTATTTGTATGGAGTGTAGCCATGTACGGAAGTGAAACATGGACGGTAAATAGTTTGGACATGAAGAGAATAGAAGCTTTCGAAATGTGGTGCTACAGAAGAATGCTGAAGATTAGATGGGTAGATCACATAACTAATGAGGAAGTATTGAATAGGATTGGGGAGAAGAGAAGTTTGGGCACAACTTGACCAGAAGAAGGGATCGGTTGGTAGGACATGTTCTGAGGCATCAAGGGATCACCAATTTAGTATTGGAGGGCAGCGTGGAGGGTAAAAATCGTAGGGGGAGACCAAGAGATGAATACACTAAGCAGATTCAGAAGGATGTAGGTTGCAGTAGGTACTGGGAGATGAAGAAGCTTGCACAGGATAGAGTAGCATGGAGAGCTGCATCAAACCAGTCTCAGGACTGAAGACCACAACAACAACAACAACAACAACATAAAATTATCAATGAAATCCCATATACAGGGTGGTCCATTGATAGTGACTGGGCCAAATATCTCACGAAATAAAAATCAAACGAAAATACCGGGTGATCAAAAAGTCAGTATAAATTTGAAAACTGAATAAACCCGCGAATAATGTAGATACAGAGGTACAAATTGACACACGTTCTTGGAATGACATGGGATTTCATTAGAACCAAAAAGATACAAAAGTTCAAAAAATGTCCGACAGATGGCGCTTCATCTGATCAGAATAGCAATAATTAGCATGACAACGTAAGACAAAGCAAAGATGATGTTATTTACAGGAAATGCTTAATATATCCACCATCATTCCTCAACAATAGCCATAGTCGAGGAATAATGTTGTGAACAGCACTGTAAAGCATGTCCGGAGTAATGGTGAAGCATTGGCATCGGATGCTGTCTTTCAGCATCCCTAGAGATGTCGGTCGATCACGATATACACTTCCGACTTCGGGTAACCCCAAAGCCAATAATCGCATGGACTGTGGTCTGGGGACCTGGGAGGCCAAGCATGACGAAAGTGGCGGCTGAGCACACGATCATCACCAAACGACGCGCGCAAGAGATCTTCACGCGTCTAGCAATATGGGGTGGTTCTAATAAAACTGTTGTGACTTAGCACGACAGCCAAGTCACAAGGAGAGGAAGCCGAAAGGCACGCGTTAAGCTCACGCAGATTGGCGTGATGTCCGGAACAGTTAAAAGGAAATGAGAACTTAGAAAATGGATGCAGTTGCTGTAATACTTAACTTTAATCCACATTTGTAGAATATCGCTCTTGATGATACATGCTTCACAATATTAATTATCAAAGCTATGGCGCCTTGCTAGGTCGTAGGAAATGACTTAGCTGAAGGCTATGCTAACTATCGTCTCGGCAAATGAGAGCGTATTGGTCAGTCGGCTGTACAACTGGGGCGAGTGCCAGGACGTCTCTCTAGACTTGCCGTGTGGTGGCGCTCGGTCTGCTATCACTGACAGTGGCGACACGCGGGTCCGACGTATACTAACGGACCGCGGCCGATTTAAAGGCTACCACCTAGCAAGTGTGGTGTCTGGCGGTGACACCACAAAAACCCCATGTCATTCCAAGCACGTGTGTCAATTTTTACCTCTCTATGTACATTATTCCGTGGTTTATTAAGTTTTCAAATTTATACTGACTTTTTGATCACCCGGTACTACAAAGAACGAAACTCGTCTAGCTTGAAGGGGGACACCAGATAGCGCTATGGTTGGCCCGCTAGATGGCGGTGCCATATGTCAAACGGATGTTAACTGCGTTTTTTAAAATAGGGATCCCCACTTTTTATTACATATTTGTGTAGTACGTAAAGAAATATGAATGTTTTTGTTGGACCACTTTTTTCACTTTGTGATAGATGGCGCCGTAATAGTCACAAACGTATAAGTACGTAGTATCACGTAACATTCCGTCAGTGCGGACGGTATTTGCTTCGTGATACATTACCTATGTTAAAATGGATCGTTTACCAATTGCGGAAAAGGTCGATATCGTGTTGATGTATGGCTATTGTGATCAAAATGCCCAACGGGCGTGTGCTATGTGTGCTGCTCGATATCCTGGACATCATCCAAGTGTCCGGACCGTTCGCCGGATGGTTACGTTATTTAAGGAAACAGGAAGTGTTCAGCCACATGTGAAAAGTCAACCACGACCTGCAACAAATGATGATGCCAAGTAGGTGTTTTAGCTGCTGTCGCGGCTACTCCGCACATCAGTAGCAGACAAATTGCGCGAGAATCGGGAATCACAAAAACGTCGGTGTTGAGAATGCTACATCAACATCGATTGCACCCGTACCATATTTCTATGCGCCAGGAATTGCATGGCGACGACTTTGAACGTCGTGTACAGTTCTGCCACTGGGCACGAGAGAAATTACGGGACGATGACAGATATTTTGCACGCGTTCTGTTTAGCGACGAAGCGTCATTCACAAATAGCGCTAACGTAAACCGGCATAATATGCACTACTGTGCAACGGAAAATCCACGATGGCTGCGACAAGTGGAACATCAGCGACCTTGGCGATCTAATGTATGGTGAGGCATTATGAGAGGAAGTATAATTGTCCCCCATTTTATCGATGGCAATCTAAATGGTGCAATGTATGCTGGTTTCCTACGTAATGTTGTACCGATGTTACTACAAGATGTTTCACTGCATGACAGAATGGCGATGTACTTTCAACATGATGGATGTCCGGCACATAGCGCACGTGCGGTTGAAGCGGTACTGAATAGCATATTTCAATGCAGGTGGATCGGTCGTGGAAGCACCATACCATGGCCCGCACGTTCACAGGATCTGACGTCCTCGGATTTCTTTCTGTGGGGAAAGTTGAAGGATACTTGCTATCGTGATCCACCGACAACGCCTGACAACATGCGCCAGCGCATTGTCAATGCATGTACGAACATTACGGGAGGCGAACTACTCGCTGTTGAGAGGAATGTCGTTACACGTATTGCCAAATGCATTAAGTTTGACGGACATCATTTTGAGCATTTATTGCATTAATGTGGTATTTACGGGTAATCACGTTGTAACAGCATGTGATCTCGGAAATGATAAGTTCACAAAGGTACATGTATCACATTGGAACAACCGAAATAAAATGTTCAAACGTACTTACGTTCTGTATTTTAATTTAAAAAACCTACCTGTTACCAACTGCTAGTCTAAAATTGTGAGCCATATGTTTGTGACTAATACAGACAGCGCCATCTATCACAAAGCGAAAAAAGTGGTCCAAGAAAAACATTCATATTTCTTTACGTACTACAGGAATATGTAATAAAAAATGGGGATTCCTATTTTGAAAAACGCAGTTGATATCCGTTTGATCTATGGCAGTGCCATCTAGCGGGCCAACCATAGCGCCATCTGGTTTCCCCCTCCAAACTAGACAAGTTTCGTTATTTGTAGTTTTTTCGTTTGACCCTTTTTTCGTGAGATATTTGGCCCGGTCACGATCAGTGGACCATCCTGCGTAAAATGTCAAGCTAAATTCCACCTTCCTATTTTAAAATAAAGAGTCATAAATTAATTGATTCTAAATCACTCATGCTTTAGGTGTATACCTCCGACCGTCCCTTCCCTTTTTTCGGTTGTTGTTAGTGTTAAGTATACGTATTATGTGAGGCCCAAAAATACTCGTCTTCTTCCAGTGTGGCCCAGGAAGGTAAAAGGCTTAACGGCCATTTTCTGCAGCCATTCACCAAATCTAAATTCTGCCACAGGTCATAGTGTGAAAATCACTTTCTTCCACTCGTCGACTGCCCAGTGGTGTCGCTTTTTGCAACACTTCAAGCTTCGCTTAATATTGCCTGCAGAAAGGTGTGGCTTAGAGGAGCTGCTTGACCATTGTACCTCATTCTTTTCAATTCCCTATGCTCAGTCACTGTGCTAGCTGGACTACGAATGTAGCATTTTTGAACTTGCAAGTGATTTCTTTCGCTGGTTTCATTCAGTCTTTTCACTCCACCCCGCCCCCTCGCCCCCCCTCTCTACAGTGATTGAAGGCTTCCGCCTGTCACCACACGAGGTATGACTAGGCTTGGTTTAGCTGTGTTTGTTCCTTCGCTTTTCCACAGCACAGTCTCATCACATCACTAACAGTCAACTTGGACAGCTTCAGAAAGGTTCAAATGTTCCTGATGGATATGTTACTTAGTTGACATCCTATGACTGGTTCACATTCAAAGTCACTGAGGTCTTCTGATCAACCCATTCTGCTGTTACTGATTCTCTACTAACAATACAACACTCCCGCCTCCGTTTATACTGGCAAATCCGCCTTTCGTGACGTCTAGTGGTCGATTTCACATTAACAGGAGTTGCTAGGTACTTTTGATCAGATAATCATATACATGGGTCCTCACGCCAGACCAGAAGTAACCGCTCAAACCCATCAACACGGAATAAGACTTGCTTTAAGTTTCATAGGCGGTGTGCGTAGCTGGCCATTGTGGCAAGCGGTTCTAGGCGCTTCAGACTGGAACCGCGTTGCTGCTACGGCCGCAGGTTCGAATCCTGCCTCGGGCATGGATGTGTGTGATGTCCGTAGATTAGTGAGGTTTAAATAGTTCTAAGTTCTAGGGGACTGATGACCTCAGTTGTTGAGTCCCATAGTGCCCAGAGCCATTTGAACCATTTTTTGGCGTGCGTAACTGTTGGCTAATGGGACGTAGGGATGGGTATCCTGCACGCCACAGCTGTCGCACAGTATAAGGTCTGTTATAAATTGTATCGTGGAAAAAGTCTACTTCAAACGCAGATATTGGTTGCAATAACTGATATAGTCTCTGAATATAAGCACGGCTCTTTCCTCTATACGTATCAACTAAAGCAATAATTCCTTCCTTCCTTCACTGTGGCGACCTTTAAGGGCACTTTGAAATTACGTTCCAACCGCACACTTTCATAGAGTGACTGCAGGTACGGCGATGCCCCGCCAGAGTGTTCCTGGAGTCATTCTGTAGCAATTCTGGACGAGTGGGACTCGCATTGTCTTACTGGAATTTCCCATGTTCGTCTGAATGCACAATGGACATGAATGGATGCAGGTGATCAGACAGGAAGCTTACGCACGTGTCAGCTGCCAGGGTAATATCTAGACGTATCAGGGATCCCTATTGTTCCAACTGTACACGCTCCACACCATTACAGAGCATACACCAGCTTGAACAGTTCTCTGTTGACATGCAGGGTCCGTGGATTGATGAGGTTGTCTCCATTGAAATCTGCACGTCCATCCGCTCGATACAATTTGAAACGCGTCTCTTCCGACCAGGCAACATGTTTCCAGTCATCAACTGTCCAACGTCGGTGTTGACGGGACCAGGCGAGACGTAAAGCTTTGTGTCGTGCAGTCATCAAGGATGCACCAGTGGGCCTTCGGCTCCGAAAGCACATATAGTTGAATGTTTCGCACCCTGACACTTGTTGATGGCCCAGCACTGTAATCTGAAGCAATTTAAGGAAGGGTTGCACTTCTGTACGTTGAACGATTGTCTTCAGTCGTCGTTGGTCCCGTTCTTGCAGGATCTTTTTCCGGCAGCAGTGATGTCGGAGGTTTTGATGTTTAACGGATTTCTGATATTTACGGTACGCTCGTGAAATGATCATACGGGAAAATCCCAACTTCATCGCTACCTCGGAGATGCTGTGTCCCATCGTTCGAGCGCCGACTATAACACCACGTTCCATCTCACTTAACGCTTGATAACCTACCATTGTAGGAGCTGTAATAGATATAACAACTGCGCCAGACACTTGTTGTCTTATACTGTATAGGATTTGCCGATGCAGCGCCGTATTTTGCCTGTTTACATATCTCCGTATTTGAATACACATGCCTATATCAGTTTCTTTCTCGCTTCAGTGTATATGATAGTGCAATTGTTCATATTCAGAGCTGCTTTAGTTGTTTCATTACGTTATTGATGGAGTTACGTTGACTTCCATAACATTTTTCTTTTCCGAAGAGGACACATAACATGTAAACTTTGTCTTTGGGCTGACCATGTACAGTTATCCCCTAGCCGACAGATTAACGTCCAACGGTTTTTTTCACAGTGATTGGGAAGCTGTCTCCAAATTTATCATCATAACATAACGCACAACAAATAAAATAACTTCTGCAATTATAAGAAAAGAAACGAAACAAAATAACATGATGCGACGAACAAGCACACAGGACTTCAGCTGAAGCGTAACGCTGTTGGTGTATATTGTGTCGGTGTGAGTGAAGAATTATTGATAACGGCGGGGAGTTGCTGCGGCCGCAGGCGCGCGAGACTGATTGAGTACTTGTTATACCTGTCTGACGAGACTCATCTCATTACTTTCTACGTGGCTGTCAATTCATAGACGACTGTTCCTTAAAAAGAACTTCATCTCTTTGAGAGTCACCACATTACTGGCAACCTTTCATTCGGACTAGCAGCTCTTCCATTATCTTCCATTATGCCTCAAGGAACAAACGAATCTAAGACTCCTGCGGAACACTCTGTCTCTTGTATCTGAAAACGAGCCTTTGGTACGTCGTTATGTCAAACATCCGACGCATGGTAGTGCACCAACTGTATGACATTTGTCCAGTATGTCCGTAGCACACTTCACCGAAGTTACGGCTAGGAAAATTAGTAAACCTGGTTGGATTGCTTCTTCGAACACTGAAATTAAATGCCCTAAACGCTCAACATCTCGTTTACTATAGAGGGATGCTGACTCAGTTTTTCAGGATAGCAAATGGGAAGCTGTGTTACAGAAAATGGCCCAGAGATCACCAGTGCACGCCCGCGCGTGCGTGTGTGTGTGTGTGTGTGTGTGTGTGTAGTGAGGGAAGTGTTATGAAACAATGTATGTATAGTGTGGGCAGTGACTGATAGTGAGATATGAGTGAACAGTGTGGCATTACATTATTTAATAAGTTATTTGTAAAAACGTATTGTATACCAGGAGTAAATCTAATGATTGTCTCTAACTAGAAGTCTGTTGTGTATGTGTGTACGAATTAGCTTATTTTAAATTGGTGTAAACTTGTAAATACTTTGATATGTCCTATACCCTTGTAAAAAGAGATCCACGGATGAGTCAAACTACTACTACTACTACTACTACTACTACTACTACTACTACATGCAGTGTGACAGTTCCTGGAAACGTGCAGACCGCGATATTCTAAGAAGTGAGGCAATCCATGGTTTGACTGTTTTATTATAATGCGTTCACTTTGAGCATCTGTTATAATGTTGACAACACCACCGTCCTACATCAATATCTACGTTTATTCTCTGGAAAGCACTGTGAAGTGATGACAAAGTGTGCTTCCCATTTTACGAGTAATTAGGACCTCTTCTCCATACATTCACGTACGGAGTCGGAACGAATGATTCTTTAAATGCATACGTACGCTCTGCAACTCTCTAACGTCGTCTTCACGGTCCATAAGGAAAAGATACGCAGGGGGTTGTAGTATAATCCTGCATTCCTCGCTTAATGCTGGTTGTTGAAACTTTCAAATAAGGCCCTCGTGCGTTAGTTTGCGTCTTTGGTCAAGCGTGTTCTAGTTCAGTTTTTCCAGCACTTCCTTGACGATCTCTGATGGGCTGTAAAACCTATGATTGTTCGTTTTGACCTTCGTTATATAGGTTTAATATCCCTTGTCTGTCGTATTTCATGCGGGTTCCACACATATGAGAAATATTTTAGCCTGCATCGCAAGAGGGTTTGGGATCTCCTTTGTAAATTAACTAAATTTACTTACTATCCTAGCAACGAAACGAAGTCTGCTACTTATTTCACCTGCGACTGATCCTATTTGATCAGTCTATTTTTAAATCCCTGCAAATTGTTACGCCAAGGTATTTATATGAGTTGACAGATTCCATTCGTGACTCGTTCAAAGTTGAGCCATAGGGTACTACGTTTTCCATTTTGCAAAGTGCAGAATTTTACCTTTCTGAACATTTAAAGCAAGTTGCCAGCGTTTGAACCACTTTCAAATCTTATCGAGATCCAACCGAATATTTATGTAGTTTTTTCGTTTTTTTAACAAACTGTACTTCATTATGGATAACTGCCATTATAGAAACTGTATCATCTGCGAAAAGTCTGTTGTTACTTTTAAAATAGTCTGCAATGTCATTAATATACAACAGGAACAGCAAGGAGCCCAACACATTTTCCTGGACTACACCTGAAGTTCGACATCTCTCCATCCAAGATAACATGCTGCTCCTCCCTACCAAGAAATCCTTAATCCATTCGCAGAATTTCGCTTGACGCCCCACACGATCGCGCTTTCGATGATAAGCATAGGTGTTGTACTGAGTCAAACGCTTTTTAGAAGTGAAAAATTGTTGCATTTACCTGACTACCTTGATACATCGCTTTCAGTTTCTCACAGTGTAGTGCCATGCAACGTACTATTGTTAATAAACATGCTATTGTAGATTCACCGTCTGTTTTGTGGACTTCAGTCAAAATGCGGCCTCCTAGAGCTGAACCTACAATTTCTATTTATTCTTAGTTTAGAGTATCAAAAGAAAAAAACAGTTATGGACTGGAAAAAGGAAGGAAGACTACGGTTTACCATCCCGCCGACGAAGAAGTTTGAATGCGGGAAGGAAAGGTGAGGGAAATCAGCCGCGTCCATTTCAAAGGAACCATCGCGGCATTTGCTTTAAGCGACTTAGGGAAAACACTGATGGATGGTCGGACAAGATTGTGCGAGTACATTGTCTTCCCATAGTGTCATCTCGCTCTTTGTCACGGCTTAGAAGTGGAAACAGAAGTGAGCAACACTGTTGTGCCATAATTGTCAGTGAGCGTTTCATTGTACGGAACTACACATATCTGTCGCTCCGTTCTCGGAATTGCTGATATGTGTCTCTGACAGTGACAACGTTTATCGCCAAATGAAAGCTGCCAGTTTCCGGTGTCGGGTGTTGTTGAGGCTGTCATACACAGACAAGGAAGGACCTTCATGTCCTTCCAGACACGTGCAGATAACAACTGCCGGCCACATGTTCTCATGAAGTCATGTGATGCGCAGAATTTCCTTTTCAGTACACGCTAAAAAACTCATTGATTGAAGCAATCTTCACTGTTGTATTTAGGCTAGCAAGCCGGTGAAATGTGCAGCTTTTCAGTTCCCATGAAAAAAAATCACTCCTTACGTTCTATGCACTGGTGACGTAAGATGGTGATGTTGTTGTGGTCTTCAGTTCGAAGATTGATGTGATGCTCTCCACGCCAGTCTATATTGTTAAAGCCTTTTCATCTCTGGATTACAACCACAACTTACATCTATTTCAACCTGCTTACTGTATTCATCCCTTGGTCTCCCTCTGCAGTTTTGCTTCCCACACTTTCTTCCGTTACCAAATTGCCAATTTTTTGATACCTCAGGCTGTGTCATATCAACCGATCTCTAATTTTAGTCACGTTTTGCCACAAAATTCTTTTTTCACCAATTCGATCCAGTACGTTATCATTAGTTGTTCAATCTAATCATCTAATTTTCAACATTCTTGTGTAGCACCTCACCCGATAACCCTCTATTCTATTTATTGCTTATTGCCCACGTTTCACATTCCATCACCACTGTTTTACTTTTGTAGACGCTTTTCTTATAACCCCTCTTTCTAGACGCTACCCATTACATTCAATTGCTGTTCCAGATTCTTAACTTTCTCTGACAGAATTACAATGTAATCGGCAAATCTTAAACTTCTTATATCTACTCCTTGAACTTTAATACCTTCTTCAAATTTTTCTTTGGATTCCTTTACTGCTTTCTCAGTGCACAGACTGCCGGCCGCGGTGGTCTAGCGGTTCTAGGCGCTCAGTCCGGAAGCGGGGGACTGCTACGGTCGCAGGTTCGAATCCTGCCTCGGGCATGGATGTGTGTGATGTCCTTAGGTTAGTTAGGTTTAAGTAGTTATAAGTTCTAGGGGACTGATGACCACAGATGTTAAGTCCCATAGTGCTCAGAGCCATTCAGTGCACAGACTGAATAATATCGAGTATAGTGTGCAATCTTAACTCACTCCCTTCTACAGTACGGCTTCTCTTTCAGTTCTTTGGGCCCCTATAACTACTCTCTGGTATCTGTATAAGCTCCATATAACCTATCATTCACTGTATTTTATCCCTGACACCTACAAAATTTCGGAGTGTGTTCCAGATAACATTGTGAAAAGCTTTCTGTAAATCTACAAATCCTGTAAACGTAGGTTTGCCTTTCAACAACCTATCTTGTAGGATAAGTAGCACGGTCAGTACTGCCTCACGTGTTTCTATGATTTTCAGGGACCCAAATTCATCTTCCCCGAGGTTGGCTTCTACCATTTTTTTTCTATTCTTCTGGAAGTAATTCGTGTCAATATTTTGCAACTACGATTTATTAAACTGTTGGTTCAATAATATTCAAACTTGTCAGCACCTGCCTTCTTTGGAACTGGAATTATTACATGTCTGATGGTATTCCGCCTGTCGTATGTGTTTTCCACACCATGTGGGATAGTTTTGTCATGGCTGGCTCCCCAAAGAATTTCGGTAATTATGAGAGAACGCTGTCTTCTCCAAAGGCCTTGTTTCCAGTTAGGTATATCGGTGCTCAGCCATTTTCTCCTCCCATCTCATCTTCACCCAGTTGTTCTGTTCCTTCTACCCGGTGGACAAAAAGAAACTGATCCAGAAAATATTTTCAATAAGACTGAAGCGAGATATACTTTTGTTAGTGAACATCAGAGAAGATGCTGAAAATGACGAAGATGCAGCACTGTGCTCGATTTGTCAAACTATGAGACACGCGTAGCAGGTCTGCCTAAGGGACAGCAGAATTTTATTTTCTCTGTTCTGCTGTAGCTCCTGAATTTTGCGAGGATTACTTGAATACACCTGACCCTTCTATTTTCCCCACAGGTAAAAATCACAGGGAGAGAGTTCAGGCGACTAAAGTGGCGATAAATTACACTGCTTCTGCTGATTGTCCTCTCCTCACTGAACGCCTCATGCACTAGTGCCAAGGTTGTCAAGGCGGAATGTATTGACGCTCTGTCTTGTTGAAAATATCCGTAAAGTCGTTCATTTTCTCTCAGTTGATCGACATATGGATTAAAACGATTCTGGACATACCGGCTAACATTAATACTTTAGCGATAGAATCGTTTTATTATGTGAAAACTAGACATTGAGCTCCAAACACTAATCTTGAGATTATGCAATGGCTCTCACAAGTACTGACGCGAATTTTCTGGTGCATAAAGGCACATGTTCAGTTAATTCACTCACCCTGGCAGGAAGAATCAGGCCTCATTTGAAGAAATTCAAAATAGAGAACCCGAAAGTTCTGACTCCACTCAGAAACTACTAACAAACACGACAAGCGAAGGTCGTCTAGACACTTAAACTCATGCATTACAGTAAATTTGTATGGGCACAGAGGTTCGTCATTTTGGTAATATTTCGACTGAAAGATACCCCCTTACATAGATAAGCGGCGTTGAGATTTAGTCAGACTTTGTTTCAGGCTTTCCTTCACTCGGACAATGTTTCCTGGTGTTTGAACTGTTTTCTCATAGTTACGGTTTTTATTCGTTGCAGACTCATTTTCGCGACATTTTTCCACTAATTTCTGCATTGCAGACTTTTTTGAGAATTTTGCATAAACAGTTCCAGTCTTAAACTCCTGCAGAGACATTTCCGCACAGGTTTCCGCGAAATGTGCTTCGCATAACACTCGTCAATGACCTCGCGCTGTTTTAGCGTGACCACGATTTTTTGTTGCATTCAACTGGTCACTAAACAAGTCTGTTCCTCTCACTCAAACTTAATGACATAGCGATGTACTTGCGATAGAGTATACTCTCACAGGCTGAACCAATTCTCATATGAAGATAGGGAAAAACTAAACTGGATGATTCGAAAAGAAAGAACAGTTTTCAGTTTTGTACTATAGACGAACTATAAAAGATAGAAACACATTGCGGATGTCACTGGATACAGGAACGCTCGAAGTTTTGACACAGCTGCGCTGTTGTTTGCATGTAGCTACATGGCGACCACACCACGGGAGAAATCATTTTATTTGTTGGAATTTGTGTTAAGTCAATCAATTGTTAAAGTGCAACGTGCATTCTGCCGTCAATCACAAAATTCTTGGAATCTGGTTGCACGTGCTAAGGGAAGAGCACTAATCGTCCACGCACGTCTGATGAAAATGTCGAGCGTATGCGAGATGCGTACACATTGAACCTTCAGAAGTCCACAAGATGAGCAGGACAGGAACTTCGACTTACTCAAACAACGGTGTGGCTTGTTCTGAAACGACGCCTGCATACTAATATGAAGCCTTGAAAATTTCACTTACTGCAGTACCATCCCGGCTACTATAACAGAAGGTACGAATTTCACATTTCAGTTCTCCAATATATGGCAGAGGCCATTTTTTTCCGAACGAGCCATCTTTTTCAACGAATCCACGTTTCAAGTTTCGAGAAAGGTAAGCCGCAGTAATTTAAGAATCTGTAAGAATCTAGGCGTCGTCGCCGAACATGAAAGAGACTTACCGAAACTGAAGTTAATGTGCCGTTTCTGTTCACAGAGTTTAAGGACTTTTCTTTTTATGGAGGAAACTGTGACAGCAATGTCATACCTGCATATGCTGAAAAATTGTTTCCTCGACTTCACGGAGATTCCAGTGATTTCAATTTTATGCATGACAGCAGGCCACCTCACTTTCACACTGAGGTGCGGCGTTATTTCAACAACACCATCCCACAGCTTTGCACTGAAAGAGGTGGAACACAGAAGCTTGCTCATTGTTTATGGCCTCCCAGGTCACCAGATCTAACTTTTTGCAATTTTCTTCTTTGGGGATACGTCCATGATTCAGTACCTACATTCCCAGAAATTTCTCACTGAAATTAAGGTCGATGTTTGACTTGTAGACTTATTTTCGCCAGGAAAGCCTTCTTTCCCTGTACTCCTTGCTTCTTCTGGGATCCGTTATTGTGTTTTCGAGGTAGCAGATTTGCTTAACTTCGTCTACTGCATGATCCCCAGTTGGATGTTAAGTCTCTCTCTATTCTCATTTCTGTTACTCCTCATTACTTTGGTCTCTCTTTCGTTTACTTTCAGTCCATATTCTGTACTCTTTAAACAGAAATTTTTATTTCCTTTTACTGAAGATAGAAATGCCACCAGCGAATCTTATGACTTTCACACTCAATTTTACTTTCACTTTTGAACTTTTTTTTAATTTCCGTCATTGCTTCTTCGATGTGCAGACAGAGCAGTAGTGACAAAAGGCTGCATCTTTACCTTGCACTTTTTTATATCCTATTACATCTTTATCTTCCATTATTACTGTACTGTAGAATGTAGCTATGTAATGTTTCACATGAAGAAGTCAGTGTCAACCATCGGAACCCACTGAGTGACACAGAACTCTGGCTCTTTTAAAAAGTGTAAAGGGACTTGCTCGCGCTCTTTATTGACAATACCAGTTTGTCAAAAATTCATTATGTTGAAACGACCACACACCATCAATAATATTGATAAAAATTGTCAGTTGACAACATTGTATTACAAGGTTACTATGTCGAACACTCAAACGAAAGCGTGTGCCGCAGTTAAACTAGATACAGTTTGCAAGCAACAGAAAACAACGAAAAAGAGGAAATTTGACGTAGCACGACTGGAAAAAATGAAGCGTTCACATGTTAAATTACTGACAAATCAGAACACAGACCAGAAAAATTTCATAAGTTATTTTCTGACGAGTCAGCATCGTTCGAGAAATTATCGAAATAAAATAGAAAAATAAAATCCGTTAATAAGAACAGCAATCGCAGTCGACGAGACACTAGATGTAACTTTGAGCTTTCTGGAGACAGGCAAGTATTCGAAGGCTCGAAGTTTAGTTCTGTAAATCAGAGAAAACAATTAGTAAAATTCTGTGGAACCAGTGAACCAATTATATCTGCCTGCCAAGACTATGTTCATGCAACTGACATAAACATTTTTTTTACGATTTGGTGGCACATGCATTCCAAAGACCTCTTACCAGTCATTGCAAATGTATAGCATATTTAGCGAAGTGGAATCGTTTTTGCAAAGTGCTTTGTAATTTACCAAACAATACTATATTTTCAAATCAATGAAGTAAGCAGTGTCGTAGAGAAACATCCGTTGACCACCCTAAAATGGTACATACAATGATGGCCCTAGCGTAGTTCTATTAGATTTGTTCTGTGTTAAAGGATTACGTGAAAAATTGAATTTCAGGTATGATATGCGGAAAGGCGAATTGAAAGCAAACAGCACAGACTAACGCCGTACGGCTGCTTTATGAAAGTCAATCAGGAGCAGAATGGAGACACGTCAGACTGTCGATACTTGATCTCACACGTTCAGTTTGTATTGACACATTGAAGAGAAAAATCTCAACACCAAGAAAGAGTCTTGCGACAAAAACGAAAGTTAGTGGGCGTGTTTCTCCATTTGAAAGATTATGTCTGTTAAAATTTCGCGCATTTCGCATCAAGAATGGTGCTCGCAGCGCCAGACGAGGATCCGAATCGGGTTTGCTTTAAATGCGCGTTGTAACCGCCGTGTGCGTTAGCTACCTTCGAGATTGGACGTGGTGAGTTGATGTTAGTCAAGAATGCCTTTAAGGCGACAAAGACGTCATTATCAACGCCTCGCCGGGTTTGAACGAGGTCGTATAATAGGGCTACGGGAAGCTGGATGTTCCTTGTGCCATGCTGCTGACAGACCTGGCAGGAATGTACCCACTATACATGGCTGCTGCCAACTGGTCACGAGAATGTACAGTTGCAAGAAGGTCGGGCTCCGGACGGCCACGTGGCACTACCGCTCTGGAGCATCGTACGCATCTGCAACAGCAGTTTCAGCAGCCGTTGGCACCACAGTGACACACCGAACTGGTACAAATCGGTTACTCCAAGGACAGCTCCGAGCCATGCAGCGTGATTTCTACTGACCGCAACCACCATCCTAAGCGACTTCAGTGGTATCAATCGAGAGCTCATTGGAGGACAGGGTAGAGGTCTCCTATGTTTTATGATGAAAGCTGATCCTACCTCGGTGCCAGCGATGGCTGCATGTGGGTTAGAATGCGGCCAGTTGAGGGCCAGCAAATAACCTGTCTACGTGCTAAACATACTGGATCTACACCCGAAGTTATTGTCTGTGGTATGATTTCGTATGACAGCAGGAGGACTCTAGTGGTTATCCCACGCACCCTGACTGCAAGACTGTTGGTCAATGTGGTGATTCGGTCTGTTATGCTGCCAGCCATGAACAGCATTCCAGGAGGTGATTTCAACAAGATGACGCTAGCCCATATACCGCTGTTGTAACCCAACATGATCTTCGGGGTATCGACGTATTGCCATGGCCTGCTCGATCACCAGATCTGTCTCCTGTCGAGCACATGTAGGACATCATCGGACAACTCAAGCGTCATCCGCAAACAGCATTAACGTCCTCGTATTGCCGGACCAAGACCAACAGCCATGGAATACCTTAGCACGAACTGACATCCCGCACCTCTAAAACAAAATGGTTCAAATGACTCTCAGCACTATGGCACTTAACTTCTGATGTCATCAGCCCCCTAGAACTCAGAACTACTTAAACCTAACTAACCTAAGGACATCACACATATCCATCCCCGAGGCAGGATTCGAACCTGCGACCGTATCGGTCACGCGGTTCCAGACAGAAGCGCCTAAAACGGCTTGGCCACACGGGCCGGCGGCTGTATAACACAATGCAAGCATGTTTGCATGCATGCATTCAACATTCTGGCGTTTATACTGGTGATCAATGTACCAGCGTTTCACATTTGCAGTCGTTTATCTTGCGCTTATGATGGTCGAAGTAGAGAGGATTTAAAATGTAGACTGGCAATTTGTTAACATGGAGTATAGGCTTAAGTGTCAGGAAGTCGTTTCTGAAAGTATTTGTATGGAGTGTAACCATGTATGGAAGTGAAACATAGACGATAAATAGTTTAGACAAGCAGAGAATGGAAGCTTTCGAAATGTGGTGCTACAGAAGAATGCTGAAGATTAGATGGGTAGATCACATAACTAATGAGGAGGTATTGAATAGAATTTAAGAGAAGAAAAATTTGAGGCACAACTTCACTAGAAGAAGGGATCGGTTGGTAGGGCATATTCTGAGGCATCAACGGATCACTTATTTAGTATTGGAGGGCAGTGAGGAGGGTAAAATTCGTAGAGGGAGACCAAGAGATGAATACACTAAACAGATTCGGAAGGATGTAGGTTGCAGTAGGTACTGGGAGATGAAGAAGCTTGCACAAGATAGAGTAGCATTGAGAGCTGCATCAAACCAGTCTGTGGACTGAAGACCACAACATCAACACCTTGCGCGTACATTAACTTGTGATCTTGTAATGTTAATCACTTAAATATGTTACTTACACCACTGTATTCCTGAAATTACATTAATCTATATTAATTATTTTTAGATGTTGCCATGTTTTTTACCGTCAGTGTGTTTTGATGGCCACCAATACTGCTCATCAATATTCCTGGTATTGATAGCACGTCAGTATAAAGCCCCATACAGTCATAGTCTATTGACGGTGTGACAATACTATTGAACGTGTGATGGGCCCCTTAAATAGTGCGCCTGACAGAATGGCATGTGGCTGCAGGTGGAGCGCAACGAGCTGGAGGTGTCGTACCACGTGTCGCAGTACCGCGCGGTGATCGCGGAGCTCCGCGAAGAGGTGGAGCGCCTGCGCAACAAGCTGGAGGCGCAGCCGGCCGCCGAGCAGCACCCGCACCAGGACGAGCAGGAGCGCCGCCGCGCCGCCAGCCTCCGGGACGACATCGTCGCCACCTTCCAGCAGCAGATGGCGCTCAGGTGCGGCCTCACCCTGACTCTGTAGCGTAGCTACCGGCACGTCAGGGGAACGTATCAATGTCCGGTGAATGTTAAATTTACTGGGGCAAATGTGCAGATTCTAAGCTCGAACATTATGACTAGAGCCCAGATTTTGTGTAATTAGACACTGAAGAGCCAAAGAAACTGGTACACCTGCCTAATATCGTGTAGGGCCCCCGCGAGCACGCAGAAATGGCGCAACACGACGTGGCATGGACTCGAGTAATGTCTGAAGTAGTGCTGGAAGGAATTGACACCATGAATCCTGCAGGACTGTAGATAAATCCGTGAGATTACAAGGGGGTGGAGATCTCTTCTGAACAGCGCATTGTAAGGCATCCCAGATATGCTCAATAATGTTCATGACTGGGTAGTTTGGTGGCCAGCGAAAGTGTTTAAACTCGGAAGAGTGTTCCTCAAGCCACTCTGTGGCAATTCTAGACGTGTGAGGTGTCGCATTGTCCTGTTGGAATTGCCCAAGTCCGTCGGAATGCACAATGGACATGAATGCACACAGGTGATCAGACTGGATGCTTACACACGTGTCACCTCTCAGAGCCGTCTCTAGACGTATCAGGGGTCCCATATCACCACAACTGCATACGCCCCACCCCTTTACAGAGGCTCCATCAACTTGAACAGTCCCCTGCTGACATGCAGGGTCCATAAATTCATGGGGTTGTCTCAATACCCGTACACATCCATCCGCTCGATACAGTTTGAAACGAGACTCGTCGGACCAGCGAACATGTTTCCAGTTACGAACAGTCCAATGCCGGTGTTGACGGGCCTCGGGCGAAGCGTGAAGCTTTGTGTCGCGCTGTCATCAATGGTACACGAGTGGGCCTACGGCTCCGAACCATATCGATAATGTTTCGTTGAATGATTCTCCTGCTGACACTTGTTGATCAGCACTGAAATCTGCAGCAATTTCCGTATGGGTTGCACTTTTGTCGCGTTATACGATTCTCTTCGGTAGCCGTTGGTCCCGTTCTTGCAAGATCTTTTTTCCGGCAGCAGCGATTTCGGAGGTTTGATGTTTTACCAGATTTGATATTCACGGTACACTTGTGAAACGGTCTCACCGGAAAATCCCGACTTCATCGCTACCTCTGAGGTGCTGCGTCCCATCGCTGGTGCGCCAACTATAAAACCACCTTCAAACTCGCTTAAATTTGGTAACTTGCCATTGTAGCAGCAATAACCGATCTAACAACTACGCCAGACACTTGTTGTCTTATGTAGGCGTTGCCTACCGTAGCGTCATATTCTGCCTGTTTTCATATCTCTGTATATGAATACGCATGCCTATACCAGCTTCTTTGGTGCTTCAGTGTATATTCAGTTCCTTTATAAGTAGTTATAAGATTAATTAGAATGTCGAAGAATTACACTGAGAAGACCCTTATTACAAAGTTTTAAATTATATATTTTTACATGCTTTGAGGTATAATACTTATTTCACATCATAGTACACAGTTTTACATTTTTTAATTATTATGCATTATAAATTTTTGTAAGTCCCTTACATTTTCGTTACATAGCTGGAAAAGAAAAAAAAAACAAGTTTTATCATTGTGTTTCTCACACTGTCGTCAATCCCGTCGCTCTCAAAATTTAAATTCCACATGTTCGAAGTGGACAATGAAGACTCGTCTTAAACGTGTCCCTTTCTTGTTCTCAAAGGCTTCACAATGTGTAACAGTCAGCTTGATTTAACTTAACCTTGGCACCAGCTGAGTTTTCCTTGTCACCGAAGCTGAAAATATGGATTTCTATTGTCAGTGCTTTAACAACTGATGGCAATATAGTCCTCTGACAAACTTCTTATAAACGTATAGGATGTACGACAAAATCTCAAATTGAAGAACTCTACGAATCAGCATACATATTAGGAATAAACAACGGACTTCTCCAAAGAAAATGTTACTACCTTAGACAGTTGCAGGGACAGCCTACACCATCTAATAGCGAATTCTTACAGAGAGGTGTGTTTTACATTGGTTGCAGGGACCATAATTTGTAACTAACTTCAGGTACCTGAATACCTGAATTTAGACATTTCTTTCAGAATTTTTGAAGCCGAAACATTCCCGACGAGTGCACTGTTAGGAATAATTACCTTGATTCTTGCGATTTTGACGAACTAGAAAAAATCAGGACTGACATTGGCCAATCACTTATTTGGATTTCTGTTGATGAGACGACGGATGTTGTAGACCATTTCAGGTCTAATTTAACTGTGGGGAAGCCGCACTCTGAGGTTGCATCTACAGTCTATTTAATTTTATGTGTACGGACTGATTCGACGAGTGAAAATTTGTACCAAGGGCGGAAATCGAATTCTGGTCTCCTGCTTACCAGACAGGTGCATTAGCCACTAAGCACCCTGACACAGCAGTTCACACAACTGTACGAATTACGCTGGAACCCTTCTCTCCTCGATCCAAATTCTTATGCGCCCCAAGTCTATTTTAAATTCCCCCTTTGCCCACAAACAGATTTGCTGAACCTCTCTGTATGAGACCAGTGAAGTCTCTGAAACTGTGTCATTTCATTTGTGTAAGTACCTGTGGACCCGTGTTTCAGGCTGGATTCCCCGTTTATATTCGATGCTGAGGTGCTATTCCAGAACATGGAGAGCCTCGGCAATATGTTCGTGGGTAAGGGGGAATTTGAAGTAGACTGGGGTGGCAGCGAGAATTTGGACCGAGGAGGGGGTTTTCCAGGGTAGCCCGTGCACTTGTGTGAACTGCTGTACCAAGGTGCCTTAGTGCCTAACACACCTGCCTAATAAGCAGGAGACCAGGGTTCGATTCCCGGCCTTTATGCAAATTTTCACTCGCCGTTTCAGCCAAAATAAATTAAATCATATCTGCATAAGACCAGTAAAGTCTCTGAAAACGTGTTATTTCATTCCTATTTTATTTATTGTAAAAATGTGGAGACAAAAATAGTTCAACAGTTGCAAGATTCATTAATGATTGACTTAAGATACTATGACCAGTTGTCATAAAAAAGAGAGGGTCCTATTGATGTACACAGATGCAGCTCCGTACTTGTTGAAAGTTGGAAACCGCTTAATGTATTTTGTCCACAATGACTGCATGTTACATGTACGGCTCATGCATTGCAACGAGCGGCAGAGACAGTTAGACATCAATTCCCGGAAGTAAATGCAGTGATATCGGCAACAAAGAAGGTTTCCTTGCAACGTTCTTATCGTATACAAGCAGCAGCGTCCGCAGCTCGTGGTCGAGCGGTGGCGTTCTCGCTTCCCACGCCCGGGTTCCCGGGTTCGATTCCCGGCGGGGTCAGGGATTTTCTCTGCCTCGTGATGACTGGGTGTTGTGTGCTGTCCTTAGGTTAGTTAGGTTTAAGTAGTTCTAAGTTCTAGGGGACTGATGACCATAGATGTTAAGTCCCATAGTGCTCAGAGCCATTTGAACCATTTGAACAAGCAGCAGCTACCTGATGTTTCTCTGCCTCCAGAACCAGTGACAAGGTGAACAACATACATTAAAGCTTCCAGAATTTAGATTAAAGCTGTGATTTTCTACAGTAAGCACTCTGGAGCTGTGAAGCCAGTGATCGAGAACTTTTCTTCTGATCTTGCAGTGTCTATGAATGAATCCTTGTCAGTATTCAACAGTTCTAAAGTGCTAATTTAAGTTTCATACCACACAAATCACTTGAGCTGGCTTCCCGAAACTAGAGATTTCATGGATGCCTCTCCAAGAGCCGATGGGAATAATGTAAGATGCAATTCGGAAGGTCAATGTTGTACCAGTTCAAGTGGGTGGTGTAGTTTCCAGTAAACTGCAAGATGTGCTGAGTAAGAACCATAGATACTCAAACCTTGTAATTTTGTCTCGCTTATTTAATGGTGAAATTGTAGAACCCCCTGAGAATATTGATCCTAACGCCATCTCCCTGTATAAATACGCGCCATTGACTTCTTGCAAAGTTGAGTAATCTTTCTCCATTTAAAAAACATATTGTCAGACAGAAAACTGTGCTTGACAACCGAAAATTTAGAAATGCATATTATAATTAAATGATCATTCCGTTCCAGGGTAACTTAAATGCTTGAATAGGAGACACTCGCACTTCACTTCTTCGTAGCACAAGTGAGCTGATTAACAGTTAACGCAGATACTCGTTTTTGACTAGCCTAGCCGTGAACCTCCACCTTCTAGGAAAAAAAATAATATTTTCGATTTTAAATATAATTGTTTCATTGTTCATGCATATAATTGCTTCATTTGTATACGACATTTTGCAAGTAATACACAATCTGATCAAAAGCATCTAGGCGTCTATTAGTGGACATTAATATGACACACGTCCACCCTTCGCCTTTATGCTGGCCTGTAATGTGATAGGGACACTTTCAGAGCGGTGTCTGCTTGTCTCTGAAGTAGTGGCATCACATTCTTCCTTATCAGCTGAAGCCAGAAAAGGTTGTGATGTTGGATGCTGGGGTCTGGAGTGAAGCCGACACCTTAACGTATCCCAAAAATTTTCCATTGGTTTCACGTCTGGACTCTGGGCACGCCAGTCCACTTCAGGAACATTATTGCCCAAAAACGATTGCCTCACAGATGATGTTTTATGACAAGGTACATTTTCATGCTCATACAAACACTCATCGTCTCTGAACTGTTCCTCCACTGTATACAATACAAAATGCTGTAAAATGTGTTCATATCCTTCCGCATTTAGCGTTTTCTTGAGTGCAATTGTCCATAGCTCTTGATCTAGTAGCTAGTTTAGCTACCTCTGGCTCACAGGATCCCAGGCTGGATTCCCGGCTGGGTAGGGGATTTTCTCTGCCCGGGGACTGGGTGTTTGTGTTGTCCTGATCATTTCATCATCATCATCATCATTCATGGAAGTGGCGAGATTGGACTGAGTGAAGATTGGGAGTTTGTAGAGGCAGTGATAACCGCACAGTTGAGCGCCCCACAAACCAAACATCATCGTCATCATCATCTTGAGTGCAATTATGAGACTACACCCTAACATCGCAAAGCTCATTCTACATGACTGACTTTCTTGTCGGAAATGGCTACTGGAGACAAATGCGTCTACTGCAGCACCTCTGGCATTTGACCCCAGTACTGATTCTCTTCTGTTTTGAGTGGTGATTTTTGCTTACACGTCAGCATCAAAATTGCGGTGTTGTGTGAGCTGTCTGCTGTACAATTGGCACCTGAAATGTGAAGGTGAGGTTATGTGCGATTATGCTTTTTATGGAAAAATTGAAATATAGTAACAAAATGTAGGAACAAGCATGATAATAGAGTTTAATAAGGACCGAAGCAGAATTCACTGTCGAAGCTCTTGTCAAAATTCGCGTGGTAAATTGTTCACACTCCTGAGAACTGAAAGTACAGCGAAAGTGTCATCCAAGCATTTCAGAACATATAAATTTATTTGCTCGAGAAAATATAAACATCATATAATATGTATAACATAGTAAATAGCGCCTTTCTGCTTTATACTTGCTAAATGACGAATAACAAAGAAAATTATTTTTCGCATCCAATAATTTTGACTTTTTCACTGTTGACATAATTTTCATTAAACGCGTTTATCTATTTATGTTCTTATTTCTGGGCAGTGTATGTTTTTTCTCTGTTAAACGCAAATACTTTTTCCTCTCAGATATTTTCTCTCTCTTGTAGACTAGAAAAGCACTAGTACAAAAAGAAATACCAGGAAGTTGTTTAAATTTTCAGTTTGCCACGAAAGCAATTCAAACAAATTAATAAAGATTAAGAATATATGAAAGAACAAAATCCATTTCTGAGTGAGCTCGACCAGAATAGGTTATAACTTCCGATGTTAGCAGACACCGCCATAGTCCCTTGTCTCTGCGCATCTGCGGTAAACGTAATCGGAAATTTGGAACTGCACACTTTGCACAGTCTATAGATCATTGATATTACAGACACACTCGCAACGTGGTTGTTTGTTAAACGCAGGCACGAAAGGCGCATGCACTTCGAGTAGTGGATTTTGACCGAGTTTCACAAAAAACGGGATTAAAACACCTGTCACACGACCTTCTTTACACTTCACTGTTGGCGCTATTCACGATGGCAGGTAACGTTCTGCAGGTATTCCAATCACGCGCCACAATGCTTACTGTTTTGCCCAAATGCGCGAGAGCAGGTTCAGTCTTATATCACCAAAGAGGGTGACTGCGCACGATGACGCATGTTATAAACAGGTCGAATGCGCGGGGGTGTTTTATTCGCAACTACAATCCATAAGGCGAGAGAAGAGCTCTGACAGCTGACGCGGCCTTGAGACACGTGCTTCACGCATCCCCGATGGCCAATCAGATGGTGAGCTTTTGTTTACGTTACCGTGGCAACGCCCCAGTGTTGCCGTAGTGCTGGGCGACCACTGCTGTCAGTCAGTTGCGCCACGTGGTACATTCAGGTTTGTGTGTATACGTTTGCATTCTGCTACTTCTGTGAGTTTCTTGCCGTGTGTATAAGTGGAAAATGGCTGCCTGTAGTGCAGAAAAGAGGGCTTTTGGGAAAGGAACTACGCTGAAATTCTAAGCACGCGAATTTATATACAGATTGCGTGTTTACTTGATCGTGTTATGTGACTGATACAGACAACTTTGACGAAAGTGCTATCAGGCAACACAAATATATGTACTACAGCAGGAAGGAGAATCCGACACTTAAAAAGTTGATGGCATCACTGTCAGACAGTGGTTTGTTCTCAGTCAGAACGACAAGTCTCTTTCCTGTTTTGAAAAAAAAATGGCTTTCGTTGGTAAAAGGTCTCAGGACGAAAGGTATTAATGGAATGCGGAGACATTGTAGCAGAGATGTAGTTTCCTGCGCGAGTTGCTAGCAGTGAATCCGGAAAATGCGATATGTATTGTCGAAACATGGGTCAACGTGTGTCATGCACGTTCCGCCGCATGGACAGGCGACACGCGCCACAGAACTATGAGTGTGCCAACTGGTAATGGGGAGCGACTAATTATAATTCACGCTGGCTCTATGAACAATTTTGTGCCAGATACTATGATGATGTTTCGGTCAAAACGAAAAAAAAAAAAAAAAGCTGTCGGCTACCACGAGGAGATGGACGCAGATACATTCAAAGATTGGTCCGTTTACTCGTTTGCTACCAAACTTCAGTTCTGGTTGTGTTTTTGCAATGGACAACGGCTGCTGCAAGGAGAGAGGAAATAGTCAGCTGGTTGAAAGATAGTAAAATAGGCTTTGAAAAGAAAAAGCCGAAAGTGGAACTTCTGGAACTAGTGAAACGATATAAGCCAGAGAAGACGCATTATGTGATTGATACATTAGCAGAGAACCACGGCCACAAAGTTATATGACTTCCACCATAACACTGGCATTACAACGCAGTTGAACTCATCATGGTTCAAATAAAAGCAGATGTTGCGGAGCGAAACAAACCCTTTACGTTGCGAGACGCAGAGAGGCTAGTAAATGAGGCTGTCACACGAATACCGCGAGAAAATTGGGAGGACGTCGTGAACCACGTGTTGAAAGAGATTACAAGGTCAAACATAGAAGAAGGTGTAAGAGAAGAATCGATTCATAATACTGTAATTTCTTTGCCAGACGATGAGGACCGCAGCAGCGAAGATACCGAAGACCATGCGGTCGTGATAAGAGATGACCAATCAGATGACGGTGACTTTCGGGTTTCCGTTCTCCCGCACGAAAAATAGTGGTGTCGATATTTTACACGTAACATTTGCGCAATTTGCTTTACCTTGTTAATGTTGAAAATCTGATTGTGTGTAATTTTTATTCTGGCTGGAACCATAGTCATGGTATTTTTTTAATGATATTACCGCCATTTGAGGGTAATAATTTTTATTTTATTGTTATACGATCCAGAGTTCAGCCATAGGCCATTTTCAAGTACAGTAACCAATACATATGTCAAAAGATATCAGACTGGTATGAAATACAGCGAAATCTGAACCGTGTAACAATAAAATTATTGCAGTCAAATGGCTGTATCATCATTAAAGAAAATACACTCCTGGAAATGGAAAAAAGAACACATTGACACCGGTGTGTCAGACCCACCATACTTGCTCCGGACACTGCGAGAGGGATGTACAAGCAATGATCACACGCACGGCACAGCGGACACACCAGGAACCGCGGTGTTGGCCGTCGAATGGCGCTAGCTGCGCAGCATTTGTGCACCGCTGCCGTCAGTGTCAGCCTTGGTGCCAATGATGGTCGTATGCGTGTTTAGCGCCGTGCAGGTGAGCGCCACAATCAGGACTGCATACGACCGAGGCACACAGGGCCAACACCCGGCATCATGGTGTGGGGAGCGATCTCCTACACTGGCCGTACACCACTGGTGATCGTCGAGGGGACACTGAATAGTGCACGGTACATCCAAACCGTCATCGAACCCATCGTTCTACCATTCCTAGACCGGCAAGGGAACTTGCTGTTCCAACAGGACAATGCACGTCCGCATGTATCCCGTGCCACCCAACGTGCTCTAGAAGGTGTAAGTCAACTACCCTGGCCAGCAAGATCTCCGGATCTGTCCCCCATTGAGCATGTTTGGGACTGGATGAAGCGTCGTCTCACGCAGTCTGCACGTCCAGCACGAACGCTGGTCCAACTGAGGCGCCAGGTGGAAATGGCATGGCTAGCCGTTCCACAGGACTACATCCAGCATCTCTACGATCGTCTCCATGGGAGAACAGCAGCCTGCATTGCTGCGAAAGGTGGATATACACTGTACTAGTGCCGACATTGTGCATGCTCTGTTGCCTGTGTCTATGTGCCTGTGGTTCTGTCAGTGTGATCATGTGATGTATCTGACCCCAGGAATGTGTCAATAAAGTTTCCCCTTCCTGGGACAATGAATTCACGGTGTTCTTATTTCAATTTCCAGGAGTGTATTTATGTGTGTGTTTGTGTAAGTTGACGAACATTGGTAGCGCACGTGAAAAAATATTCCATCAAGGAACACATCGGTCAGCAGAATGCTGCCCCTACAGGAATGCTGCAATAAATGACGCGGCATTGTTAGGTTCTGAAGGAGCCGAGTGTTGCCGCGGACCGAATGGGTGGGACCCCGCTCCCCCCGGCGCTGGCTCGCTGCTCGTCAGTGTCGAATACTGACAAATGCGCTGCCAACTGTCGATGTACGGAGTATAGGTAACGTTTGCACTGATCTGTTGGTAGCAATGTTATCATTCGTCACTTTCTCCGAGTGCTGTGCTGTGTGTGTCAGTTCCTATTCCTCGTATGTTACTAGTAAGGTAGAAATGGATTGTTAACATTGCTAGCGAGCGTATGACGACTGAAGGAGGCCATAAGTTGATGGTTACTGCAAGAAACAAATTTCTAAAGGATAGAGAAACACAACTTGGTGTCGCATGAAGGTGCACAGTAAAAAACTTTGTCACGTACTTAAACGACTGTTCAAACCGCATTCTGTTTACTACTGAAGTCAGTCGTAACCATGGAGCCATGGATAACATAAACAGACAAATAAGTTTCAACAGTGTAAAACGGAAGGCTGTTTCTGAATTATGTGAGAGACCTTTAAAGTAGTTGCCTTCAGTGGACTCGAATTTCCAGCCCAGATATTACTATGACTAAAGACTGTATTTATCGGGCCAGAATGTCTATTTTGCCGTCCCCTGACCGAAAATGTTAAATTAATTTCATAGTGTTTTGCAGGATATATATTTTTTAAGTCTACAAAAAATGTGATTCTCATCACCGACACCAACTTCAATGACGTCTGCTTTTCGACTGAAAGTAATTTACGTCTGCTTTCTGATAATGAGAAAATTCTTGTTCATGATACCTTCGATTGCTGCTACGAATTCTTTTACCAGTTATTTGCTTGTAGTTCCAACTTAATTTGTTTTTTCCTCCGAGCGCAGTTGACCTGACTCAAAAACTGATCACCTTGTGCAGCTGACCTAGTTCGAAAAGTGACCGCGCGCGTAGTTGACAACATCAGAAGTAGGCAAAATTATGGGTCTCCTAGCAGGAGGGATACCCGGTTCGCGAAACCCAAACTCTTCCAAGGGAGTGCCACATGCTATAGCGTGACTCATCATTCCAAATCACTTGGTTCCTGTTATCGACTGTCCGTTGGCGTCGCTCTTTGCAACAACCTCGATCGTCGCTTAGCATTGCCTACAGAAATGTGTGGATTATGAGGAGCTGCTCGACCGCTGAAGTCCATTCTTTTTGATTACCTAAGTACAGTCACTATGCTGGTTAGACTGCTGCTAACACTCTGGAAGTCACGAATGGTTCCTTCCGGTGATTTCGTGTGGTTATTCACGACCCTCCACCACAGTGCTTGACGGTCGCTGTCGTAAGTACATGAGGTCCTCCTGCTTCGGTTTGGCTGTAATTGCTTTCTCACGTTTCAACTTGGCAACCACATCACCAACAGTCAACTTGAACAAGTTTAGAAGGGTTGAAATGTCCCTGATGGGGTTGTTAGTCAGGTGACATGCAAACACCAGTCCACATTGGAAGTCACTGACCCTTCCTGACCAATACTCCATGCTTCCTTTTTTTAATTGCGAACTCGCCTTTCGTGACATCTAGTGGTCATTTAGGTATTACTTAGGGCGGTTCGGATACTTTTGATCAGGTAGCGTAGATGCAGATGAACAACTAGATTTCCCTCTTCCTAGATTCAAGTAGGTGTTCGACACTGTGCCACATCACCGACTAATAATCAAGATCGCGCAGCAACTACACTGAAAAAAAAAAAAAACTGTCGTATCACTAAGGAATGATCCGCGTACTGGAAACCAGTAGGTGCGCTGTACATTCACAGATAAACAAATGATTACAGTTTCAGAAAAATTGGATGACTTATTCAAGAGAAAGTGCTCAACAAACTGAGCTAGTCAAAAACGCGTTGGTCCACATCTGGGCCTTACGCAAGCAGTTTTTCGGCTTGGCATTGATTGACAGAGGTTTTGTATGTCCTCCTGAGGGATATAGTGCAAATTCTGTCCAACTGGAGCGTTAGCTCTTCAAAATCCCGAGCTGGTTGGAGGGTACCTTCCCGTAATGCTCCAAATGCTCTCAACTGGGGAGAGATCCGTCAATCTTACTGGCCAAGGAAGTGTTGGGAAGCACGAAGACAAGCAGTAGAAACTCTCACCATGTGCGAGTGGATATTGTATTGCTGAAATGTAAGCTCAGGATGGCTTTCCGTGGAAGGCAACAAAACGGGGCCTAGAATATCGTCGACGTAACGCTGTGCTGTAAGTGTGCCGCAGATGACAACCAAAGGGGTCCTGTCATGGTACCCCAGACCGTAACTCCTGGTTGCAGGGTCTTATGACAGACGGCAGTCAGGTTGACACCCCACCGCTGTCCGGGGAGTCTCCAGACAGGTCTTCTATCCGAAATCTCATTGATTGGAGTAGAATCGTCTTCAGTGATGAGTCCCGCTTCCAATTGAGCCCCTATTACCAGCGAAGACGTGTCTCGAGACGCCCTGGACAGCGGTGGGGTGCCAACCTGACTGTCAACCGCCTTACGGCTCGAGAACCAGGAGTGATGGAATGGGGTGCCATTTATTTTCATAGCAGGACCCCTTTGGTTGTCACCTGCTGCGCTCTTACAGCACAGCGGTATGTCGACGATATTCTACGCCCTGTTTTCTTGCCTTCCATGGCAAGCCATCCTGAGCATACGTCTCCGCAATACAATATACGCCCTCACACGGTGAGAGCTTCTACTGCTTGTCTTCGGTTTTTCAAACACTTTCGTGGCCAACAAGGTCGCCGGATCTCTACTCAGTCGAGAGCGTTTGGAGCATTATGGGCAGGGCCCTCCAACAAGCTCGGTTTCTACATTCTAACGCTCCAGGCGGACAGAATTTAGCGCCATATTCCTCGGGAGAACAGTCAACAACTCTATTAATCAAGCAGAATAACTACTTGCATAAGAACCAGGTGCGGATCGTCGCGTTATTGACTTGCTCAGTTTGTGTTTCTGTTGCACAAATCATCCATCTTTGTCTGTAACCGTAATCATTTGTTTTGTCTGTACATTTACATCCAAACTACCGATTTCCATCCCATTCGGTTAATTCCTTCGTGGTGCATTTTTTTTTCCTTAAGAGTGTATTTATGGGTAATACTACGAAGCGGCATGAAATGGGAAACTTAGATTTGTTGGAAGCACGGGAGCCCATGCCCGGCGAGCAAGGTGTGCCGCACCGCCCTCTCTGCCCCCCACCACCCCTCTCCTGCTCTCAGGCAAAGGGGAAAATACATTGTAATCAGGTATTTTCCTTTCTAGAAAATGATATAAAAGTCGGTATTACTTAAGTTTTTATCTGGGTCATAAGTGGATGTTTTTATTGGCACTTACAATTCGCCATTCATCTTCCAAAATATAAAAATATTCCATACGTCCAGGTCCAGCCTTCCCTTTCCCCTCCCCCTTTCAATCTATCGTATGTTCGCCCTTGGTTGGAAGGGTTCTGGTAAAACGCAATGCATCTATAAAGGAAGTCGCATACAAGGCGCTACTGCAGCCAGTTATAGAGTATTGTTCCATCGTTTGAAGTCCTTATCAAGTACGCGTGGCAACAGACATGCTAAGAACTCAGAGATGCGTTGCTGAGATCGTAACGGGTCGCTGTAGCCCTTATGAAACTACTTTGGGTGCGTAAGTGCGAGTTCTAGGAAGAAAGACAACGTAGTCCACCAGAAATCCTGTTGGATGAACTTACAGAACCTGTATTCGTAAAAGACTGTGCGATCATTACGCAGCCATCATTGTATGTCTCGTGTAGGGATCGTGAGAATTAGATAAGATCACGCACACACACATACAAAACCAATTTTTAGTTGCACAAATCACGAACAGAATACGAAAGAAAACTGACATTGTTGGTACCATGTACTGTGCACTGTGCAGTGGCTTCAGGAGCATTTATGCAGATGTAGAAATTTCCCGGTCTGCCGCAGAGTTCCCAGTCATACCAGTGACCTTTTTTTTTTTTTTTTTACTACATGTTTCGCAATAACCCTATTCATCAGTGTCAACTCGAGCAGCAGAATAATTTTGTTTATTCGACTTTAGAGGTGGTCGTGTCCTTGACGCTTGAAAAGTGAAAACTGTGTCAGACACAGAACTGACTCTGCAATGTGGCGTTTCGAGGGACATGCTGTCACCGTGTCAGCCATCCAGCCATGGCTCATGTCGCACCTACACAGCTCAGTTTCCACATCTCTCTCTCCTACGTCCCAAAGCCCAATGAAGTTTGTAACTTGCCACTATTTACGAATTATAATCGCACACATTTTAAACACATTTTTGATGATTTACTTTTCCTGTATCATGAAAATGTGGCAGGTACCAGTGATATAAAATGGTGTACTTACCTGAAATAGCTACAGTCTTGTCCATCACCTCGAAAACTCTTCTTCTTCTCTGACATGGAACATTCAAGGAACTAGCAAATTCGAGGAATTCAGGTCTCATCATTCTGTTGAAAACCGAAGTCCAAATTGAACTCATATTCAGTTTATACTGTCCGGTCACATTAATGTGACTACCTGTGAAAAGCCTGAATCATCATCTTGACGCGCAGTAAGAGAGTCAGTAAGATTCTTGAAGGTACCAACAAGTACGAGGACCCATGCCGACTCCACTAACATGACCAAGTGTGCTAGGTTTCTCGGATGAAGATCCATGGCGCTCGATCAAGATGATCCCACGGATTCACGTTCGGTTTTAAATTCTGGGAGTTTGGTGGTGAGGGCAGTACAGTAAACTCATCGTGGCGCTCTTCGTACAACAGACGTACACTGCTAGCTGTGTGACACATTGCATTGTCGTGCTGGTGGATGTCATCGAGCCGAGGGAAAACGAACTGCGTGTGGAGATGGACATGGTCACCAAGGAGAAATGCATACTTGTGTTGATCCATTGAGTCTTCCGGAATGACGCGAGTATCCAGGAAATGGCACAAAAACGTGCCACAGACCATAACGATACCTCCTCTGGCCCTCACCCTTCTGACGATTGCTGCAGGGTGTTTGGTTTCAGACGTTTCACGTCCGATGGAACATAAAACGTTATTCGTCTGCCGGCCGAAGTGGCCGTGCGGTTAAAGGCGCTGCAGTCTGGAACCGCAAGACCGCTACGGTCGCAGGTTCGAATCCTGCCTCGGGCATGGATGTTTGTGATGTCCTTAGGTTAGATAGGTTTAACTAGTTCTAAGTTCTAGGGGACTAATGACCTCAGCAGTTGAGTCCCATAGTGCTCAGAGCCATTTGAACCATTTCGTTATTCGTCTGAAAAGCCACCTGCCGCCGTTCAGTGAACGTCCAGTTGCGGTATGAGCGTCCAGCTGCGATACGCCCGTGCGTATTTCAGCCTTCGTCGCCGATGAACAGCAGCCAGCATGGGTGAATGCACCAGGTGCCTGATACAGAGGCCCACACCCACCAACGTTCGCTGAACTGTCGTTGAGGAAATACTGTTGGTAACCCCTTGGTCCCTCTGGGCGCTCAGTTGCTCAACACTTGCACGCCTGTTCGCCTGTACACATCGCTGCAGCTACCGCTCACCCCTGTCATTTATGACCAGTGATTCAACACAGATGTTTTGTTCCCGGTTGTGGATAGCACCATTTTGCCATGCGTGGTACACTGTAACCACGGCTTCACGCGAACAATATACAAACCTAGCCATTTAGGAAACGCTTCCACCCATCGCCCGAAAGCCAATAATCATGCCGTTTTGGACGTCAGATAAATCGCCCCCTTTCTTCATTACGACAAGGGCTCCGCTATTTTCCACGTCCTCCCAACACGCTTTCTATACCCTCCACTGCTAGTGCTGTCACTTGCCATCTGTGAGTAGTTATTTCACGTTGACGTTGAACATAGGCGGTGGTCCTTTAATGTGAGTGGACCGCATGTTACATTTTTCTCTTTCCTGTCAATCGTTTACAGAAAGGTGGTTGCAAAATCATGCTCTTGAAGCTCATATTTCATACTTTCAGTTAAAACAGTTTTTTAATGTTGTCTTTCATGACCTACGCCAGACAGTGGATCGCCATAAGCTATCTCTATGAACTATTTGCACTCAGCTCTACTTCAAAACCTCGTAATACTGTTTGCGCCTCGTAAATGTTCGTGCCAAGCAAATGTCTAGTGACTGACTAGATTTTATGACCTTCGGAATTTCTCGATTCAAACTACGTAACTTCTTACATAATTTCTTTAGTAAATTGTGATTACAAAATTTACTTCAAAATGTTCTTACATAGCTTTTTGTGTGATATTAATTTGACTTCAATTTTCTCCATGGGCGAATATGTCCTCACAATTTAAGAAGTTTATGATTCATAGAGATAGCACTGAAGATTACACGGTGACAAAACTCTGTTGGATTAACAGAACCACACCCGTTTAATGCCTTCATGATTCTTCGCGCATCGACAACCTGTAATATGCCGTTCGGTACTACTGATTAATTTCGTTACTGGACTAGCACGTATAGGAGAAAAGTTATCGCGCAGAAATGGTTTACCCTCATTCTGGGAGCTATTTTCATACTGAATGTTTCCCTCTGCAGTGGAGTGCGTAATGCTTTGAAGGTAGAACGAGGATAGGATCAGTCGGTATTAACATTATCCCTTAAAGACAACACTGGAATCGCATTCGGGAGGACGACGGTTCAATCCCGCGTCCGGCCATCCTGATTTAGGTTTTCTGTGATTTCCCTAAATCGCTCCAGGCAAATGCCAGGATGGTTCCTTTGAAAGGGCACGGCCGACTTCCTTCCCCATCCTTCCCTATTCTGATGAGACCGATGACCTCGCTGTTTGGTCTCTTCCCACAAACAACCCAACAACCCAACCCTTAAAGACAAACATCCGCATTCAAGTCCCGGCCCAACAGACAATTTTAAAGAGTTGGGCTGTTTTATAAGAGTGTGCCCTCCATTACAGAATGATCTGGGCCGAAGAATAGAATTTCGGTTTGATTCGTTTTCTGTGCAATGCATAGGCGGTTGACGGCTCAGGACCTTCACGAAATAAACCATCAACGTAAGCACTTTTTGATTTATGCTTTATTACCGCGTTCTGTCTATAATTTACTCGAATGCTGGATACAGCTTACTATTGCTGGTGAGCGGTTTCTTGAAATTGTATGACTCCATCTCTTATTGCTGTAGCTTTCTCCAGCAGATTCCATATAAGCGTTTATATTAAACATGTACAATATTGAGATTCATTCACATGTACAGGTGGAGTCTGAAACTGAAACTAATTTAAGATTATCTCTGCAAAATTCATTACTATCGTAATGACTACGTAAACATATCAGCGGACAAGATACTAAAACGAGTCTGAGAGCTCTTCCTACTGAAGTTATGTGTAGATAAATCATTTTGTGAAATTTCACAAACACGTTCAGAATGAAAATTCCGTAGTCCTTCAAGATACATTGTACGTAGCTTTTTCTGTAATACCTCTTTGATTCGAACATGAAACGTATTGTAAGTTGCAAATATGGGCTACCATCAGCCGTATAATCGAATGATAGCAATGTGCCTTACTTGTGATTACTTTTATGCTTTGAGTTTACTTTAAATGCTCCGTACGCGTACTTCTAAATATTTATGGAAGTAACTCTTTGCAATCATGTAACCATACAATAAAGGGTTTTTCTATGTTTTCGCATTATGTTACATTTTTTAAAGTTGGGAATCAATTGCCGCTTCCTGCACCAAGCGTCCATCTCTGCTGGTCTTCTTGTATTTCGCTACAATTTTCTAGCGTTGCCAAAACTCTGTATAGAACAGCATCGTCCGCGGAAAGCTTCTTGAAACTTCCGACGTTACTCCCTGGGTCTTGTGTAATTTGATGGTCCTATGACACTACATTGGGGTAAGATCGAAGTTACTTCTATGTATGAAGATCTCTCTCCGTTGAGAATGACATGCTGTTTTCTGTTTGCTAGAAACTCTTCAGTCCAATCACACATTTGGTCTGATATTCTGTACACTCAGCCGGCCGGAGTGGCCGTGCGGTTCTAGGCGCTACGGTCTGGAGCCGAGCGACCGCTACGGTCGCAGGTTCGAATCCTGCCTCGGGCATGGATGTGTGTGATGTCATTAGGTTAGTTAGGTTTAATTAGTTCTAAGTTCTAGGCGACTGATAACCTCAGAAGTTAAGTCGCATAGTGCTCAGAGCCATTTGAACCATTTTTTTCTGTACGCTCATATTTTGTTCATCAGCCTGCAGCGCAGAGCTGGATCTAACGCCTTCCGGAAGTCAAGCAACACGGCATCTGCCTGAGAACCTGTACCAGCTGCTTTGTGCGTCTCGGGGACAAACAGAGAGCTGGGTTTGACACGATAGTTGTTTTCGGAACCCATGTTGATTCCTACCAAGGATATTTTCCATCTCGAGAATACACGAGCGTGTCCCAAAATTCTGCAACTGACCGACGTCACAGATAAAAGCCTATAGTTTTGTGTGTCTGTTAGACTATCGTTTTGATAATGAGAATGACCTATGCTGATCTCCAATCATTAGAAACACTTCGCTCCTCCAGAGACCTTTGGTTCACTGCTGCTGGAAGAGGGGCAAGTTCTTTCGCATACTCTGTGTTGAATCGAACTGGCATATCGTCAGGTCCAGTGGCCACCATCTATTGAGCGATATCAGTTGCTTTTGTAACTCATGTTCACTTATTTCGCCATCAGCCATTTTGTCGTCTGTGCAACGATTTAAAGGCGGTACTACTTCGGTGAAGCAGTTCTGGAAAATGACCTTCAATATTTCGGCCGCTTCTGTGCCATTATGATCACAAAGTGTCTAGACAGATAGCTTGGATCCGTTTACTGGTTTAACATAAAAGCAGAACTTCTTTGGATTTTGCGCCAGGTCGGTAGACAGAATTCTACTTTCGAAACCGTTGAATGCTTCACGCCTGGCTCTCCTTAAACTAATCTCGGGCTTTTTGTTTGTCTGTGCTGCTTTGACTGCGTTTAAATTTTCAGTGTAACTCTCTTTGCTCTCGCATCCGATTTCTAACACTGCTGTCGAACCATGCGGGGTCTCTTCCACCCTTCACAATTTTCCTCGTCTCATACCTTTCTGAAATGTATCATACAATGTTCTTGAACTTTGTCCATTGATACTCAACGTTGTTAGTGCCGGAGACGGAATTTTCATGCTGACGGCTCAGGTAATCTAAGCAGAGAGACCTTCCCACCTTCCTTTGTGTTCCTACTTACAGCCGTATTCAGTGATGCTGTAACGGCTTTATGATCACCGGTAACCTATTCCACGTTAACTGAGTCGAAAAGCTCGAGCATGTTTTATCACCGGCAGATCTAAGATGTTAGCTTCACCAGTCCGTTCTCTGATTAACTGCTCGAAATAATTTTCGGATAAGGCATTTAGAACAATTTTACATGATTCTGTGATGTTGGACTGAGTCACTGCCGTAAGCTGTCGCATTCTCCACGGTCTCTGGATCCACACACAGGGAGACATACTCGACTACTAGATTCCCTACGTTAGGTAACACTGCTCAACTTTGAGGAACTGCCTGTTACCTAACATTTGGAGGAACTGGAATACCAGACGGTTATAACTAAAGTACAGGTACTCACGAAAGTCCATTGTAGCCTCTAATTATCTTGTGGCAGTGGAACTTGGTAGACATGATAATGCGTTAATGTGCAACCGATTGAGGCTGGAAAACAAATGAGTTCCAACTGCGGCCGCCAGTTGCAAATCTGGCGCTGTACACTGTTTGTATGACGGTATTACGTCCACCCTGTCGTTTGATAACCCATAACGTGACTGAACACTATGGCTAGCGGGCAGAGAGAGCGTGCGCTCTTTTATGTGAATGGCAGCAATTACAGTGCTCCATTGAGTGAGTATCGCTGACTGAAAGGTCTGAGAGCCCCGATGCCATTAAATGGTTTAAACAAGGTAATAATGAAATTAGAGAACACGGGCAAACTTAGTGTGGCACGTGGAAGTCGATGGCGTCCTATGTTGGTGGAAATTGTTGACGAGGTTGCTTTTGCTGTAACTACTAAGCAGCACGTTCCCCGAGTAGTACTAACACTCGTGCAGTATCACGACAATTGTCCATCCCATGGTAAACAATAAGGACGGGTTTGCGGTTTATTTTACACCCTTACCCGTACAAGATCCATACGGTGCAGCAAGGAAAACCTCGTGATCCGCAGCAAGGTTTTGAATTTGATCTTCGGTTTCTGGCACGTATTGAAATTGATGTCATGTGGCCAGACAACATTCTATAGAGTGAGACATAATCTGCACTATAGGATACAGAGAATAAACAGAGACGCTGAATTTGGCCTACTGTTAAACTGCATGTTGTGCACGAAGAGCCATTACACTCACCGTATATGACTGTGTGGTGTGAATTCACGAGCACCTTTATTCTTGGTCTGTTGTTCTTTTAAGAGAATACACAGAGCTTACATGTCAAGTGGATCGTGACGTCAGCACTTTATCGAGAGTTCATTGTACAGTACGTAATTTCTGCTTTGGAAGAGAGCAACTATGTGGAAATACCTGTTTTCGTGCAAGATGGGGACAACACCTGATGTCGCTCGCCCAGTGGAGATCTACTTCATGAAACCTTCCATGAACGTTTATCTCCAGAGCTTTTCCAGATGTATGCCCTGCAAGATCACCTGATGTGAATCAATGTGACTTTTGACTCTGGGGATGTCTAAAGGAATGCGCTTACCAGGAACACGTTCGGCGTCTACCAGATCTGAAGACCAGTATACAAGAACAGGTTGCTCAGATTCCACCGGATCTGCTGTGAGGAACTGTTGATCAGGTCGTTTTACGAATGTAGCATCTCGTCGACGTCACCATCGCTCATACTGAACAAATCATTTAATAATATAATCAACATAATGCATTCCTCATTTGTTTGACTTTCTCTGCCCATGTCCAGTTCCTAATTCTTTACATATGGAAATATTTATGTACGTCTTTCTTGCATTCACAGCGCCAGATTTGCATGTGGTGGCAAAAACTAAAACTATTTTTTTTTCGTTTTAGTGTAATTCGGTTCCGCTTTAACGCCTTAGAATATCAACCAAATATCGCTAAGCCACGACAATTACCGCCCACACTGGACCTCTGTGAATAGCTACACTTACACTTTAATTATAACCACCCTGTGCGAATGTAGGGTCCTCATACAGGAAGCCCCCAGTCGGCCGTGCCCTCACTGGCTACGGGAGGGCATTGTCCAGTAAGCGGACATATACCCATATCCACAGTCACGATCACCATGCATAATATACGATTTATTCGTTTCGTCTGATTATATGCTTCTAATTTTTAAGAGGCACAGTTATTGACGAAGCGTGGTATTCGTAACATTTTTGTTACAACTTCAAACAGATACACAGTACAGTTTGTTAGTATATGTCTTAAGGGGTCAGTGCCACATGTCTCGCAGAACTGGAAAAGTATTATTTAAGAAAAAAACACGATATGAGTTGAGAGAAGTTTTAATGGAGACTCCACAGCTGTACTCAAGACTATATTCTCATGGTACTAGAGAAACAAATTTCAATATCGTCATACGAACATAGCAAATTTGCTACTTTCCAGATGCTCATTTGAGGTTTCTTCCAAATAAATGGTCGATAAAATCCATGCTCTCTATGACAGAACAACGCCACGTCAAAATAGACGACACTGTCAAGTTGGCAGACATCTCGTGTAAACGTGCAAATAATATCCTCAGTGAAGTATAAAAATTTGAAGAACCTGAGTGAGCGTTAAGTACCGTGTTGTTTTGACCTCTGGTAAAAAATGGCTCACCAGAGAACGCTCCAAAAACATTTTGAAGCATATCTGAACGATTTGTTCCTTAGATACGTGGCAGCGGACGAAACGTGGCCGGCCGCGGTGGTCTAGCGGTTCTAGGCGCTCAGTCCGGAACAGCGGGACTGCTACGGTCGCAGGTTCGAATCCTGCCTCGGGCATGGATGTGTGTGATGGCCTTAGGTTAGTTAGGTTTAAGTAGTTCTAAGTTCTAGGGGACTGATGACCACAGATGTTAAGTCCCATAGTGCTCAGAGCCGTTTTGAACGAAACGTGGTATCACTGTTACGGTCTAAAGACAAAACTGCCGTCGACACATTGGGGTGGTGGAAACGGTTTGTCGATAGCAAACATGAGGGCCACTGCTCGTTGGAACTCACGGGGTGTATCAATGGCTTAACAAGAGTACTTGGCAAAAAGTAAAATCGCGTGCTTACTGCAGGACAATCCACCTGATAAATCGTCGTGCGTTTACGAGAAAACTGAACGTGTTGGACTTGGAAATAATTTTCCTCTCAGATTATTCGTGTGACTTAATTTCCTGTCAACTTTTCTGTTTCTTAACTTCAGGATGGCTCCATATGAATAAATTTTGGTCGAGCACAGTGGTTATTTCTGACACAAACGAATTTTACGTTAAATTAAAAAAAAACACTTGCTTTTTGTGAAAATTAAAATGTTGCAATCAGTCTGAACCAAATGTATTTTGCGAATGTTCAAGATGTTGAGAGATATTCTTTTTTTTAGTGTCATTTTCTATGTTGCTTATATCATTTATCACTACATGTTCGTAATTAACTTCCCACGTAAAGCGATATTTTGAGACACCTTTAACGCTTCTAAAGCTCATCACAAGCTAATGTCTTAACTGGAAAGCACTTTTTAGGCCTATATAATACAAAATTCCTTGTATTCACAGAGTGTGTGTGGCTAAATCATGATGCTGGAAGTTCTAAGATGTTTATGTCTTTCCCTGGCGTGTCCAACGCGTTTTCTAAGTTGTTTCAAGCAGCAACAGAATTGTGAAGTTGTTGCTTCACTAAAAGTATTTAGTAAAGAGGAAAACTAATGGAGAGAGTTACCCTTAACATACTACAAAATCTGGATAAAATAACTTCGCCTTTGTTTTTCATATCTTCTTTAATAAACGTTTTATTGAGTGTTAACCAAACGAATGGAATCCTAATTGAAAAAAAGAGAATTTAAGTTTGCGTTTTGTAATTGAAACTGCATTTTCTTATAAGTGTATTTCTCCACACGAGAGATATTCAAATGTACAGTCCAAATTACTGTATTTCTATAACTGTAAAACAGTTCTCCGTTGTCTCACGAAAATTTTTGTCTTTGCAGTTTCGGGTGCCACGTCAAAATTCTCAAAACGTTTTTCTACAGGTTGGTCTCCACTTTGTTAGCATGACGTAGGAGATGTAGGGTTTCCCAATTGGAAATTGTGTTTTCGATATTAGCACGTCATTTTCTAACAAAATCTCAGCTTGTATTTCACTCGTAAATACAAACTAAACTTGCTTATTTCGAAGATAGCTGAAATCTAAGCAGATTTAAATGTTTCGTTTGTCCTCGTTTGTGACCAACATAAAAGTCATAGTTTCATTAGGTGGAATTCTCGGAAGTTACACTGGAGCTGTCTAGCTTCCAGTAGGGAAACCCTAAGATGACTTATGCAAATGCAGAAAGCTTGAGGTTACTTCGCCCCATTTTAATTTGTAGGTCATTCCTAGCATGTTTCCTCTTTAATTAGTAAAAAGATATTTGCTTGTGCTATCAGCTGTATCGCTTGTGGCAGCTTTTTTCCGTTTCTTAAAATTGTTGTTCAGCCTGTAATAGTTCACTTTCTTCTCAGATTTTGTTCCAATAATGTTCGTAGTGAATGAATAAGTCAACTCCATGTTCCATTAGTCTTGTTATGCATGTTCTTCAGGTTATGCTGGAATTCGTTACATTTATTCCCTGACAAATACTAGAGCACTTGCTATTTGCTCGTAACAGTTCCTTTACTACTTTTATGAACGTATTTTATCTGTTGCATTGAACTTTTCAGTTTTTAAATTTCATACAAATATTTGTTCAGCTATATTTATTTGTAGATCTTTAGGAGAAATTTTCCTAACGATGTTGTGAAATTGATACAAATAGATGATAACTGTCTTTGCAGTGGCGTGTACTCTATCTTAGATGGTTCATATGGCTTAAATAAATGATAGATAACAGTGTAGTTCTTATGTTGTATTCGTTCAGCGTAGTCAGGGGTGCAATAAGTAATTCGGAATGCCGTAACCTTGTTTACAGATGTCGAGGCGTGTAATACGGTACAGTATAGATTTGGGTTTACTTAGAAAAAGATACTTTCATTGTCGTTTTGGTGATCTATGTCGTATTTACTGTCACACAACCATATAAATATTGCACTGTCGGATACAACTCATCTGGTTGTCATAACACCTTATCCATTTTCACAGTCTTTATAACCTTGAATTTTTTGTCGTCGTAGTACTTTTATGCGATAAATACGGAAGTAAAATTCGGGATGTCATGTACTTTCAACTATTTCCCGCCTCGAGTTTCTGTGACAATTTTTCGACTTTTGCAGCTAAATTGTGTTATGGAGCAGAAGCATTTCTGTGACGTACCTCTTCCCAGTTTTCCAGTGTTCGTGGCGCTCCTTAATTCAGCGCAAAAGCAGGGGTGCTCATGAAGAGCTGCAAGGCAGCTATGTTCAGCGGGTTGTTGTATTACAAAATTGTAGGCGTAGTAACTGAGTTCTCTAAGGTATGCTGCGTATGACTTACAGTAATAACTGGTTGATTTTTATTACATAGGCAATAGGCTGTGATATACGGCATGATTATGTGCCTAACGTTCCATATTTATAGATTCTAATGATGTTTCCAGTATTAGGAGACGAAGCTTACGCACAGAACATGCCATAGACCAAAGATAATGTTCATGTAATAAAAACCAACAAGGATACAAATTAAACTTCCTGACATATTAAAACGGTGTGCCGAACCAGGCTTAGGACCTGGAACCTTTGTCTTTCCCGGGCAAATACTCTACCAACTTAGCTATCCGAGCTGGACTCACGACCTGTCCTCACAGCTTTACTTCCGCCGGTACCTTATCTCCTATCTTCGAAACTTCACGGAAGTTCCCCTGACTAGCTTGCAGGACTAACACTCCTGGAAAAAACGATATAGCGGAGACATGGTTTAGTCGCAGCCTGGGAGATTGTTTTCAGAATGAAATTTCACTCTCCAGCGGATGGTGCTCTGATTCCCCAGACTATGGCTGAGCCATGTATCCTCAATCCTTTCTCCTAGGATTGTTGGTCCAGAAAGTTAGGCAGGAGAACTTCTTTGAAGTTTAGAAGTAAAGCTGTGAGGATAGGTCTTGAGACGTGGTCAGATAGCTCTGTTAGTAGACGAAGGTCCCAGATTCGAGTTCGGGTTCGGCACACAATTTTAATTTGCACACTCCGTAGCATAATGAAAAGTTCAGTCGGAGAAGGATGCAAATGCCAACCGCGAAAGCCTTCATAACTAACACTGTGTTTCTAATACGTATTCTATATGCATCAACAACAATACGATGCTGATGTACTCAAACCTGGAAATCGATCATAAGAGAAGTTGGGCTGATTCGTTAAGTGACGAAAGTAGTCAACAGTATATCGATTTTCATACTAGTCGGGCTCAAACTATACCGCGTTTTAATGTGGTCCACTTTTGCTTGTGTTCGCTTATATTTTGATTCCGCTGCTGATGCAACATTATATCACTGAAGAATTGCCATTACAAAGCACTTATGGTTTGCTCTGGCGCCATAATACCCATGCGACCGAATGTCCTTGTGATACAGGTAAGGGAATCCGAACTTCAGTATTACATTGTGAACTTATTAACAAAATGAGCAATTTTTACGGAAGGTAAAGTCGTAGGGAATATTCAAGAACTAACTTCCATGAGTTTCATTGCAAAATATGGGCTGAACAGGTGTCTGCTGCAACTCGTAGCGGTGCTTGCACCTTCAAGTCCTCATGCCACTAGAGGCTGATCAGCCTGCAGCCTATACTTCTTTGATGCTGTCCACCAGTACACCATCTTTGAGCTATTAATCTCGTTAGACATTTTTTTTAAGGACAGAGACAGCAGCAATAGGTTAGATATCGTATGATCCGAATGGAGAAACGTCATTTCCATACATATTGATGTGAAGAGGGGCGAAGAGGGTTTGTGGAAGCACTCACTGGGATCCTATTAAAAAAAAGAAAAAAAGAACAGCTATCCTTCAGGGTCTTCAGTATGCTTACAAACAAGTGGTTCAAATGGTTCAAATGGCTCTGAGCACTATGGGACTCAACTGCTGAGGTCATTAGTCCCCTAGAACTTAGAACTAGTTAAACCTAACTAACCTAAGGACATCACACACATCCATGTCCGAGGCAGGATTCGAACCTGCGACCGTAGCGGTCTCGCGGTTCCAGACTGCAGCGCGAGAACCGCGCGGCCACTTCGGCCGGCTACAAACAAGTGGAGGAGCCAAAAAATATATTACTGGATAGAGACCAGCGTTTGCTCTCCTGAGGCACCAATCGTTACTGCGCAACTGTTAACGTAAGGTCACTCTCTTGGATAAAGACACACAGCGGCGATAAGGAAACCGAAATTGTAGATGGCTTGACTAAGGAGGCCACCTTGAGTTGTAGAAAGAAATTATCGTGGAAACCTACCTACCGATATCCTACAAAGACTAACAGCTTCACAAGGGAATTGTAAAACAAGGAATATCGGCTGTCCTCTAGAAGCGGCGGAGAGAATACACACAACTATACCCTTAACTACAAATGTGTCAGTGGTATGGCAAGTGTCGATCTACAAGGAGCTTCAGGGCCACTGCCACACGCCTCGGCTTCAGCAATATTTGCACCACATCAAGTCTTACAGCGACCTCTCTATCTCTCCTTAGTGTGTGTGTGTGCGCGCGCGCGCGCGCGCGCGCGCGTGTGTGTGTGTGTGTGTGTGTGTGTGTGTGTGTGTGTGTGTGTGTGTGTGTCATTACGAAGAGAACACGAAGCGCATATCTTCCTCCGTTGCATCACTCGCCGTGAATACACAAATGCCTGTCGCGAGACTTGCTGAAACAAATCTGTTCCTTGCTGACTTGAATAATTTCGTTACTATCGCAGAAGAATACAGGATGTTGACATTCTTGCACATGGGTTGAGGTAACTTGGACCTCGACTACTGATATAAAGCTGCTAGTGAAGCATATAAAATTTTGTGCTAAATTATTAAAATATTGTAAGTTTTTTATTTGACTGTATTATAAGTCATTAATGCAACTGTACTTCTTCTAGTAAATATTCTCAGATACAACAAATACTTGTTCGTCCTTGTCCTATACCAATTAGTGTTGATTCTTTACGAATTGAGGCACTGAGAACCATAAGGGCTCAAAACACAGAAACAAAGTTTTGAGAGAAATGGATGTTTTGTGAATATCGTGTAAATCATATTTATAGACAAACGACAAGTTTCATAGGTCCTAACTGTTTTTCAACGAAGTCTCAAGATCTTATAATTCAAATAAAAAATAATGTACCTATTTTTTGTTATGAAATATTAATTAATAATTAATATTATATTTATTATCAATGCTAATTCACGAAATTTTCATGTACGGGCTAGAGACAGTAGTGTAATTTGGCAATTATGAAGTTTATAATAAATGCGAAATTTTAATCAGAACATAAAGATCACTTACTAAATGCACCACCCACACAGTTTTCATAATTTCGTTATACACGTTTGTGGCCTGAGGATCAGATAAAACTATCAATACACATCTAACTGTGAAGTGTTATTATTACGTGTAAGATATTGACAACAAAATATGCTGCCGACAATAGATAAAAATTGAACAGCGCAAGGCAAAAAATTATGCTTCGTGCTTTAGGCTCATGTGGAAATAAATATCCGAGAAATTGGTGAGATAGCTTTTCGTGAATGTTCATATATATAGTGTGAGGTTACAGATACTGTAAAGGCTGGTCCACCACACGATCACGTCAGGAGCATGCATATAAGCTACAGTCTCAAAATCAGCGACAGTGTGCTTTAGGCCCTTATTGTTCCCAGCGCCTTAATTAATTCTCAATTCACGTGGAGAGAGATTCTTCAGGAACGAATCCCTGCCCTCTTCCTCTCCACGTGACAACGTGTGGGGGCTTGACCTCATACTGAATACTCGAAGTCAGAAATAATATGCGTCTCTCATGTCATATGTTTCTTTTTACAGCTGATTTCTTTCTCCCCAAATGGGGGCGGGGATGGGGAGGGAACATGCTGACAGCTGCATATTGCTCCTCTTCAACCTAATAACATTAAAAAATAGCCAATTAAAGGCACAAGAAATAAAATGTCGCGGTTAAATACAATAAAAGAATTTTCATTTCGGTAGTATTACTATAAGAAAGCAGAGATGGCGATGGTTGGTGCTGTGGTGCAGAAGAAAATACTGGTTCGACCGTGGAGGTCATCTTTGAATAAATGTCGTAAGGGTAAGAAAGGAGAATGGTTAAAGATGAATTGCTATGATCTGGGAACGAAGGCGTGGAATGATACTGATTCACAGAGGGACAGCTGTGGATTGGGACTGGAAGGAGAGAGGGTGGGTTTCTGATGGTCAACAGGCTGGGAAAAATTATTAGAGACTTGATCTAAGAAGGGGATGTTTGGGCTATGGCTGTGGTTGTTAGCATGAGTGAAGATCAGCACAGAGTTCTGTGTATGAAAGAGGGAGTCTGTTACTCCTTGCGATGGAATTTAGAAGAGGTGCATGTGGAGAGAGGAGGGAATATGCTGTTATAGGCGTGAAAGGAGCACGAGATTATTGAGGACTGGGAAGACAATGGGATTTACTCCTTAAGATTATTGGGTGATTTGTGAAGATCTGAGGAATGGGTGTAGGAGGATGAGTGTGAGAAAGGGTAAGATGCATACGGAAGGCGAGATGTAGAGCGTGCCATTGCAGGAATTGTATAGAGTGGTAAACTTTAGGAGCTGCAGAGATCTACGCTACATTGGTGAAAGTAAGGATGTTTGATATAAAGGTTTTGCCGGTATAGAGGATGGAGTAAGAATGTAATCCACATGCACGGCTGTTACTTGTTTTAGCAGTATTACTCTAATGCGTGATTGTTGTTGATTAATTAGTAGACTGGGACATCAAGATAGTTTGAAGTCGAGCGTTAACCTGTCGGTGAGATGGATAGGAGGGCTATAAATGGTGAGGTGGAAATTATGGAGACAGAAAATAAATTTAGGGCATTGTATGAATATTGTCTGGATTTTGACGGAGTTGATTTTGGGGTACTGGAGATTAAAGTGATGTTATTGAGACGGACCTGGGGGAATCGTTGAGAAGCCATGAGAGTTGGGTGTAGAGCAAAGAAGGCATGTCGTCAGCTTACTGGAGCATATGGACAGGGATAGGTGCTGTGGTGCATCAGCTATGTGGAAGAGAGAGGGGAGTGGGGACAGAACCGATCGTTGACTCACTCCTGCGAATGGATGGAGGATATTCCGAATTCCTATCAGCATTTTGTTGTAGGGGAGACCAGGGCAAGTTGGCGAGCGGGGGGTCTAAGTTGGCTGTGCTAGGTAGCGTCATCACACGGATGCTGCTAACTCTTCACTCGATGAGGCACTAAAACCTCGCACAGTGAAACCACTGCTGTCAGCTGTGTGTGCCTAGGGTAATTGTCGTGTACAGTGGCTGACGTCGTATGATTTACGAGACATTCAACATAGGGTCTTGTGGAATAACTAGTAAGACATTTGGTTATTTTTTATTAAATATGACTAAACAGACAATATGCGTTTCACAGACAATATTCATCCATGTTTTATTCTTATTAATCGTACTCCAAATATCAAACTCTTTCAACATAGCCGACTGCGCCGCTTATTCCAAAGCAGCTACAGTCGATAATGCAGTTAATGGGTTCTGTTAATGCTGTTAATAGGTTCAAAGAACGTGGCATCGAATCTTATGATCCCCTTGTCTGTAGTGGGCTTCATTTGGCTGCGCAAAAATCGCAGATTGTGTTCTTCTTACGGATAATGCTGAAACTTAGAATGCTTCTCTTCCGACCGCAGCTCGTAAAGGTCAGCCCACAGAAAGTCCCAATTACTCCATTGATGGACATCAGGCAAAGCATAATGAAATACCAGTACCCTGAAAAATGCTGCTCCTAATAACCCAAAACCTTTGCGAGCTATTTTCCGTTGTGGATCATTGACTTAAGAAAGGTCATGTGCGAAAACAAGGAAAAGTCACAGCACGCAAATTGCAAGTGTTTTAAGAACCTCACTTTTAAAACCGATGTTGGTTGATAAGGGAACACGAATGATGGAATAAGAACATTTGAAACGTCAAGTAAAATTTTCGAAGAAAGTACAGCACAGCGTCCAGCATATGATAAGATTTACGTTGATCCGCCAACAGAAGATAGAAGAGAATGTTGTCAGTGCGATGAATGGTGGGATGAGAGAAGCTCATATTTTGAAGGAGAAAATTTGTGTCTCAATTTTATTGATGAAAAACATTGAGCTAGAGCTATAATTATTTCGAACACAACAATCGTTTCATTAAATTCTGTTCAGTAAGAGATACATCTTCCTCATCTTCTTCTTTTTCCTGGTCTTATTCCGTACCTTCACAGGGTCGGCATGTTATTTTGGATTTGACTATGTTGATGGTAAAGGGTGGCCGGATGTCTTTCCTGTCGCCACCCCTTACTCCCCCTCCCCAAGGCGGAACTTGTGTACCCGACCTGTCTGTGTTTAGTGTTAATGCAAGTGAAAGTGTGAAGATGTGTTCAGAAAGTTAGCTGGCCGTGTAAACGAGGCGGGACGTAGGTATCAGGCCAATATTCACCTAGTCGGATGTGGGAAACCGCCTAAAGGCCACATCCGGGGTGATCGACACAGCGGTCCTCGTCGTTAATCCGCCGAGCGAATACGATCCGCGATTGGCGCAATTTCTTGAATACCGAAAATACCGTTCTCACGCGAACTTCTATGCGGACAGGTTCAAAGAAAAAACAAGTAATAATGTTTACTTAACCAATGTACTGTCTTATACATCACAAGGATAAAAATTTGTTCATCTTTCATCAGTATTGTCAACTTGCCCTGTTATCAAAGACATATACATCCTATTAGCTTTTAAAATTGGCAACAAGGAAAAAAAATCTACTCAACTCAGTACAATATAAGCCATCACGGTTGGCCCTGCGGTCTAACGCACGGCTTTGCAGGTGGGAAGGAGCGCCAGGTCCCCGGCACGAATCCGCCCGGCGGATTTGTGTCGAGGTCCAGTGAACCGGCCAGTCTGTGGGTGGTTTTCAGGCGGTTTTCCATCTGCCTCGGCGAATGCGGGCTGGTTCCCCTTATTCCACCTCAGTTACACTATATCGGCGATTTCTGCGCAAACAAGTTCTCCACGTACGCGTATACCACCATTACTCTACCACGCAAACATAGGGGTTACACTCCTCTGGTATGAGACGTTCCCTGGGATGGTCCACCGGGGGCCGAACCGCACCATAACCCTGGGTTCGGTGTGGGGGGCGGAGGGGTGGAGTGGACTGCGGCAGTCGTCGTGGGGTTGTGGACCACTGCGCCTGCGGCAGGAACGGAGCCTCTCATTCGTTTCTAGGTCCCCGGTTAACGTACAATACAATACAATATAATACAAGTACAATATAATAAGGGGCTAGTTGTTTTTAACGTGTGCAAAGAAAACCAAACTGTCTTCGTAAATGAATTTATAAAAGGAAATGGTTAATTACTAACATCGTCAACTTGCTTGGATCTCCCGTGAATATAATACGAGGAACTTTCCATAGTTAAACAGACACATTTATGTAGAAAACTCTGTGTATTTTTGCAAAATGATACCTTTACTACTTCTAAACAGAATCCTCATGAGTATTAATACATTTGTCGCAATGATGAACTAGATTTTCTTTATACCTGAGACAAAGATGTCTGTCTCGTTGTTTGGGCAAGTTTCTGACAAATTCTTTGACTTCCTCGTTATTGTAACCTCCCCACCGTAATTTAAAAGAGAATATTTAATAGAAATGGGAGCCAAACGTAACCTCCCTAGCAATTGAATTTAATGACAATAAAAATAAGAATCGCAATCTGACTCTGGGTTAAGCTCCCCCAAAAAATATAATAAAAGATAATTCAGTGCTAATGAAACTTCAGTGACAATGAAAATTCAATTAAACCGAAATATCGGTCTTTGGCCCTGTGCAAAAAATCATGATTAATTTCTTACCTCATTCGAAACTGCATGTCAAATTTCTGCTCTTATTGTTGGCCACGGCTTGGAGGAAATGCATTGCAAATAATTTTTTTTTTTTTTTGAAATTTAACTGAAACTTTTCTTTAAAGGAAATGGAAGGAGATCGTTGGTTCAATTAAAAGGTTCTTTTGTAAAAATCGCTTTGAAATCAAAATTATTATTGGGGCGATTATTGCACAAATTAGTTACAGTTAATTTACATTATTAGCTCAGCGCATTTAAAAATAATATACCTCGTCCTGTATCTTGACCAGAATGCCATGTCGACGCTCGCCGACTCCTCACACACAACTGCACTGCGCGACTACTACTAACCGACTACTACCGACGACTACTGACAGAGTACTGGACGCAACTGAACTGAGCTACTGCTACCGACAGAGTATACTGCACGACGACTACTAACCGACTACTTGACGCAACTGAACTGAGCTACTGCTACCGACAGAGTACTGCTCGCAACACTCGCGCGGTCAAGCGCAGACTAACCACGATAAAAGGCTCTCTGGTCAAAGATTTTATCATGACTCACCATCGCTGCTACGTTACATACGTGTTTCATAACCCTCCACTGGGGGGGCAAAAATTTGGCAGCGATGGTGAGTCATTTGGACTTGCCATCGCAAGAAATTTTTACAATTTACAGAATATTCAAATGTAGTACATAAATTAAATGTGGTGCACACGCACCAAGTACAAAATATATCAGACAAAGACAATATGTGAGTACAAAACATCAAATCAGAAAAATGTATATACAAATTATTTGACAGATAACAGAGTGCATACGCACTGAAAAAATTCTTTAGCATTTTCAGAACAAATAAACAGAATGGCAGAAAATCGTGTTGACACGTGACATGAGTGTACTTAATGAACATATCAGGAAATCATAAAAGGTATACAGAATGAGTACAAATCATATTGAAAAATGAGAAAAGTGCACAGGCACTGAAGTTCAGTAGAAAACATATTAACACATAACCTAAGTGCACATGCACTGTAGTTCAGAACATATCATCAAAATAAAAATGTATATACAATATAAAAGACAAGAGTGCACATATACTGTACTTCAGAACAAATCGAAAAAATGTCTTTAGCATTTTCACAACAAATAAACATAATGGCAAAAAATCATGTCGACAAGTGCCATAAGTGTACTCGCACTGGAGTTCAACGAATCGAAAAAAAAATGTATAACCCATGAACATAAATGATGTTAGCCAAAAATGATTTTCATTATTAGGATAGGAAAGGGAAGGATTGCATCATGGTTGTAGCACTTTAGATTGCACACAGCTGTTCTGAAAGTCCGTATCTTTCCACAGAAGTACGACACCAAGTGACACAATTTGAAGTTCTTTTCCCATCAGAATTTATCAGCGTAGCCAAGACACTGAACTGTCGTAGTAATGTTCCATGTTTTCATTTTGGCAGTACACTAGGTACGTCAAACAGTGTGACCATGATAACGTCTTCATCGCTCACGGTGGTGGACAGCATGTCGTGTCAACACCACGC